>NW_020456088.1:3098402-3121592 GCF_003342845.1 Nothoprocta perdicaria
GTTGGCCTGCCCTTTAACCCTTACCCACAAGCTCTTCACCCCCTCATCATCCACTCCCAGGTTGAGCTCCATGCATTCCAGTTGCTCTCTCACATACAGAGCAACTCCACCACCTYGCCTTCSCASCYTGTCCTTCCTAAAGAGCACATAGCCCTCCATGACAGCGCTCCAGTCGTTAGAGCTATCCCACTACGTTTCCGTGATTCCTATTAGGTCGTGGTGCTGGGACCGCACGCAGATCTCTAGTTCGTCTTGCTTATTCCCCATGCTTCGTGCATTGGTATATAAGCATTTCAGGCAGGTAATCGAGGCTGAACTTTTCCCAGGAGGCATGAGAGAGGATCCTCTATAATCATGCCCTAGCCGTACTTCCCCACCACCRTAGGCCGGTTGGATATCCATTGGCTTAGGTTTTACAGGATTGATTCCCCAGTCCATATGACACTCCCCCTTCCCCTTCCTGCTTAGTTTAAAGCTCTCGATTGTCTTTAACAATCTCTGTTACTAAGAGTTCATTTGGAAGGGCTTATAATTTATTTTATAAATAAATAATGGCCTTACTTGCATTACCTCAAATTATGATAGTCCAACCTTTTGCAGACTAGACATAACATGCCAGTTTTGGAATCTCTCACTTGAAGGGTCCAATAAAGTTAGCAGTGGATCCTCAAAAGTCTAAGAAGGTGCATCATCTGCAAAGGAGATTTGGCCTTTGGGTGCCCACACACTTACCATTTATTCCGTGACGTTTCCACAACCACTGCAGAGGAATCAGCCTATGTCAAGGGAAACATCTTCTAAAAATGAAAGGCACTCCTGTGAAAATCCAAGATTTTATTTATGTTACAAAAGCTAAAGTTATTGAGAGAGAAGACATTTTCTTCAAGACAGAAAAAAAAAATTTTACTAGTTGCTCATGATTTTGCAATGCTAGCCATCATTTCCTCCATCCAGTTTTCAAATTCTCTTCCTCACTAAGTGCTAAGCTTTTGTCTCAGGGGAAGTCATACTTTTCAAGGGAAAAAGTGCTGCCTCCAAGACCCATATTTTTCTAGCATTTCTAGGATGTGTAGATCTCAAACTGAAAAAAAAAAGGGGACATAAGAAAAAGGAGAGCACTCCCTCTGCAGTCCCTTTGTATCTTCCCTGATATTCTTATCTCTGTAGAATTACCGAGGGGCATAGATTTAAATTCTTGTGCTTTCAACATGTGCTTTCCCAAGACCTCTGTCATGGGATCTAAAGAAGAATACATGGTGGTAGGTAATGATAGAATTTGGTTGTCTGACCAGCTGCTTGAAAATAAAGTTACAAACACAGTTCGACACTATGTTTTCTATGGGAAAAAAGGGCATAGCGTTCAAAGACCACAAGCAACAGGGTGCAACAACACACTAGTTGATGCTAGTGTGAAATTAGTCAGAAGAACATGCTCCTCTTTCAAACTTCTGTTCATTCCTCTGCACCCTCCACAGTCTAATTTCATCTTTCCCAGAGCTGTCATTCTCTACCCTAGAGAACCAGTGATCTTCTCAAGGTGTCACACATTCCCATCATTGTCTTTCTCCATCTCCCCTTTTTAAAGAAAATCTTAAATAATATAATGCACCACCTTGTCTTGAGATGGAAAGGGAACACTGACCTCACTTATTCTAAGGAGAGAATCGATATTTCTTCAGTGTTTCATTTTCCCCCCATAAAATGTGAGAGTGAAAGAGAAGAACCAGTTCTACTGGCAAAAGCTTTATGGCAGGAAGGTTGTTATTAAATGCATGGTGAAGTATCAGTAAAAGCAGCCAATTTTATCCTGCAGATATAACAGAATGATAGTAATTATCATAGCAGAAGAGTGGTGCATCATTTTGTAATTCCTTATTGAAGAACTGGTAACGACAATTTTATTTTTGCTCAGAAAACAAGGTCTCTGAGCCTTAATTAAATACAATATTTATTTGTCAAAAAATGCTACCATACATGCTGAGATATGAAAAGATTAGTGTTAGAGCTCACCAAATTTGTACTTTAATGAAAACAGAGGTAGAAACATTGAGCTAAGGGCACTTATGTTTGAAACACATAAGGGTGTATGATTCCTGTTTTGTTTGTATTTCCTTTTAGGTAGAAACCAAACAAGATATATCTCTTACCGATAAAATGGGGATAGCAGTTGACTGAATGTTGCACGTCTTCCCAGGAAAACCAAGTTCTCAGCTGTGAAAGGCTGAAATTATAAAGTAGAAAGTGGTTCATGTCCTCTTGGGCTCCAGGAACAGAGAGGGGAAGCATTTGACAGGCTTAACAAAGGCTTTATTCATCTTGTTTTGAAATCTTGGAAACAGCTGGCCAAGGCATGTAAGGATCAACAATAGTATTCCTCAAGTACATGCAGCTGTGAATAACACTGCCTGAGTGGCAGACAGAACCCACAGACCTTTCTTTCAATGCACATGAAAAAAAATCAGGATGGAGGTGGAATGTGCAGATATAGAGATGTCCTGAAAAGAGCAGTTCCTTCATATTGGCCTGTGAGTCACTGGTAGGTCTTGGGACAACAACAAAACATGCAGCTGGTCTTCGAAATCATGTAATCTTTATAATGCTTGAATTAATATTTTGATATGGGTGCCTAAGCCCCACAAGAAGTTCTAAGTTTTGCAGTGAGCAATTGAACTATAAGCATTGCTGCTTGTGTAGAGGGAGAAAACAAATGGCAGAAATGAATGAAAGTAAGAAGGCTAGCACATCTTATCCAGACTAAAAAGAATTCAAAAGTACTTTAAGCTGTTCAACAAAAAAGATCCAAAATTTTCTATAGTGCTGTATGGAAGTAACTTATTTCAAAAATAATCTGAGAAATTTTCAGTATTGAACAAGGTTCCGAGCCTGATTTTGAAGTAAGTTCTACTTTGAGTAGGAATTAAATTAGGTAATTCCAGGCATTCTTTCCAATCTAAGTTTTTCTATGGATTCCTATTTCATTGACCTTGATTTACTCAAGAGGCAGCATTTTTCCTTTGGGAAAAGTATTTTTAAAACTCCTGTGGGGGAAAAAGGTGAAGTTTAGTTTAGGTCAGTAAGTCATGGTCGTTGTCAGATTATGCTCCATCAAGAGTAATTTGCTCATGTGATTTAGACTAGGAGTCAGATGTCACATAGACAGGCTTCACATTCTGCCTACTGCCGAATATTTGGTCTTGCTTTCCACAGAATTCTATGACAAGGGTGATATCAAACAAATGGAATCAGGAAAAAGTTGAGTGAGTCCATACTTTGGCTCAAGAGTTAAATTGTGGAGAAGATAAAAAAGAGCGCCATGGCTACATAACAAAACACAGGTGATAACACTCATTACAAGAAAATAAAAGGCACTTGAGGCAAAGGAGGTTTCCCAAAGCTGAACTCCCTTTCCACAGAGTGCTGCCTTCTTGAGAAGATGAGTCTTCTGTCCTGTCCTGTCCAGACTGTGTCTGTCATTCAAGATAGATGAAGCTATCACACTTTTTTTACGCACTCTCTAAAAACTATAGGCATTAACAGTTTAGCCTTCAAAAATGCAACACTGCTTTCTTTAGAATTATAAATTTCAGGGAAGCCCTCCAAAAACCCGTTCCCCTGACAATTCTGTTCAAATCCATCCAAAGAAAATACTTTAGTCCACTTTGAACAGCAATTAGAATTTGGCTAATCTGCCACTGACATACCTAGAGTAGCAAATAAGCTGTCTCAGCCAACTTTTCCTCTCTGGTGCTGTCTTCTTGAGGGATTTGGATTTTGAGAGCACATCTCCTCAGTGACAACCAAAGGAATTCAGAGCACTTATCTGGGACTGTTCATTTTTCCTTTCTCTGTTCAGTGGAGAAGACTCACTGGGCTGAGCCTTTGATGGATGACTGTAAAAATGAAAACGTGAAGTAATCTTAAATTTGGCAAGCGTATAAAGGAATGTCTTGAGTAGTGCATTCTCATACCATGTTTGTCTATGCAGAAAGCCAACTGAGTTTCATCATCATCTAACTTCTCTCCAAAGAGCAAAATTTGCACTGTGAAACTTTCCAGAATGGTTAACTCCCATATTGATCTGAAACTATTTTCCTGATTCTTGGATTCAGAAATAAAATGTAATAATGGGGAGAAGACCACCTTGGTCAACTGGCTTGGACAAGCCTGAGAGCTACAGATTCAAACCTCACACATTCCACTGCTGACGTATTATGTCTTCAGGCAGGTCAGTTCTCTCTGTCTATGTTTTCCTCATCTGTAAAGTTGGAAAGATCAGAATATTTTTGTGGTTACCACAAAATGCAATATAAATATGCAAAGCATGGAGAATTTGGTACTTATATTGCAAATAAATATTTTATGCCTGGGTGGCAAGTAAAAAGCACCCCTGTTGGCATCAGAGAATATGTGGATTATTGAGTTCATTGCCAATGAACTAAAAGCAACTGTTTATCCATCTCAACTTTATGATAGATTTTTTTTTTTGTGGACAATCCAACAAACCAAGAAATGCCTTGGGGAAAGTGTCCTCTTTTTCCATTTCTTTCAGCCTCAATTATAAATTTGCCATCTCCTCTAGTCTTATGGGCAACATGTTACAATATTCAGTTTAAATCAGGACTACTGGCATAAGGCCACCAGGATTAATATAAACAAGTAATCCAGTCTTAATGAGGTTTTAAAAGAGCTTGACAGTAGTTCAAAAGCAGTTATTAGATGTATGGCTTGTCTGTGACTACTGAAGCATGCAAAGAATGTTATTAATAGGTCTGCAAATAGGTGAATAGGTCTGCAGTCAATGGATTAATTTCATGTTGCAACAGGCAGTAGTGTTTTAGGTAAATGGAAATTTCAATGACAAACATGTTGATAAACTTTGCAGGAGCTTGACGAAACAGCAGTGGAAAATACATGAAAATAAATGTTTTAAAGAAAGATTTGTAACTCAGATTAGCTTTCAGTTCCATATCCTCCACCCATTTCAATTTTCACAAGCCTTTCACAAGGTTGTGTGATCATAGTAGTGACCCCAGGGTAAATGAGGTGTGAATTCCTTAGAGCTGTGATGCGATAAAAGCAATACAGGATATATGAAAGCTTAAGGATGTCTGTACATAGTCAATCCAAAGGTCTGTCTAGCCCCAAATCCATGGAGTACCTCACTACAGTAGGAATAGGACAAGCAAATAATGATACTTCTCTGAAATATTGAAGCAGCCTTTAGTAATTTCTGTTCAAAAGATTTGTTGGATCAGTGAGTTATGTATTTGCATTTAAAAATACTAATAACTTTTTTCTTCTATGAGCTTGTCTATTTATTCCACATATATTCCACATTTATTTCTATATATGTCCACTGATTTGCACCCACATAAAGTCTTATCTTTCGTAGTGTGCTCTGTCAAAAAGTTACATAGTTAACACACTGGGAAGAACCATTTCCTAGAACTGGTTTTGAACCTACTACTTGGTAATTTTCTTTTACATTTCTTAGTTTTAGAATTAAAAAAAACAAATAGAGTAAAGCAGTAAATAGATATTGTTTGGCCACCTTCCCAGGCTGCAAATTTTTTAGACATCACTATGTTTGTAATATAGTCCATGGCAAGTTCAAGGAATGTTATTCAAATGAAAATGGGATAACATAGCAAATGACCACATTACTTTTGTATTTGTCATACACATTTGTAAGTCAGTCAGTTGCTAACAACCTCTATGTCCTCTGATAGTGCAAGGTATAATAAGAAATATAATTCTATTAGTCTCAGAACTGATAACATAATGATTTCCATGCTCATGCTTTTAAGTAAAAGGTTTGATGTCTAAAGACCAGTTGTCAACACAAACAATAGCACAAACAAGGAGTCATTTTATAGAGGACAAAAATGTGCCCATAACTTTTTTGTTATTATTATTTAATAATAAAGAACACCAATTTTTGTAAGAATAAAAGAAGTACATCTTACCAAGAAGAAAAGAGATAACGAGCCATTTTTTTCTCAGTTCTTGCTGGTGTAAGTTAGCTTTGTTGGAATTATTCTGGCTTCATAGCAGTGTCGGCACAATTACAGCTTCACAGTTTAAAAATGGTCTAAATTCTCAGCCAGATCTTGCCATCATTAAGTGCAAAAAGCAGTAATTCTCATCAATCTCAGAGAAGATCTCTGCTTAAAAGCTGAATCTCAATCTTATTTATTTGCTTTCAAGAAATAAATGCCTTTCTTTTAGTAAATGTACTTTTCAGTAAAAGTAAATTCAGTCTGCTGAGCTTCTGAGCAGCTACTGAACTCTGGAAACTTCACAGATCAATAGGAAATGTTTATTAAGAGCCAAAATATTGAGTATCACACTAGGATTTTCTACAGGATCTACATTCTCATGATGAAGAGATATCAGGTCACAACTGTGTTTGTCTATGTTATTCGTTAAGGCTGAATACAAAATATAATTATATATCTGCTTCAAAAAAAAAAAAAACTTACAGGATTGTTATAGCTTTTTTGACATCTTACAACTTCTGCTTTGCTTTGAGAACTGCAGATCATCTGAAAGCACACATCAGAAACAGTCTTTGAGATCATTCCTCCACTGGGAAATGTCAATCTGTCAAAAGAAAAATGTATTATGGGAATACATCAACTCTGATAAAATGGTGTGTTGAAAAATCATAATAGTACACTTCCGTAGAAACATTTTCTTTTTAGTCTTCTGGGAGCAGCAAGTACTTTTTTTTTCTCATTTTTACAACGTCTTTTTGTTTTACTTTATTTCACATGAAACAAAAAGATCAGAAATAATAATGAAACATTTTGAATTCCCCAAACCAAAGAGCATTTGTTGTTATTGTTAATTTCATTTCATGAGGAAATGTTTCGCTTGTAGTCATTTTTTATTGAATTCTATTTTCACTTCTCTGAATTCAAGTGAAAAAGAGAACTATTCCTTATCCAGTTTTAATTTAAGCCATGCATTTTCCAAAGACTTAGTGGTTAAAGTCCTTTAAGAATTCTTAGATTGGGTAGACAATTGTACTGTGAAGTTGTAGTAGTAACAAAAGATCAGAAAGAAGGAAAGGAAAAATGAGGAAAAATTGAGTAAATGAGAAGGAGAGCACTGCCTTCACCAACTCTGCCTAGGGATTCAGGTTCCATTCACTCTTCCCAAATGGATTCTGTCCTTAAGTGTACCATTGTAAAATTGTAATGTATTTTCACATTTACTGTGCCTCTCTATATCTGGCAATGCAGTCTACTGAAGACAAAAACTCCTTACATTATGCTGAACTCCTACCTGAGAAATTCTTATCTGAGAAAAAGGGACAGAGAAATCAGATTCCTCTTCCTCGTTAAACTGGAAAGAACAGAGAGAGATGTATTCTGTGAGTAAAGACAGAACACCCAGAAAGGGTAAGAATCATAGACTCATATAATCCTTAGGGCTGGAAAGGACCTTTAGAGATCATCTAGTCCAACCCCCCTACACACGCAAAGTCACCTAGATCATGTGGCACAGGGTGGCATCCAGGCGGGTTTGGAGACCTCCAGAGAAGGAGACTCCACAACCTCTCTGGGCAGCCTGTTCCAGGGCTCTGTCACCCTCAAAGGAAAGAAGTTCTTCCTCACATGGAGATGGAACTTCCTGTGTTTCAATTTATACCCATTACCCCTCACCGCACCTCTGGTGCAGCCTCACCAGAGCTGAGTAGAGGGGCAGGATCACCAGCTCCTCATCCTGTGGAACTTTTGGTGCTTCATTTTGTGGCCATTTCTTCTAGTTCTGTCATTGGTCACCACTGAAAAGAGGCCTGACCATCCTCCTCACCCCGCTCCCTTGAGGTATTTATACTCACTCAGATCCCCCCTCAGTCTTCTCTTCTTCAGGCTGAACAGGCCCAGCTCTCTCAGCCTTTGCTCATAGGACACATCTTCCTGGCCCCTAATCATCCTCGTAGCCCTGTGCTGGAGTCTCTCCAGCAGCTCCATGTCCCTCTTGTATTGAGGAATCCACAAGTGGACACAGTGCTCCAGATGTAGTCTCTCCAGGGCTGCATAGAGTGGGGCAATTACCTCTAGACCTGCTGGAGACACTCTTCTTAATGTACCCCAGAATCCTGTTGGCCTTCTGACAATTGGCCAACTGACCCCTGGTGGACACCTTCAGCCTTGCTGAAATCCAGATAGATGACATCCACCGCTTTCCCCTCATCTATCCAGCTAGTCATTCTATCATCAAAGACTATCAGGTTAGTCAAGCATGATTTCTCCTTGGTGAGTCCATGCTGACTATTCCTGAGCATCTTCTAGTTCTCCATGCACTTGGGGACAACAGCCAGGATGAACTGTTCCATCACTTTTCCAGGGATGGAGGTGAGACTGACTTGTCTGTAGTTGCCTGGCTCCTCATTCTTGCCTTTTTTTGAAGACTGGCGTGACATTGGCTTTCTTCCAGTCCTCAGGCACCTCCTCCATCCTCCAGGACCTTTTGAAGATGATGGTGAGTGAAGCTATAACATCTGCCAGCTCACGGAGCACTCTGGGGTGCTCCCCATCCCATCAAGGCACATGGATTTGTGGGTATCAATTTTCCCTGATTGCTCTCTGAACAAAGGAAAATGTAGAAAACACAGAAATATATAAATTAAATATGGAACATTGGAGCATATGTGGAATCAATGGACAAATGAATAGAGAAAAAAGCTGGAGTTTTTCATTTTTGCTTTATAAATGCAAAGACAAAGAATCTGACTCCACAAAGATATTCATGGTCATGAACATCTCAATCTTAGTAGATGTGAACTGCTACCAGGGCTCACTCTGATGCAGAAATCAAGATAAACTTAGGCTGACTTTGTCTATGGAACAAGAAGCCATGATTAGTCTCTGTTCAAGCTGTCATATTTTATTTCATCTGAGATTAGGCTGCTTTACGCATGGGTCTGCCATTGTTGTCTCTTAAAACAACATATACCTTCCTTTCTATGGGAAGATCTGGATCACAGTCGTGGAAACTCATTGTGCCATGGACCATATGCCTCTAAAAATGCAGCTAGATGGGTTAATTAGCAAGTCTAATTTATTTGTCTGGAACATCTTACTGACAGCTGTATTGTTTCCATGTCCAGAATTAGCTTGGTTGGGACTAGACTGACTATCTTCTAAATATCTTCTAAATGTGTAGCACATTGCAGATTTTGTCTCAGGGGACACGTCCATAATCAAGCTGCTTTGGAGACAGATGCTTCCAGATATCACAATAATACATTATTGCTTTTTATATACAATCAAGATGAACGTCTCTGAGATTTTCCCTCCCTAGCTACAGAAGATGTTCAAGGCTGGGATATTTTATGACTCATTTTGTTTTGTAATGGTGAGAGAAAGTGTGAAAGAATTTCAAAATGAAATGTGTCTTCTTCAGGATTGAGATATTAAAGTCTACCATGAAAAAAAAAACAGATTCTGGAGTTCCTTGAAATTCTCTAGAGGATTGATCCATAGCCAGATTCCTGTGGCATACTGGGCTTTATCCCAAACTCATGTCTTGATCTGAGAGCCACTGAAGTGACATTTAGAACCATGGTCATGGTCATACTATTCATAAGTAGTCATTTTCTGCACCGCTTGATGTCCATGCATTATCCAGGTAGTGAATGACTATAGCATAGTCTGAATCTAATAAATGCATGGATTACAGATACTTATCAGGAGAAAGAGATGGCTGTATTCAGTAAAAATGAAGCAAAACAACTAAGGAAATTTAGATCATCCAAGAAAAACTATGTTGGAAGACTTCGTATCGCCCTGATAAATAAGGATTGCTATCATTCCTGGGAAACAGCTTCTTATTGTGTTGGCCCTTTGGTTTTCAGCAACATCAAGAGCTGAATACATTTACGGAAGTTATTTGGATATTTTAGAAGCTATCATACTTGCCTCAGGGCAAGGAAGAAGATTTATGGTCACTAGAATAGAGTTAGTGCTTCACTAGCCAGGCTAATGGCACTGTTACTACTTCAGAATCGCAGAAGGCTTGACATTGGAAGGGACTTACAGAGATCATCTGGTTCAAACTCACTCTGCTCTGAGTTCCTAAGTTAGCTTTAGACCTGCCTGGTCAAGTCTTCAGACTTGATCTCAGACTTAGCACCATGAGGCTCGCCTGATGATTTGGCTTTTTGGTTGAACTTGGCTACCACCTCTGGACTCCCCTTGCTTGTCCTGCTTGGGGGCTGTGGAATGTGACCTTGGCAGTAAGGCTTCTGATCTGCTGGCTGTGTTGTCACCTTTGGTTCCTGGCTTCCTGTCCATTAGGGAGCAGGTGACCTTTACTGCTCCCTGACACAGACACTTTATAGCTTATGCTGTTGCATGACAGCTGTCTACTACACCCTGGAACAGGACCAACTCTTCACAAAGACTGCCAAGCCCCCAAAAGATGATGAGCAATCTTTCATCACTTGAGATGCAGCTTAATCAGAAACAATCTGTAGAGTATCTCACAGGACCAATAGCCTGAGGCATCCAATCCCACCACAGTTAAGATCTCACATGAAGAGACAGAAACACTTTTATAAATGCAGGAAACAAACTTTCTTATGGTATTGGATAATTTTGAGAACAAAACTGTAGTAGACTTGAAGAGGAACAGGTACCTAACAAATAGTTAGAAGCTCTCCTATTAAATATTTACGTACACAATAAGTGATATTAAGTACTTATGTTCTGGAGTTTAAGCAAAACATTACCAGTAGTTTAAGATGAAAGTTTAGTTTAAGAGGTTTTTCCATCTCTTGCCTCAGCTGGAATGGTGAACCCAGATCGACCAGATCTGGGTATTTCTATGAAACAACAAATGCTAGAGAAGATCTTTACAGGTGATTTTAATAGCTTTAACAGCATATTCTAATGCACATCCAGAAGCAGTTGCTTGTTTCTGCAACAAGATTACAAGGCTAAGATTGTGTAATAGTTATTAGAAGAGCGTATAGTCTCTAATTAGTTAATTTGTATTTTTCTTCAAATTACACCTTTGCCTCATAGAAAACTTAGATCTCTTAGGTCTTCAGGCATTTAGAGTTTATTGTCAAGAAACATTTACATGGTCTTGGAAGAGAGTGGATCTGAGAAAATTTTAGGTGGTATTTCTCAAAGTAAAAGGAACAGATCGTAACTTATAATAATAATTAGCAAGTTTGTTCTATAAGTGCTGGATTTAAGGTAGATTTTGTAGGAATCCCAGGAAACAAGTTGCAAATCAAAAGCAGAAAATCTCAAATGTCAAAGCTCAGACTTCAGGCTCATCTTGTAACTGTTCCAGTTCTCTCAGTCAGATACTTGATATGTCCTTTTCATATGTACATCAGTTAACAAAAAAGCATTTCAGCATGCAGCAGTATTTTTTTCTTAGTACTTGTTCATAACACAGTCCTCCTGAGTAAACTCTTAAGGAATATGTATTGCACAATAGCCACATGTAGGATTATTCTTCTTATGTATAATAAAGCAATAAAATGTATATAGTACAATTATTAAGATGCAAATTATTCTTCAGTGTATGACCTCATCACTTGTTCTGCTTTTCAGGCTTCACAGTGTACTTCCAGTCCAGAACTGTTTCTAATTTGCCATTGAATGGCAAATTCAGTAAGTTAAAAAGCTACTAAAGCACGTAAGTCACTATTGTGACTGTGTCTTATGCAGACTCACAAAACTAGCTTTAAATTCACTTCCTTAGGCAGAAACCGAGCCCATATCTGGGTATAGATGGCTCAGAATCTGAAAATAACTGGCCAGATATTTTGCAGCATAAAAGTCTCCTATCATAGAGGCAAAACTGAAAAACATAAAGTGAAAAGGTTTATGGCTTTGGTCTTAAAGAATGAACCCAGCTCAGATGTGGATGCAAACGAACTGTGACATGTAGGAATTGAACAGTGTGGGAACGCATAAGTCAGCTTTGCTGCTGCAGAACTTGCCATATGGAAACATGATTTCCACTTAGAAATGTAGCTAACACAGTTCTGGAATATTTATCACTATGAAGGTTATTGGATATCAACCAGATAATTAATCAAATGCAGAAAGAAATGACGTGTGTATATACATATTTCCTCTCTTTTCCTTGAAAAAACATAAAATGGATTCACACAACTTGCCAAAGGACCTTGAGAAACCTTTAAATAATCAAGCTTTAAATGTTAAGGCTAGTTGATCTTGATTGTAATCACTGAGATCTGAGGAAAAGTTATTGTTATTAGTAATAGTGAGGTAAAGCAGCACTGTACTTCAGCACACTCGGCTTATCTGCTGCAAGAGCAATTTCTGATGAGCACATGGATATTCAGTGACTTTGCAAAATAGCAATGTGGCTGATGGTAAATTTTAGAAACCATGCACAGTCCTCAAAAAAGAAGCTTTTTAAGCTTGTTTTCCCCATATAAAAAGGGTGCTTTACTGTGGCTTACTTGGATCAGATATTTATGCCTTTTTTTTTGCATCCAGTCAAGCTATAGAAAATGTAGAGTCCTTTGGGCTTTCTTTCTGAGCTCCTTTCCAGTGGCTTCACAGCAGAAGCTGGAGAAGTAAGTGAAGTGTGAAATACTAAGGGATTTGTCAGTGAATACTGTGAGCTGCAGCACTGAATTGCTGGAGTGAAATTAGGTGCTTCTCCATATTGATGGGCAGCACAATTATTAAATACTTGTGTAACGAAGTGTGAGTTACTTCGTGTGCTTTTCTACAGTGTGCCAATCAAGGGAGGTTTGGTTGATCAGAATTTCAAAGTTCATAGTGAAACGGAGCAACCATTCAAGTTTCAGGAAGCACAGAGACACCTTTTTATCCAAAATATTGTGCATTAATTTGATGCCAATTTTCTGTCCCAGCACCTCATTCATGTTGGTTATTATTTCATCTGCTCTACTGTTTCTCCCTCTCAAACATACACAAATACTCATTCAAGTAATCTTTCCACATAACCCGCTATATATACGAATATACGTCTCTCCTGCAGTAGATTCTTGTGTTTCATAAGACACTTCTGCTTTTAAAAATAGCAGTGCCTGTTTGGGAATGCTGCCTGCCTGTCTCTGCCATAGGATACTCACTTAACATTGCATCTCCCTATTGTGTCAGCATGAGAGTTTTGACTGTGGAGGTGGAGCCAGACTTTCAAATTCTTCAGTGAAATCCCAGCAGCTGCACGACCCTCATTAGTCAATTTATTTTTAGATAGGCTGTTTTAAAGAGGCTAAGTCTGTCCTCCATTATCCAGGAATAACTTGAGGTAATTTCTGTGGTAAAAGAGTGTACTAATACTAAATTGGTCTGTAAGAATAGATCCAGATATCATTTACTTTCCAGACCGGGATTTTACTATTGATATTAATTTTATACAGTGGATGTTTCACCACAGTGGTGACAGAAGTTAGCACAAAGTAAAGCTAGGCATAAAAGCTGCCTTCGGTTTTTAATGAGCTGCATTTGAACAGAAAATTTGGGATAAAACAGAGTCTTCTATGATTGATTTATGTAATCATACAGTTGCTGAAAAGCAGTTTTGTCTAACGTGTTTTACAATAGTCCAAAACAATGATTGTGTGTAATGACCACCAGGTAGAGCTAGATGAAACTGTGCTTACTATTTGGGTGTGATATGATAGGTAAGCAGCAGCTCTCTGACACTCATCTTGTGGCTTTCAGTTTAGGATACCTGTGGCGATGGTTTTAAAACTCCATTGTGTCAATCCAATTAGGCATCTATATCTGTAAATTAAATATGTTCTCTGATTCCAATGGACAAGAAGCATAAAACATTCTACATTACTAAATTAAGCTCTCTTAGTCTCTGAAACTGTCTGAAGAGCCTATTGGGAACAGAAGCTGGCCTGTACTAACTCCTAATCTACCTAGGAGACATTGGTTGGTTCAAATCAAAGCTGAGTCCTGTAGCACTCTCTTTGACAGTAGAGATGATTATACTCTAGGATCAGTTCCTGGAATGCCTTAATTTCTCAGTATAAATGAAGGGGTGGAGAACCTGACAAACTCTGAATTCAGATCTTGACTGCAGGATTATTTCACTCGGCTTTTTATTCAGTGTTTAATGCATATCCCCCGAAGAACCAAGAAAACACTTTTTTTTTTTTTTTTTTTTTTTTTTGCCTCCACTCATATAATATGGAATTTGAACATCTATCCAAATTCCACATTATATTCTGCATATATTCTGCAGGCTCTGAAGTCAATTTTTATGGTAGTACCTAACTACCAGTTGTTGTGCTTGAATTCAAAGGGGACTGTGTCCAGATAAGTTTCTCTTCAGTGTTTCCTGCTAGCCAGACTCCTCATTGGAGGGCTGTGAATGTGGGTAGCCTGAATTATGACTGATGCAATAGACAGCATGGGCAATTTGAAGAATAAATGCTTCACTTTAGAATCTCAGTGTCCCAGCACTTACCTCTATCTTTGGATCTGCCTACTTGTTATTAAATCATGCTGTACATGATCTTTAATCATAAAGATTATTAATAAAATAATCTTGACAAGACAGTGGTTTAAAAGCTATAAACTATGTTTCTAGTTTATCTTTCATAAATAAATAGCAATCCTTCTTAGATTAAATCTTTGTATTTGCTCATGCTTGCTAAACCACAAATCTCACTGTCTAAGAAAAGCTAATCTAAGAAAAGCTTAGTTTGAAAGTCAAATCAAACCTGACACATTCACAAGACACTTAATTCAAGAATCTTGGAAATGTACTCTTCAATCTAATAGGTTATTGAATTAATGGACAACAGTAATTCCATTGCGGTGCATAGATGGGAAAAGGAAAGCTAAACAGCTCACTGACTTGGAACTGAGACTGTCCCCAGAGGATATTAATGTCACTAGGTCCATAAAGGGATTATATAGTCCAATAAAAATAGAAACAAAGTCAATGCCTTGTTTAAAAAGACAAAGAAGGTCAACCACAACTTGATCAGGGCAATTCAGAGAAAGTGAGCATGAAGGTACCGGAAACACATTCATCAGAAGTGGGCAAATAATCCCAAATGAGTGATTTATTCTTCAGTTTCTTACTTGCAAAATATACGTGCTCGATGGTTACTGCTTCTTTTTGTGCACAATTTCGTATCAAAACTCTTCAGCAAATAACTCATGCTCTCTAGCTTGTTCACAAGCAGTTTATTGCCAGAATGTTTTATCTGACAGTGAAAGATCAGCTTGTTTGGACTGGCTGCAAAAGGTTTATGTCCTGCTTGGAAGGCGATAACTCTTCAAATGAATCATCTTTGTATTGCCAAGAGCCGTGTTTATAAGACTAAAAGGAGCAATTAGCAGTAAATATCAGTCTTTTCTGGGTAATGAGCCTTTATGCTTCTAAGAACTAGGCTTAATTGGAGAACAGGCAGCCACTTTGTCCTCGGAGTCCCTGGAGCCTGCAAAAGAGGAGGAGACTTTTGTGTGACATTTCATGTCGGTTCTTGTGTGAGGTTTCCTGTCAGCTGCGTTTTCTTGGCTAATACCATTCATGATTTATTTCTTTAGGATAGCTACGCAATATTCACTAAAAATAAGTGGTTCCATGTCTTCTTACAGCTGGTAAGAGCCAAAAGCAGGTAAGAGCCAAAAAGATAGAGGTGCTCAGATACCTCTGAGGGATGAAGTAGTGTGATGTGACTAACATGCCTCCATGCTTGCTGTATAGCATCCATCTGGTGACTGGTAGGTAGCTACTGGAGTGATCCCAGGATTACCATGCTGGGTGATTTCAAGAAGCAGTGACCATGAGTTGTCAATGCAAGGCATAGAGGGGATCTTGTTCTACCATAGCCAAGTCCTTTGCTTGCCCCATTTGCCTTGAGCATAAAAGCTACTTTCCAGAGTTTTCCAGATACTGTCAAACAACAAACACTAATTCTTATGTAATGACAGTGTGATTCCATTTCCTCCCAGAGAGTTTTCTTATAATAATATGCATATGCATTTATGAAACAAGGATATTGGTTTTTTTCTGTATTGAGGCTTTTTATTTCTAAAAACTCTGGTTGACTGGGAGAAGAGCTGTCACTTCTCTATTACTGCAAGTCTGTTCAGACTCAGACCCACTCAGTGTGCTCTCCTGGGCAACAGTATTATTGTGTTTTTATCTATGATAATTGTTTTATTTTTACTATTCAGCCAACATAAAAATTCAGTGCTTAAAAATAAGCAGCAAGATAAGGCAGCTTCTAACTAAAGCACAGTGAGTGGATTGAAAAAAAAAAAAAAAAGGAATTGATATCTGAAGTGACCCTAGATAGTACTGTCTGATTAAAGATTAAATTTTAATACTCAACACTTCAAAAGTTAAAAACAAACAACCAAAACTTTAGAATTTCCTGACCAAATCTTTTTAGGTTCCCTTTAGGTTCTGTCAAATTAATATCTGCTGCAGGTTTTTCCTAGATCTAATTTACTTGATGGTATTAGCTAGTAAATTAAAATGATTCTATTACAATTTTGAACCATATTAGCAAAGCTGCAGCACAAACTAGCCCTGCAAATATATCCATAAATACGTTAGAAATTGCTTGTTTCCTGAAATCAAGAGACAATTTGCATATACAATCCATCACTTTCCACTTGCTGAACTTTCAATTGACAGCTTAAGTGAACTTCTGGGATACTGTGAAATCCAAGATAAAGAAAATAACATAGATTCGTGAAAATAGATTCACCAGGGCAGTGGTGTCTTACACTAGCAGAGGTGGGTGACTGGAGTGATACTGGGGTACTGGGTACCACTAAGGAACCCAGAGGCACTTGGCTGTAACAAACACACAAGAAGCTACGGAATTCTCTTAAGTCACTTTTGAAAACCAATACTGACTTTTCCAAACCAGACTTGTAATACAACCTCTGTATCACTGCAGGCTACATCAGAGGTACTCATTCACCAGGGGCAGAGTTACTGAAAGGGCCTACAGCACCTCACTTGCTCCCATTCTGATTTAATGGGAATAGTTGCGTGGCTCTATGTTCTCCACTTCTACTGAGGCTGTTTCCCTCTCTGTTTATCACTCTAAGTAGTGGATGTAGGAGGCAGCTTGATCAAATTCCTCACCTACTCACAAAGGCATCATTTTGCCATCTCTTCATACAGTGACAACAACTGATAAGCCTAAACTGCAAAATGTTTCAGGAATGGTGGAAAACGTTGAGCCCACTATGTTAAAACCTTTTTACCCTTGCAAGAATGATGCATAAATTAAATGTTAGAACTATTTTAGGGAAAATAAAGTGACGGATGTGACTAACTAATATTAATGGAGAATCCTTAAAATACATATTACACAGCAGATTGGGTATATATACATTTTATTATTAGTCATTTAAACTGCAAATATACAAATGATGTTCAGAAAATACTTTATCCTGATTTTCAATAAACAGTGGTTTATACTAATATTCATAATGCATTTGTTTTGAACTACAGTTCAGAGAAAAATATAATTCAGACCACATTTGAGTGATTCTCAGTCTGTGCCTTCCTCACAACCCATTTGCTGTGTGTGTTTAACTACAAGGACCCAAAATTCAAGATCTGTTGAGTAGCTTCTGTGTATTTCAGTTCCTTGGAATGGGAGCAGAGCTTTGCCCTTCTTCAGGCACAAAGGCTTGAAGGTCTTTATCCTGGCCTGCACTAGGAAGAGTGTTGCCCCCAGGTCGAGGGAGGGGATCCTGCCCCTCTACTCAGCTCTGGTGGGGCCACACCAGAGATGCAGTGAGGGGTAATGAGTATAAATTGTAACTCAGGAAGTTCCATCTGCAGGTGAAGAACTTCTTTCCTGTGAGGGTGACAGAGCCCTGGAACAGGCTGCCCAGGGAGGTGGTGGAGTCTCCCTTGGAAATCTTCCAAACCCACCTGGATGTGACCCTGTGCCATGTGCTCTAGGTTGTCCCTGCTTAAGCAGAGGGTTGGACTAGGGGATATCTAGAGGTCCCTTCCAGGCTTAACCATTCTATGATTCAGGGAATAATTACATATTTGAATTTAAAGTATACTGCAAATGCACTTCAGTACTCACCTAAATTGTTCTATTTCCACAAGAACAGAAGTTAAAAATATCTTCTCTTCTGGTATTGACCTACCCAGTTAGCTCTGCCGTTTTCACTACTACACTACATTACTCCACCTCCTACTTCTTATGGAAGCACCAGTGGTTTGTTATCTGCTATCATCTCTCTTAGAGACAGACTATGGAAAGTCTAGAAAGTATTGCATGTCAGTAACTCAAACTGCTCATCTCAAGGCTGGTAAAATTCTAACTTATCCACCAGGAAAAACCTGCAACAAACTTCAGGTTTAGGCTAGATCTCTCAGTCTTCAGACATTCCATGTATCATACAAACACAACATTTTTCTTTTTTTCTTTTTTCTTTTCTCCTTTTTTTTTTCTTTCTCCTTCTCCTTCTCCTTCTCCTTCTCCTTCTCCTTCTCCTTCTCCTTCTCCTTCTCCTTCTCCTTCTCCTTCTCCTTCTCTCTCTCTCTCTCTCTCTCTCTCTCTCTTTCTCTCTCTCTCTCTCTCTTTTTTCCTTTTCCTTTTCCTTTTCCTTTTCCTTTTCCTTTTCCTTTTCCTTTTCCTTTTCCTTTTCCTTTTCCTTTTCCNCCTTTTCCTTTTCCTTTTCCTTTTCCTTTTCCTTTTCCTTTTCCTTTTCCTTTTCCTTTTCCTTTTCCTTTTCCTTTTCCTTTTCCTTTTCCTTTCCCTTTCCCTTTCCCTTTTCCCCTTTCCCTTTTCCCTTTCCCTTTCCTTTTCCCTTTCCCTTTCCCTTTCCCTTTCCTTTTCCTTGTTCTTTCTTCTCTCTTTAGTAAGGACTGTTGTTACAGCCCCGCTGAGAACCTAGCACTGCAAGGCTACGTGCTGACGGTGTCCATTGTGGAAGACAGCCTGAATTGCACTTTACATATATATACAGTTTCTTTGGGACTGCATTCATGGGGCTCCAATTTGAAAGGTGGAAAGAAACAGGCTGAGCATCCCCTTATCACATACCCACCTCACGTAAAAAGAGATGTGCTACTTAAATCAGTGAGCCTGGAATTCAATGGTGGAACAGGGAATGGGGATACAATAGAAAATGATGTCCCATTGGAAGTACCAATATGACATGTCTGGGCTCTGTTGTTCTGCTTTCATCTTTATTTGTCACCAGGTGTCATTTTTTTTTCTATTTCCAGAAAATGGCAGCAAATCCTGAGCAGCATCAGACCCATATGGTTCCTGGAGGACTCTACAAATGTCCCATAAATAATAGTGTTTTTTTCCACTAATGCTTCCCTTCTAAGTACTGACATTTAGCTAGTCCTTCATTCATTAAACATGTGTCCTATGGGTACTATAAAGTGCCACTTTGTTCAATAAGGATGTCATGTTGTAGCAGCTTGGTAACTTGAAATTTGTGTCTATATATCACATTGCTGTATTTATAAATCAAACTTGGAAACTGATAATGGGAGCCTTCAGACTGCCTTTTCAGTCCTTGATGGGATATTAAATTCTAGCGCAGACAGTGTACAGCAAATGTGCTAACACCTGCTCTCCTCTTCCTTCCCAGGTTTAGATGTCAGGCACAAAATTAGGACAACTTAAAAAGTGACAGTGGGTGAGATTTACTAGGACAGATAGAACACGTTTGAGCTCTTGCCTAGATTTTGTGCACAAAAAATAGGCAGAAATATATGCTCATCAGGTATGATTCATCTTACCCTAGACACATTTAAAATAGGACAGATGAACTGCGCCCTAAAAGTCCCAATTTCATTACACTGACAAAAGCAGCCCCAGGTGATGCACTCAGTGGTAGATGTACACAACCCTGCCCTTGTTAGCTGAGCTGTAGTAATGGTGTGTACTCAGAGCACATGGGAAATGTGAAGTAATTTATTTCAGGGCATGGGTGTCATCAAAGGAATAATTTGTATTATCTGGCATTTGCCTTGAGCTAAAAACAAACACATGGGCAAATCTGCTGAGTGTGATAACCTATCAGGCTCTTGTAACTTAATTGCATTGAAAAGTCCTCAGGATAATCATAAAAAAAAAGGTAAAAGCACAAAGAAGACACCAACTGAACTCTCCCTTTTTATGAGTTGTGTGAATGGAAGAACAGAACTACAGCTTCAGCCAGCAAGATAAAAATTTTGCAGCTGTTTTTTCACTCCAAAATCCCAGCAGCCAAAGAACACATTCAGCCTTTTGCCAAAAGAATAACCTCCTTCTCTAATAATTCATGACTAAGGAGATACATTAATTTGAATAAGAGAAAAAAGATAGATGACCCATAGACACATCTACAGCTCTGTGGGCTGTAATGAAGCTTTGTAAGGCTGCATAAACTGAGAGTTGAGTTCATCAAGTTGTTCACACTGCAGCAAGCCCATAGCAGACAGCAAGGAGCAGAGGAAAGGCTGTTGAGCAGATATTTCTGGGTCATGGAAGCTGCACTCTGTGCTGCTAGAGGCAACGTACTTGGGTGAATATCCTGCATGAGAAGTTTACATTAAATGACCAGCAAAGTATATTTATCCAGCTTTCTTTTGGACAACAAATGTCCTGCATTCAGATTAGTGACAGTGCTAGTCACACGATAGCAGGCTTGTTCTTCAATAAGTGGGATCCAAGACCAGGTCAGATAACAGCATTCTTTCAGTGTTGAAGGAAGTTTTTTTCCTTGCTTGCAGCCTATAACACCACTGTTTCAATCACAGTCAGTCTCTTGAATGTGTTACAGATTTACTTTCAGGATAGAATACTGATGAACTTTTCTAAAATTCATCACAAAAGTCACAGATGCAGAAGGAAAGATGTTGGGGGAAGCAGCAGTACAAAGGTAGATATATGGGTTCTAGATCATATGCATAAAGAAGCATAGAGTGCATGGCACACTACAAGCAAAATGCCTGTCATCTTGCTTGTATAACCTAGGGAATGTACCTGAATAAACTATCTGGATCTTTCTTGGAATAGAAAACTGCAATATCCTGCCCTTGGAAAAATGATTATAAACAACATGGATCAAGTTCTAAGCAGCCAAAACTTATGGGATTCATAAAATAGCAGTCTTGGACAGAGAATATGTTTCACTTCTACTGCTAGTCATTGCACTATTCTTTTTTTGCAGTTTTCCACTGAAAACAAGTTCTTTCTCCTTTCTGCAGAGACCACAATCTACAGAATGGCTTCTTCTTAAATCGCCTGATTTCTCTGCTCTGTTCTCTTCCAGGTTGCTAGGCATTCCAAGTATGCAAGAATACAAATATGTTTTCAAAGTTTTCCAGGAGCTGTTTGCAACTAATTCTGATATGCTGAACACTTCTTTTCCAAGACTATATTACCAATGTTGGTCTGCAAACAAACCATCAAAAACAGTGCTCTTTTTGTTTTGCAAACAAAAAAGAGCACTAAACATGAGGACAAAAGATTTGGAGAACTTTGTAATGATTGTAGAGTTTGCAGATGTACCTACAGTCAAAGAAAACATTGTTTACATAGTTTCCTTAACATCTGTTGCCTTTGGCCTATCCTCATTTGTTGGAAGTGACCTCGGCATGTCTCCAGCCCAGGCTTCTGCTTGAAGCAGAACTTTTTCTAAAACTGAATTAATTCATCTGTGGTTATGTCTAGGTAAGTCTTGGATGGCAAGCTAAGGATGGGCAACTTCTGTAGGCAATTTGTTCTTGGACAAATTCTCTGAACTTCCCAAGCTGTGATTTGTGGTTATTGTGCCTTATTATAACTTCTGCCAATAAAGAGAAGAGTTTGATTCCCGTATTTTTGCTGCTCACTTTTGGGATCAGGTCCCTTCTCTTTGCCATTCACTGTTTGTGACTATATCTTAAATTGTTTTCATATCCCCCATCTATGATATCTGGCAGACTGTGATGCTGTTGAAGAGAGTGACCTCTGCAGAAGGCAAGAAAATAGATCTATTTGTTAGTTTCAGGAATGCCAGTTTCTGGATGCTGGTGTCTTTGCTGCAGTGGTAGGTTTCCTTCATGTGTGAGTGCTCAGCTAAATGCTTGGCACAAATAATATATGAAACAGAATAAGCTTCTACATAAACTTCAATGGTCATTAACATGATCTTTGATACTGGTCAACCAAATTTCTCATTTGCAGATACTTCTGGCCTTGGTGTTCTGGCAAAAGGGCCTATCTTTACTTCTGAGTCATCTCACCCGGTCATCACTGTCACTGGCCACCTCGAGTGACCAAAGTTAGACTTTCAGTGCATACCTCCCAAGCCTCATTGACAGAACATGACTGGCAGATGGATTTAAAAAGCTGTAGCACTACTTAATCTGGGTCCTTAGATCAGGAACATTACCTGATGATCCTATATTGGAGAGACTCAGTATTGTCAAGATGAGGGCTACAAGTTTTTCCCTGTCTGCTTTGAAAAGGGATGACCAAGAGGCAAATACGCCTCTTTATTCTGCCTCCCTGCTTGTTCTTAAATAAATTTTTCTAAGTGAGTGAGTTCTAGTCCCATTCTACAGATAATTCTGCCAGGTGACCTCCTAATGGAAGTCAATTCTTTCCTTAACGTTTGTACAGAATTTCTGAGCAGGTGTCATGCTTTTAATCCAATCCTGGATACATTATGAAGTGAGTGTATATTTTTAAATACAGACATCTCGCCACAGCTGAGTTTATAGAACAGAAGGAATGTAACATTATACTCAAAATGAAATAGACTTAATTGAATTACCTACGCCTTTATACAACCACTTATCACCAAAAGCTGCATGATGTACAAGCGCAGGTGCATTAACTCTCACAAGTCTTTCTGCAACATTGAAAGTGATTATCACCTTCAGTTGGAGATGCAGGAATAGAAGATAGCATTTTCTTAAGTTCCTAAGTGATTTTCAGTATTCACTTAGAAAAGTTCCAGTGATTTATCCAGGATATTAAAGAAAAAGATCTTAAAGCCACTGGCTAAACCAGCAGCTTAATCCTAATCTTCCATGCCCTATAGCAGGCTTGCAGGCAACCCTAAATGAAAGGGAAGGCTGCTAGGGAGTGTAAGGCAGTGTTGGGGTGCAAACTGCTCGAGAACACTATTAAATCCATACACAAATATCTTAAACCTTCTGTTTTATTTTTTCACCTGCATTGAATAGATCACTAGCTATAAAAAAAAA
>NW_020456088.1:3121623-3180583 GCF_003342845.1 Nothoprocta perdicaria
TGGTGAAAAGAAAAAAAAAAGAAAAAGAAAAACAACCTGTGATAGCAGAATCATAGAATAATTTATTTTGGAAGGGACCTCTGGAGATCTCTGGCCTGGATGCTTAGAGCAGGGTTCTGAAGTGACAGTAAATTGCTCGGGGCTTTGTCCAGTCAAGCTCTGAAATGTCAAAAGGGGTTTGTTCCAATATCTGGCCACTTCACAATGAAAAACATTATTTATTTTCTTATGTTAGTCAAACCTCTTGATATAATCAGACTTCTTTTACAGGAAAACTTTGGAAGGGTTCTAGATTTTAAACCAATGCCTCACTGTTTTGGAAATATCTGACCTGCAATTAGACAGAAAATACTTTTTTTTTTTTTTTTTTTTTTTTTTTTTTTTTTTTTTTTTAGTCAAATGGAATGACATGGCTAAAAGCAATATTTCTATACACTATTAAAAATTTGCAGAGGTAGTTTTAAATAATTTGAGGTTCTTTATTTCTTTCATTCACCTCGTGTTGTACCTGCAGCAGTGTCAGAGGTACCATAATTAGTTTAAACCATGCTTATTCAGGTCCTAGACACAATCTCTCTGTGGTCATTCAGTCACAGATACATTATTTTTTTATCTGCTTAGCAGGTGCAAATACAAGCAAACATTCCCTAGCTTTTACCCAGTTTGTGTCTCAGGTTTTTTTCAGTTTTCAGTGCTGGAGAGTAACTAATTTAAAAACAAATAATAATAATTAAATTGTCATTTATTTTGAGAAGCTTAGCATTGTGAAGATGACTCAGACATGCTCAACAAGAGCTGGAATAGCCCTTCAATAAAAGATCATGACCAAGCTCTAAAATGTTTATGTGGTCAAAGCCACACCAATTTGATCATCTAAATGTCAGACTTCTTTAAAGCCTACACTGTTCTGTACGTGTTCTTGCAAATGAACCTTCTCTGAAAATAATGACAATTATGTAAGCTATTAGGACTCAGCCTTCATCTTCTACTTAGAGGAATTTCCCTACTAAAATTGTGAATTTTGATTGTTTTCCATTTCTTTGTATTTCCAGAATGTGTATTGCACCTTCTATCAACAAGCAGTAATCTCTCTTTCCTTGTCTTTGGCTTAATTTTTGTATCAGATGACAGAGATAACACTCCTAGATTTTTCATTTTCCTGATGGAATTTCTACTCTTTGCCACCACCCTCTCCAGATTTATTCTATTTAAATGAAGCCTAAACAGCTTGAAGATAATCAGATTCCATGTGCTGATCGTAGCTATGTAGTTGCAGTCCCTGCTGTTCTGCTTTGCAGGATTTATGTTCCTCTCCTCTTCTTATCACTTAAATTATTTTTAAGACAAGGAGACCTGCCAGGAATAAGAAAGCAATATGCCATTAGATTCCCCATATGCCCTCTGCTGATAAATTAAGTTAAAAAAAAGCCACATGCATTCTTGGTGTTTTTTTTATTATTATAATATTATTATTATTATTTGCTTTTTTTTTTTCTTGCTGATACAAAGTCACAGACAGATTCCTAAGAAATCAGATTTTCCATCCTACCAAGTACTGAGTGTTCAACAGCACTTTCAGGAGTGGGAAGCAGAACTCACTGATACACACTACTTTTAGTTTGCAGTTCCACAATGATATTTCTGTGCAAAGTGTGCTCCATACAGCTCAGCCAAAGCTAATGAATAAAGCATGTTTTTTTGTAAGACCCACAGGTGGGAAGAGATGATTGGAGACAGCTGTTGGCCTTGGCACGGTTTTTCCCGGAGCCATTCGCATTGCATCTGCCTGAGCTCTGCAGCCAACAACAGCTTGCTGTCTACAGGTTCTGTGCCCAGCTCAGGGCCCTGAGCTGCAATGAACTGAGCAGAGCGCTGAGATTTGACCATGGGGACACTCAACCTTCGTTAGGACTACGAACACACTTTGGGGAGACGAGAAGAAAAATCAAAATCTTGAGCTAAGCCTGCAAAATGAAACATAGTTTGTTTTTTTTTCTTGAGGTTTCTCTACCCAAGCCTCTGTTGGCTGATTTTTTTTTCTTCTGTGCTAGACTTCCCAGTGATGTGGGAATGACAAGAACTAGTCTCGACCACATAGCTTTGTTCTCCATGATGGCCATGTAGGTGGATTAATCTTCCTCTCAATGAAGAGCTTTAGCTAAATCTTCCCCAAAACACTACACTACTGTTCTCCAGATTTCTATGCCTTTTTAAAAAATTAGTCAGTCACTTTTGATGCACAATGGGCTATTTTAGAGAACGTCTTCATTTAATCTCCAAAGTCAGGACAAGATGATAACATACTAGTTTAATGCAAGGCTAAGGAGGAATCGTGTGACCTTGATAGATGCTCCAGGAATGACCAAGAGGCACAGAATGTTCTCCAGAGCTTAGTACTGAACACATCTGATGAAGAGAAGATGTCAGATGGAAGATTAAGGTGTCTGTGTAACATAAATACTGCTAGGTGGAATGCTTTCTCTCTAAGCAAAGATAGCTCTGAATGTGTAAACCTCTTCTGCTTCTACCCATATGGAAACAGGAGGTTACTGAATGATAAAGAGCTGCAAACTAATCTTCAATTCAGTGCTGATAGGCAGAATGATGCTTTTAAGTGTTGCTTTTAAACCAAGGTCTCTTCATCTAACATGCAAGGTGAGATCATTGCTCGCGGTATGGTGATTTCTAAAAGTAAATTTCTCATTAAAGGTCAATTTGCAGGCATATTCGCATATTCATGTGCTGACTTCTGACATCACAGTTTTGTTTCTCCTTTGAAACATCGCTATTGTAGATATTGTAATCTGGTCAAAGAAAATAGAATTTTTTTTTGCTCTTGATTTTACTAACTAATGAGACCATCGACAAAATGCACATAATCCTAAACTGAAACTTTTTATCAATTAAAGGACTAACAGGAAGAAAGAAGAAAAGCAAAGCAAACAAACAAACAAACATCAACACAGTTCTTGCTTTTTGCTTTTGCATCTTGTCTGGGCTTTGTAGGCTTTGTGAATATTTTCCTTCAGCAAGTAAATCAAGAGAACAGGCAACTTATGAAAACTGACTCCGAGTTTGTAATCCCCCTCAGTATCCAAATAACCATCACTAGTATATACACCATTGCCTATTTTCATTTGACATGAGCCTAGCCTTGCATTTACCAGTTGCAACTGCTTTCTTGAATATTACCTGGCCCAAGCCCTTAAATACCTATTTGTATCCTTTAAACAAAATCCTCTGAAACCTTTAAACCTGCAGCACATTTTTCTGCAGAATTAAAGCAAAACCCAAGGATAAAAAGTGCATTATACTGAAGACTTGCTTCCTGGAGCCTGGCATTCCTTGCATCATTGCTATTTGTACTTCAGGAGAGATGAAGTGCTGTGATGAGGGCATGGAGCCTTTCTCAAGAGCATCATATGAATCTTTAGAAAGAACAAGCACCTGCCTACGGTTCTGTTAGGAGACACACAAAGCATACACAAGGTGGGCATGAAAGGCATGAGGATGGATTCCTAGGGAACAGATGATTTTCTTCAGGCCTTGCGCTTAGGACTGGAGTGTCTGAGTTGTTTTGATCTTTAAAATAGTTTTCCTGTAACAGCAATACTTCATGTGGTCCTGTGGCCTTCTCCTCATTCCAGATGTTTTCATATTTATATATAGACAGCAGTAAATGTTTTTAAAGGGGCGAGGAAAGAAAGGATATATTTTCTGGGAAATATATGGACATTCATTTGGAATTTTGCAGTATGGTTGGAATACATTTTCACAGGACACTGTGTACTTCTACCTGGGGAGCTAAATCAGCAGCAACAGAGTTTCTGTGCACGGATCTAGAACTGAATTTGCACATCTCCTTGAAGTGCAGGGCAAACTTAATTTGCTCCTAGTCACGAAACTCATTTGGAAATAACTTCATGAGCTCTTAAAGATCACAGTACCATTTGTACAACTGATTTAGAGTTGATTTTAAATACATGTGGGGAAGAAATGTCTTTGAATCTGATCCTTCACCCTTATCTGATTTACCAGACACCTGAGTGGAGATCACAAAATTGTGTGATATGAAAACACTTTATTCTGATCTCTTTGAGTTGCTGGAAGCCAGCTCAGATCACACATATTAAAATAGGGTCAGATGTGTTTTAAACTGATGTATATTCTACTGTAATATGCTATTAGATCAAAATAGATACCTACTGAGAAGCTATGTTGGTATGTCAAATATCTTGCTTTTTCAGAAGAAAACAAAGGGAAGAAAAAGGGTGCCAATGCTATTGAAACACCCTGCTCTACCATTTTTGGAATAAATGATTTTCCTCTTTTCGGCTTGTATTTTTTTTACATTTTCATATATTTAATATTTTTCTTGCCAGGTCCAATTTCTAGGGATCATCTTAAAACATCAAACCACACTTCCACTGAGAAACCTCAAAAAATAATATAAATGATAGGATGCTGCTCAGTGTTTGACAGCTTTTATTTATTAAAACACTAGATTAAATACATTACAAAAATAATGCTTCATGAAGGAAGAAAATTAAAAGAGGAGTAGAGTACATTTCCAAAGTACTTCTATAACAATTTGCAGTCCTGCTTCTTGATTTTGAGTGGGAACTGATAAACTTCATCTTTCTTGTGGTAACAGAATACTCACATTTTCTTGGTGACAAGTTTTTGGTCTTTATCATCTCTTGTGTATTAGTAGGTGAGGTTCATCCAAGCTGTATTTAAGTTAACAGTGTGAACTGGCCTCCTTTGTCTCCCTATCAGGCACTCTTGTTCCTCAGAGGTTTGTTCACCTGAGGAGGCATTGTGGTTTGCAAGACAACACGTAGCCCTTACTGTATAAAAGGGAGGTCTTAGTGAGAAACCCTCCTTCTTCTTCACCTAGATCTCTTTGCACTCAAGGCCATAGGCTATGGTATGACGGGTTTACCTCCTGTGGAGGTAAATGGATTATTAAAGTTAGATATTTTCCTAAATTTCAGAACACAACTTAAGAAAATATCATAGATTTCTCCAAATGTAATATAAGATAAATGTAACATAGTATCATAAAATAATTTGAGTTGAAAAGAACGTCTAGAGGTCTCTAGTCTGACCTTGCACTTAAAGCAGGTCTGTCGGGCTGGATAGGTATTTATTTTATATGTTATGGATGTTACATATACATATATTTTTGACATTCTGATACATTTTCTTCAACTAAGGGTCTCCAAGCACTGAACTCATACATGAACTAAAAATATAGGTAGTTGCTCAGGTTGCTCTTCCATACTTCAGATGGCCTTTCCCATATAAAAGATGCATAAATATTATAAGTCAGATATAGTAAAGCACTTAAAAAAGTCCACAAAACCTTTGTTGAATCACAGCCTGAAACAATATCCTGAAAGTATACCAAAACTATTCTGCCTCCATTGGTGTAATAAAGAAATACAGCACCCATTATTTTATAGAATTTGGATTATCCATTAGTCTATCAAGCTTTATTTATAAATTTATTATGAAGAATTGAGGAATATGTCAGAATAGCCCATAACTGGTTTGACTTCATTAAAAAATACAGAAAGCAAACTGACAAACTATAGAAATATTAAATTCCGCATTTAAAAGGCCCATACATAGACAACAGAGAGCATTAGATTTCAGGAATGAAATTAGACAGAGACAGACAGATAAATATCTGCCTGGCTAATTCCTTCCTAAAATGTGCCTGTCCAAGAGTTCCAAGATGATTCTTAAAAATTGCATATGAGAATTGAGAGCTCAGAGCACATAATTTTACTTTTGGATAGATCGTTGTGTTGAGTTATTTAAAGTTTGTTGGTTATACCTATATTTGGATCAAATAAACTGTGGAAAACTGTTTTTGGAGCACCAGAATAATCTAACACTTTGGCAATAATATGGATAGGTTGAACTACTGTGATGTTTCTGAATGGATCCTGACTACTGAATGGACAATGGAAGCAGAAGACTAAACCTTAGTTGTTATGATAATTTTAGGAAATAGAAAGATGATAGGTTTCGGTCTAGAGGAAGACCCTCACTCATGAAAATATTTAGAAATGGAATTTAATGAAAAAAATAGGATAAACTCTGTTGATCAAACACAGGGCATGGCCAGATAAATGAATGACCAGCAGGCTATTTACACACAACCAGCCTCTTCTATCCCCTTTTCCTCTATTTTCCCACATTTTCTCCTCCCCTTGATTCCTTCATTTCCCTGTTTTTGTTCTCTCTCTGAACAACCTGCAATGACCTTTGGGCCATGCAAAGATGTCTTTGCCCTGCGTTTCATGAGCACCATACCCCTACAGTCAGTAACCTCTCAGTCTGGGAGGTGAGGGTCACCTCTCCCACTGACTCAATGTGATGGTGCCACCTCCTACCCATGAGGCTCATGGCTCTCCTGGGAAGGTCCCAGGAGAAGCTGGGCATGATGTCCATGACTCTAAGTTGGTCACTGGGGTCCCCTTGTCTACTCTGTTGTTCTCTGTGCTCCTTCATGTATGGGGAGGGATGAGTCTTTAACAACATAACCTAATGGCACTCATCAGTAGTTATGCTTTCCATTTGCCCGCCTCTATTTAAAATTACAACCTCAGCTCTTCAGTTTTGTGAGTTTTTGAAGTTTTTCCTTTCATAAATTCCTTTTCTCTTTCCCTCCCATTTTTTCTCTAGCATGGGTGCTACAGAAGCACATTACAGACAGTTCAATTTTGCATGGAGAGTTACATTCTTGAAATATCTGTATTGCAGCTTTCTCTGAGTGATTTATCTGGAAGCCACTTAAGAAATATAAAATGCAATCACTTAAAAAGAAAACAAAACAACCCGTAGAACTCCTATTTACATTTGGAAATACCATTTTCCAGGTATCCTCTTTGGCCTACAATCAAACAGCAACAAAAAAAAGCTATTAAATATCTTCAAGTTTTTCTCCATGTTTCCAGAAAGTGTTATTTCTAGTGTTATTTCTAGTGAGACTTTAAATTACTTCATTCTTCCTTACACATTTATCTGTTGACTTATCATTTACACTCCTCAGAAAACTTATCAGTCACAACCCAGAGAAATAGTCACCTCCTGATTGCCTTCATATTGATTCCTCCTTATATTGCACATCTCCAATCTCCCTGTACTTAAATAATCACCCAACCTTGCAGATGCTGCTACACTAAAAAGAGGCTTGGAATCCAGCTAACTTCCTACAAAGAAAGCCAAGATGGTGTTGTTGCTTACTAAAAGCATTTCTGGTAGAGGATGAGGCTGTGGTCAAACACAGGCCCTGGGCAGTACTGGCTCTGGATGGGCATGACATGACATGATATATGTGCTCAATAATCCCATGAACTACATATTCAATAAACTAGGCACAATATTTCTAGTCCTCCTCTATATCAAGCAATTTATAATAAGCAATGGACTTATAATAAGCTAGACAGATCACTTAGTCTCAATGTGAGTCTGCTTAAACCTTTGAACCTTTGTCCACCCACTTCCTGATGAGTTCTTTGAGATAGAGAATCTGATGAGATTCGGAGTGTGTCACCAAAGATATCTTCATGATAGCTGAAGTGAAGTTAAGTAGATTGAAATGGAAGGGATGGTGGACGTTTCCTCTTTGTCAGACTACTTGTCATTGGACCTTTTTATACTGGAATGTCCCAAAAGACTGAAAGGGCCAGCTATCCTCTTAGGACCCTTATGACAGAGGTCTAACAGTGTTACTTAGGAAAATGGAGCAGTGAACTTGCCTCTTCAGAGGCATAGATTCTACAGGAATTTACAGCAAAGCAAATGCTGGCACGATTGTCTGGTTTTGCTCCGGTCAAGACTAGACTAAGAATAGCTAATTACTGTCCCATAAAATGCACCAAAGGTCTCTAATTCCAGGGGTTGTAAATAGTCAGGATTTACTGGGTTTGCATTACTTAGCTTGCAGACACCATATCTCTTTGCTTTGCCCTCCTTTCTGGATTTGCCTCCCTGTGCACACTCTGTACTAGGCTAAAACGAAGGTGATTTGAGTTATGACTTTTAAAATGTACTAGACCAGCCCTGAAACCCATCTGCAAGTAGCTCATGGCTAAGCTGATGACCTCCTGTGCAATCTTGGCAGATCTGCTGGCTTCTCTGTTCTGCTTTATGAGCCCAATAAGCTACAAATGCAGGCTCTGTGAGACAGGAGCTGTCATTTAGTGAATTTTAGCAGAACATGGTGCCATGATCCCTGATAGGAAACTTGACCAATTCCTACAACGCATGTAATAAATTTTTTAAACCAGCGAGAGCTGGTGGATGGCCGTGTAAGCATGCAAATGGTGCTCCTCTAGTTGAATGACTCAAGCCATTTTCTTTGGTTCATTTACTTCTTTTGGAGATGACATTACACATGTGAGGAAGTGAAAAGACTTTTTGCATTTCCTCCCACATAGACTGGGATTTGAAAGGGATAGTAGAAGTTTGTCCTAACTCTTTCTCATAGGAAGACTGGAGGGCTACCCCTTTTCCATAGGACCACAGATCCCTTCAAATTCTGAAGTATGTTCATAGCACATCAGGGACTGATCTCCACAGTTGAAATTGGCCTTTTGGTTGCCCTATAAGGCAAAAGACTTCAACAGTAGACATAGATTAGGATTGTCAAAAGAGTCTAAAGGAGTGACATACCCACCTCCCAAGCAATTTGAAATATTTTAGCTCTTCTGATACCAAGGAAAAGCCTCAACCATGTTTGGAAGATCTTTTGAAAGTGTGAACTGATACTACTCACAAATTAGAACATGGGCCTCCTCCTCAGGACCAAACTCAACTGCTCTTATTGACTAAAACAGTGAGTTTAATTAAAATTTGATTTTAGGTTAATGATTCATGGGCTTCATCTCCTTCAATTAGTGACACATGAAAGCTGAGGATGAAGACTGAGAGAGGTGACAAAGCAAAGAGTGCTAGGAAATAAGGTATTTCTTTCATTGTAAATGCAATGAAGCCAAAGCCAAAGCCAAATCGTAATGTATGAATGAGGCAATACATAATTGCATATCTTACTGAGAGGGGAAATTTTAAACCATTTCATTATATTGCAGATATACACAAGCCTAAGCTGAGTTACTCTTCTCCACTGAACTACCAAGTCTGTATTTTATATCTTTTAGCTAAGCCCTGTACTTCATACCCCTATATTCTGCCTTCCAGTCTGTTAGAAAGGCGCATAAATATTTCCATTACCATTTTAGATTACATTCTCCACTGCACAATTGAGATATATGGGAAACACTGTGCATGAGTCTGTGTATATGTTTACACATATATTGTTATGATAGACTCTGCTTTTCAGCTTTATTACTTTGCAAGTAATAAAACCACCTGTACCTTCCTCATTCTTTAATTTGCACGATTAATTGCACTCTTACTTTTTATTAAAATTGATATTAAAATTGAATATTAGCTATTAACTAAAAAGCTTGTACCTTATAAATCACCTCGTCCTGCAATAGAAGACATGGCCTTTAAAACAGGCTTTAACATAAATACAGAAATTTGCAGCTTTCTTAGCTAAGCTCAGTTTGTCAAGAGGAACCAGGTCATGAGGCTTTAAGCTTACATAGTAGCTCAGCAAAAGAAAACATTTTCCAAAACTTAAGATGCCCCACATGCCTGAAGACAGGAGGAGGCAGGTGCCTCATCAGGAACAGCCAGTAAATCTATTTACAGGTTTTCTATGCAAGACAGTCCTCAGAGAGACCAGGGTGGAGGGCAGACCTGACTGTACATATCCCCAAAACTGCTTTTTCAGCACAGCACAGAAATCACCAAGGGAAAACACTTTCCAATTCATGTGGATGCATCTGAGGCCCTGGATCATGCACGCAGGTAAGCTGTTTGCTGTGACTCTTGCAGGCTTGAGCAGACATTTTTTCAAGGATCTGTGAAATCCCCTTGTGTAGAGAGCAACTGGGTATTAATAGGTTTACTCTAATCTCCTCTGCCTTCTCCTCCAACTGCTAATAATTCTATTTCATGATGCCTGGCAACTTGACAAGTGTGGACTATAAAAGATGAATTTTAATTTTTAAAATTAATCCACCTCTGATCTGATGAGAGGCTGCCTTACACTCGTGGTGCAGAAGTTGCCCTGCAGACTTCTAGCTCAAAGTTCCCTCTTATTTAAACTTTCATTTGCCCCTGAATTTTCTACAGTGCCTGTTTTCCTCTTCTTAGACCCACACTCCAAGTGGGTCTCATTAGTGCTGAGTAGAGGGGAAGGATCATCTCCCTCAACCTGCTGTGCTCTAACTGAGTGTTTAACTGAACCTGACTGCACTCACATGCTGATCACAGTCATTTAGCTTGCAGGATCACACCTCAGTGAGAACCTGAAATTGTTCATTTAAGTGCATCGTTAAACTGTCAGTCACAAGGAATGATTCACAAGGAGCAAAATGCTACCCTGCAAACTGTATCTTCTGGGGTGCCAGATGCTGTACAAAGCAAGTTGTCAGATCCTGTGATCACATGTAGGGAGAGAAAGGAATTCGGCAGATGAGCATGGAAGAATATGAATTCCTACATCATGATGAATCCAATAAAGTTCCGGCTTTGTGTTCCCAATGCCTGTTGCATGCTGGTAGATTATGAGCTTCTGGGCAGGAAATAAAGCAAGGTTGTGTCAGGCCATGAGCCTTACAGGCAACCAAGAAGCATCCACCATGCAGCACAATACAGCAGTGTGACTCAGTTTCCTTCTGCTTTTCCAGGCCTCTCATGTTATATTCTACCTGAATATAATTCTCTGTTTTCCCCACCATCTCGTCTTGAGCTTTCAGATATGACATCCTTTCTGATAAATGATTTGATCGATTCTAATTTTATCAAATTAAAGAAGAAAGTAAGTAGAACAGGAATTAACCATCACCGCCTTCAGAAGTCTAAAAGAAACTTCCTGTAGAAACCTAAGGAAACAGAAGTGAATTAACTCCGTAAAACTGAGCAGGGAGGAGCCAGCCTTTCTTGAAGGAATATGTAGACAAAAAAGTTTGCAGACAGACAAATGGCTTTGATGCTTTTCAGTATGGCAAAGGGTTTCATTTTCTGAACATAGAATGGCCAGATACTTACCTAACAGGTTTTATTGCTAAGTGAATCTATCCTTTGTTGTTTCCTACGTCTTCCATCTAAATTTTCCTCTTGTATCTGGTGTTTCTGCAGACTGGATCTCATGCATTTATTTCTACTTATTTCAGATGGGCTGGAAAGGGGGATTTTTCCTACCATGCAAAAGGACATTGTACAGGAACACATAAAAAATAAAAATAAAAATAAAAATAAAAATAAAAATAAAAATAAAAATAAAAATAAAAATAAAAATAAAAATAAAAATAAAAATAGATTTTTACATCCAGATTAGGATGAATTGGACATAGCTGTGTTCAACATTATGCCTGAAACAGAGAAACATCAAGAACCAACATTGCAAGGAGACAAATCCAGATTTTGAGGTAGGGGCATTTGACTTGAGAAGTCAGAGTTTCCTTCTTTCCTAAAGCAGGAGGATGATACGCACAGAGGGCTTCTTCTTCTCCCAGCATTTAGAGAGTCCTCAGCTTAATTTGGCAGTTATCTTTCAGAACAAATAAATAAAAGATCTGTTAGACTCCAAAGAAAACAGAGGCATCATAAATCTACTGCACCAATGAGCTCAACAGAGCCGGGGAGCGGTCTCGTGCACTGCGGCAGCCTGCACTGCCTCACTGCTGTCACCGTGCTCCGCACAGTTTGGTCGTGTACCTGTCAGTCCCTCAGAAGTGCACGTGCACAGTGTACACCAGAGCATGCTCCTGGAAAACAATATGGATGAGGCCGTCCTCTTTCCTTCCTTCCTTCCTTCCTTCCTTCCTTCCTTCCTTCCTTCCTTCCTTCCTTCCTTCCTTCCTTCCTTCCTTCCTTCCTTCCTTCCTNTCCTTCCTTCCTTCCTTCCTTCCTTCCTTCCTTCCTTCCTTCCTTCCTTCCCTTCTCCTTTGAAATAGTCTTATATTATACAGCACATTGCTACAGAATCACTGCCTAATTGGCATTTTCAGGAAATCTTGTGAGTCTCTTTTTGAAGTAAAAGTCAGGTGTTTAAGACTCTGAGTTCCATTGACTTTCAAAAATGTATGAGGTTCCTGAACAACTTCAGTGTACGTACTTTGATGCTTATGTTTGAAGCCATACTTTATGGCTTTGACTCTACTCCTTGCATTTCTGGAGTTGTATCTTACACTGGGAGCATTCACAGCAAAACGTCTTTGTTACAGTTTCAGTACAGTTTCTATACATGCTATAGAATTGGGCCCCATGTGTTCAGTTTATACAGGGTTGGAGCTTTTTTACCTTTTTTAAAAATTTTATTTTATATAAGTTGATTACCAATATCAAACTGTTGTAATAAAGATCAAGCATAACAGGAAATTAAAAAAAAATAAAAATAAAAAAACACAGCTTCAGCACAAAGGGCTTATAAACAGCAAACAGTGTGCAAATATTATTATGAAATTATTTAAACAATGCAATCCCAGCATGGGAAAACTACAGCAATTGCATTTTGACCTTTGTCATATACAGCTGAATGCAAATAGAACCATTTCGGTAAGTGTTAATGTGTTGAATTTCACTTCTCTCTGATGAGGGAAATCAAAATACCAGTCGATAACTCAATAAAGTGTACTTCCAGAAAGATGTTTTAATAGGCGCAATCACTAAATGTTCAAAGTGGAATAAACTTCAGCTCTATGAAAGCCATCTGTATTAGTTCTTATTTACTGACGAACTAGCTGGTTGCTTTGTTGTCACATCACATCCCCCAAGGCACTGAATGCACTTAAGGCTTAATGCTTAACTTAATGCTTAAGTTATCTGAGCCTTGCTCTTTGCTTGGCTTACTAAAAAGAGATCAGATATTCAGGAGTGTCTAATTGGCAGATGGGAACCCAGCAGTGCTAACAATATCTCTTTAAAGACCTACACTTTCTAAGTTTAAGATCCAGGCGGCTCACTGAGACTATGGATGAGCTTAAAGCAACCACAGAGGATGGGAGCCTTGCAGAAGCTTGGATGTGTCAGCTCAGGGGCTGAGAGCCAAAGGACAAGATTTTTTTTTCCTCACCCGGCTGAACTGAAAGGGAAATGGACAGGAAGAAAGCATCATTTGAGCTCATTTTAAATCACTTTATTTGAACTGACATTAAATGTTCCATGAATTTGAGGGGATTAAGTAGCATTTTTATGGTCAATTTTCAACTCAAAATGCAGTTCTTAAAATGAAATAGCAAAAATGTTTCACTTTGGAAATCTGAGTGATTCACTTTGATATTCATGTCCTTCCACATTATTTTCAAGCCATAGATATTTGCCAAATTTGACTAAAATCCAGTCACTCTCTCTAAGTTTATTTTCCAGTAATTTTACTGATGTATTTAGAAAACCTAAAGCCATGGGGCTCTTTCCTCACATTTTCAATAGTTATAGTTTGTGTAGTTGGTAACAAAACAAAAAAAAATGTGTTAACACAGGCTTTTCATATACATATATATATATACACAGAGTTTTTACTGAAGCCAGTGATTTTGCATAAACAAAACCAAAGCAAGTCTATATTAATGCTCAGTATTCACTAATAAATGTCAATTTGCAGGCAAGACTCTGGTATTTCGTTGGTAGAAAGGGTGAGCAGAGCTTTTTACTTCCACATTTCACTTTCCAGAGGGCTATATAATTGCAGTCTACCTCTAGAATATACCTACCCTCTGAAAAAAGATTTCTTATGCACTTCCTTGTAGGAGATTTTAATACTTCTAAGCAGCTGTCATCTTCAGCCTGCTGAGCGATCATTAATTATGGTGCCCTTTATATACCCAATAATAAGCATCAGCGATGACTGGCAGCAGCTGAGGTTGCTACCATTTAAGAGCTCCCTATAGAACCATTTCAAAATACCGTAACTCCATCTGCTGCTTCTCATTCCTGTGTAGAGCATCTATGGCTCACGGTGATGTGCTGGAATCTGAGCAATAACTTGCATTGTTATTGATGAGAACAATTGTGGAAAGGCATAGGATATTTCAATTCCTTTCTGAAGTACTTTGATGAATACTGATGTCAACAATGAGAAGAGGCTGCTTCAGTGCTATCATAAAGGCATGTAAGAAAAATAAAAATGGTATCTGAATTAGACAATTGCCCATGGAGGTTTGCCTAATTAATATCTGTGATTTGTACAGAAGCAGCTAACACAGGAGTTGCTGCCAAGTCTTTAAACCAGATGAATTACTGATAGCTGAACATTACATAAACAATTTTAAGTGCACAATGAGATCGGAGTCCATTCCTGTTCTCATTGAAACCAAATCTTCCCATAGAAAGACTGACCATTTGATGTCTGGGAATTTGAGAAGATGCTGACATGATTGGATTTATGATGTCCATCCTTTCTCTTATCAGAAAGTTCACTACACAGAAAAATTTGCATTGAAGGCATCTGACAAAGAAAGGCCTTTTACAGCATCACTGATAAAGATATATATATACATTTTCCGATGCCAGCAAGTAAGTGAACACAGACAAGTTTCATCTTGAAATAAAAAGGATGTTCGTAATTATAAGGTAATTAATAGTACTCTCTGAAGTCTTTTTGTGAGGGTCCTTTTTAGTTGAGAAATGTGTTTTGAAAAACATTATTTTCAGCAACAACTTCTGCACAGATCATTTCTCTGCACAAGTGTGAATCTGACTTTGTTTTCTAGTTTACTCATTTCCACTTATTTTCTACTTCATTCCAACACCTTCAGCTGTCTGTTCCACAGTATCCACTGTGGGATCTGTTCTAAATCATACATGAAAGGTATATACATTTACCTTAAAAAATAGCACAAACCCCCATTTTTCATGCGAGGTAGAGCCAATTCTAAACTAAACTTTTAAAGATTTCTATTCTGAGACAGAGAAAGGAGGGATTTGCCTGTGTCATCAGAGAATAGGGCAGACATAACCGTCTCTTTTGGCCTTATAGACTGCAAAGCATCTGCTTTTTCTGGGGGCCTTTAGGAGATGACAGAAGTCCTGAAGTCTTGAAGTGTCTCCACTGCTTTTTGAAGACAGTGATATAATCAAAACTCGTACTTTAGCGAGCTGGCCAGTGACCTGAATAGGTTAGAGAAAAATACTAAACTATATTCTTTCCCTGAACTTGGGACTATTGCCCATCCTCTTTTGGATGGAAGCAGACATGACAAGTAAGTTTAAAAACACCATCCCACATATAAAAGTGCTAGCCAGGCTGAAACCATGTCTGCCTGCAGGGAGGCCACAATTTTGGGATAGACAAAGTGAAGATATGCTTTGGAGATAAGCACCAGGTAAAGCAGTAAAATGGACACAAAAAGCATCTAGGAAAAGACATAATTGTGGAAACAGGCTTTTGTTTCTTTGAACTGCACAACTTATTTGTGGAAATAAGGCCAAGGGCATTCTGTACCTTTTAAGTGTGTTCCAGGAAGAAGAGCGAAGTCCCTGGAAGGTAATGGCCTTTTTACGACCTATTAAAGCAATGGAGAGATTCTCACCTGGGGTCCATCACATTCTAACACAACTGAAGTAATAAAACGAAGCCAAGAAGCAACATGATGACAGGCAAAATAAGTCCTTCCAGAGGACTGTTTTGCCTGAGTTACTTGGGCTTTAAAACAGCATCAGTGACATGGAGTCAACAGTAATGTCTGAAGAGTGACACCAGAGTGGAAATGAGTTGGTGTGGGTAGAAAAGGCCACTAACACAACCACAGCACAGGCTCCTCTGGGTCATCCCAGCCTCAACCAAAAGGGATTTAGAAAGAGTTGGGTGCCCAGGTTCACCCCAGCACATGACAAGGTATTATCTGTCATGGTAAGTTGGGTTCTTCCATTTTATTTTGATGCAAGTCAATTACTCTCTGGCTAGTTGGAGAGCTGGCAAGTGAGCTGGACACAGAAGAAAAATTGCTTGGAAAGAAATTAGAGCCTACTGAGCTAGGAGGGCAGGCAGGACGGAGTTTAAGATGGGCATGCAAAAAACTATCCATGGGACCAGACTTGTAAGCTGGCCTTGTTAGCCTGGTTAGCCTGATAGCTTGTTAGCCTGGGTTGGAACCAGTTGGTAGCCTGGAGTATGACTTTCTCAAACTACAAAAGAAATTTCATGTCCAGCAGTGCTAAGACACTTCTATCTGGTTTCAGCTTCTCTCTGTTAGATGAAGAATATGGGCTTCTTTTTTTTTTTTTTTTTTTTTTTTTTTTCCAATGGAAAAGAGAAACCGTCTTGATTGTAGGATAGCTTTATTATGAAGTCTAAATATGGCCTTACCACGAGCCAAGGCAGAATACTGCTCTACCTTCACTTGATATGGAAAGTATAGGTGATTTTGATTTTTCAAAAAACTGTGTAGGACCCTAAACAAGGCCTTGTTCCAACCAAGACCACTTCTGAGGTAGGGATTTATTGGGTCTAATTGAGATTGGTATTCATTTTTTTAGCTAAAACAGTTTATCTACAGCCCATTCCAATGGGAAAAAGTAACATTCCTAAAAGGATATATGCTGAAAGTGCCATTTGACTCAATAGTTCATTGTTTCCCACCTATTAAAAAAAAAAACCTTTTTTCCAGCTAGGGCAAATTGTGAAAAAAATTATAACCTGCTTTAACCTACTGACTTAGGACAATCCAAAGAATTGTACTGAAACCTTGAACATTTCTTTCTTGTCACACTTCAAAAACTCTAAATTCAGCAGTACCTACCACTTATACTGTGGCAATAATAAAATCAAACAGGGAAAAGAATTTAAGACATATTGGTTCACAAAGTTAAAATTGAACACATTTACACTTTCAGAATTAAACATTTCTCATTTCTTCTGTAAATTTTATACTGTTTTCTGAAGTAAATTGTGTCAGTGAGATTGCCTTAGCTAAGAATCACTGGAAATGAAAATTAAACCTTTCATGCAGCCAATACGATGAATAATGTGTACATGTACTCACACATATACCCATGTGTGCTGTTGTCATTTTTGGACATTTAAAGATTTTTGAAATGTTAAATGCAATCCACAAATGCTAGTGAGAATGAAATTCAAGCATGAAACACATACACGTGAACAAGAAGGAAGATATATTTTTTAAAAGGAATATTTTAAGGAAAAATATATCATTTGCCTTTTAATCCATATTGGGAACCTAGCTCTTTACTCATATTTGTTCCTTACAAGCTGCATCTCTCTTTCTCTGGTAGGAATGGAGAGCTCACATATTCACATGACACAAAGAAGGGAGAATTTCCAAAGAATACCATAAAATAACTTACCTAACAACTGTGGTACCTGATAGTTTCCCATTACCCCAGAATACATTTGAGAATCAGAAGCAATACCACAAGATTTATTATATATGCAGCAAATGATTTCCTTGCAAAAATCCTTATTCTTAATATCAATGTTGCATAATTTTGAATAACAAGTGTATCAAAATGAAAGATAGTTTTAGTGGGAGCTAAGGTTTGGTATTTAACTGAAAGTTTGATTATCTAGTTACCCAAATGGTTAACCAGATAACCATGAGCAGAATTTTTTACCACATCTCCAGTTCCTGGCCCCTGAGCTCTCTAAATCAATGATGTTCTCTAATCTGGCCATATTAATGTTTCATATTCTTAGTATAACCTGTCACTCTCCAAACATCAAACTAGATAAGTGGAGCAGTTTTAAAAAGAGTTTCAATTTTTCTTTAAATTTGCTGGATTTCTCCCCTTAACTGACCCCATATTTGATAAGATTGCTTGTTTATAAGCAAATAGATTCCAGAATAGCTTTTTCTCTTAATAAATATTAACTCTTTAAAATGAACTCTTTAGTATTATTCATACCTTGAATATGCCCAGATTATCTTCCCCTGTGCTGAGCAGAGCCTTTGAGAGGACGATATTAAAATGGGGAAAAAAAATCAAAGTATACTAAGAGAAGCCTTACACAGCAGTTTCATTTCTAAGCAGCTAATATCTATTTAAATTGCACTTTTGGTAATGTACTGTAACCTTCAGAGGCAGATAAATAATCAACTGTGCCTTTTAAAGGACACTTGCTATACTGACTTGAAGCACTTTCTTACAAAAAATTATAGAAGTTAGAAATACTCCAAAATAAAAGTAAAAAGATTTTGTTTCTTTGTTTTTTTTGTTTGATTGATTGTTTGTTTTGCTAAGAGACCTTCATAGTCTGTATAACAACCTCAAGGAAAATCATATAAAATCATATAACTGACTGTAGACTGCCAGCCAGAGGGAATATCAGAGCCCAGGGCAGGTGCGTCCATCACCACTTGTCATTAGAAGTAATCTGGGACCAGAACAAACTCCAGATGGAAACCTAGGCAATTTCAGCAGCTCTGGTTCTTGGAGATGACTTCCTCAGCCAATGAGAAATTTATTCCCAGGTCTCAGATACCAGCAGGACAAAATCCTCCTGCCCAGGACTCTCATAGACTTGGAGCTCTCTTGGAAGGTCTTATCCCTGGGAATTACACTGGACTCCTCAGCTCTGTTTCAGAAAATTCTGTGTGTTCTAAAATCTTCCCTTTCAATCTCTTTCAATCACCTCATCTAGATTTGATTGGCATTGGAGTACTGCCTTTTCATAAGTGATTCAAGTGCTCCTTGTAGTTGGATAGCTTTTCTCTTACTCCTCCCTTTAACAATTCCTTGAAGTCTTGAGTGTTTTCTCTCCTCTTGAGAGCTGCTTTCATGGTGCTTAATATGAAAACCATTTTCCATTCAGGCCATGCAGATTGTCTGCTTCTTGTCAGAGTTGGTGGATACACCTGAAAACCTGTCCAATTTCCCCAATGAAGTCAGTTTCTCTCCCTAACAGACTCGCTTTCTTTAGAAAACCTCCATCTACAATGATTCTGCCATCATGTATAACCCAAGCAGCTCCTAGATCAGTCAGGGAAGGGGCTTTCTGGGAGGAAAAATATTTGCAGAATTCCTTTTGGTCTCTAACACAACCCAGGAGTTCAAGCACAGCTTCCTACCTTTCTCTGCCCACAAGCCTGTCTCTTGGACCATAAGCAAATATTCAAAAAGTGCATTTTGTCTCTTGGGATGCTCACTTGAATTAAGGCAAACCAGGCAATGAATTAGGCATATACATCTGTTTTTGTTTTTTAAGACATTCTCCCAGAAAATGTCCTTTGCTTTTAATATTTCTGTTTTTCATGTGTGGTGGCAGCAAATGATTTCCTCATATGGCATAACATTCCCTCACCCCCTAACAATCCTTTATCCCTCCTTTTACCTCATTTGGACAATGCAGAAGGAAGTGCTGATACAAGACACTTTGACAAGCTGTCAAGTTCTTAATTCACACTTAAAAGTGATAAGTGGAGGCTGAAAGCATCATTTCCACAGGCTGAAAGAGCAGCCCTGAAATAGCACAATGCTGACAAGCCCTCCATTAGAATGCGTGGAAAGGGGGTAATTTTCCACCAAATATCAGACTTGAACTTCAGCATGGCAAACTGCATAGGGCCTTCCCACTAGCATCAGTGATGTGTTTACTTGCCCAAGGACATGTGTGTCATAGTGATCAAAGCATCCCCACATCACCGCCAGTTCAGCCTGCCAAACCTCTGCCCATCGTCTTCTCAGAAACATGAATGATTTCAAGATGCGAAGGAGCAGTTCCTGAATCCTGAAATTAGCTGAGCGATTTCCAAACTTTGCCACGCTGTTCTTGCTTTGAGGAGCAGATTTGCTCCTCCTGCAGCCAAATGCTTCAGCTCCTGACAGGCATGTGAGCTAAAAAAGGAGAAAGAAGTGAAACCTGTGCAGCACAGGTTTCCACAGATTTGCAGCCAGTTTCTCTTGCATGGTCCCAATGCACAAAGTCAACTCTACTCTTGATCCTTCCCACCAGCTACAAGACTGAAAGTACTGTGGTTAATCTAGAATTACACACATGCTAACTGGAAAGCCACAACCACCAAAAATAAGTATGACAGTTGCCCAGCTGCTTTTTTTTTCACTTAGTGAGACTATGAATTTGAGTTTCTCACCTCAAGCAGGCACTGATTTTCACAGCATTTGAAACAAATTTTCTTTTAAACTTCAAAACTCCCTTCCAGACTTGGTTTGTGCAGCCAATGTATTCAAAATTTATTGGAAGGAAGGCTAACAGACAAAAAGACAGATGGCCAGACAGCCTTAAGCTTTGTTTGCTTAGAGACTCAGCCAAAATACCACTTTTTTATTATGGACCCCCAAAATAGATTGACTTTACCTGGTTTCAGATGATCACAAGATCTGAAAACATTTATGTCTGTTTTTGCTTCTTTGTGCCCATCTCAGGCTTATTTGTACTTCCTGTCAATGTGGTGCCTCAAGCCAAACTACTCAACTACTGGCTCCTTTCTGGGGCTGTGCAGCAAAAAATGCTACATTTCAGTCTGAGTGGAACACTAGTTTCTTGCATATTTGAGACTGTGTGTTTGCAGTTTTTCCAGCCCACTTGTCAATATTGAACACTTTGAGGGTATTGAACAATATTGAGGGTATTGAACAATATTGAGGGTAAAGGCAAATTCACTGAACTTAAAAATGGAAGGAAAATATCCATATGAATAGACCCAGAGGAAAGCTTTCGAGTGGTAAATAGGGCTGCAGACGGTCCAGGAGCTCCCTCAAGGTGGGTGCATGTATGCCCTTGGTCTATTTGGTTCTTCCTCTGTGTAGAGAGGTGAATGAGAGAATGGAGAATGGTCAGTGCATCCCTTTGTTTCACTGATCACAGCATTTCAAATGCTGCTGCTAAAGTGCTTGATCCCTATTCATGTGTTTGTATCAGCTCTTCTCTGCTAAGCTTCTCTTTGTTGCTGTATCTATGCCATCCTTCTATATCAAAAAAAAAAAAAAAAAAAAAAAAGCCCTGACCTCCTTATCCTCCTGTTCTTCTGGTATATACCATTAATCTGCCCTGTTTTCTACTGTCCCGCTGACACTGAAAACATAGACTTCCCTTTCCTGTAAGGTATCATTTCACTTTTGGTGTATTATTGTCCATGTTTGATCAGCAGAAGATGACTGACCTAGTGGGATCACCGAGGTCTGTCGCAAAATCTATGCTCTTTAGAACTGACTGTGCTGATTTTTTTCCTGCTGTCATGCACTGCACGAACAATCTCTGTCTTTTGGGGACTAAAAGTTTATCCCTGAAGACAGACATAAGATAGCTATGATAAGAAGGACATGAAACATGTTGTACAGAAGCAGAAGATCAGTCTACACGGCCTTCTGTATCCTTTCTTAGCATCTAGGAAACCAGAAGAATTAGCATTTTCATGCAAATCCCTGAAACACTTACTACTATAGAGCCACAAATACTATAAATACTGTTGAAAGCTTTTTTTTTTTTTTTTTTTTTTTTTTTTGAGTTTATGCCCCAAGGTAGAGGCTTCTTCTTAAAATATCACCCTGTCAGAATGATTAAAGTGATCACAGTTTAATCAAAACCACAGCAAGCTTGATTTCATTGAAGAGAAATCGGAAAACTGTCTTGAGCTTCAGTAAAACAGGAATGATCCCCACAAATACTACACTTAGCTCAGGAGGAAACATTTTTTTATTCAGTAAACTTACATCTTGGAAAAAAAAAAAAAGATTCACTTGTAATCTTACATAACTTTTTTTTTTTGATGACTGGAGCAATGATATTTGAAGAATATGTCAGATCTGAGAGGGAAGAAGTCATTTTACAAGATGATCTGTAAACTCCAGAAACATATATCTACAGGAATGTAAGACACAATAAAAATCCTCTTGTTAAGCAAGGTTGGTTGCATTGAAATAGTTAAATCTATACTGGACATCTTTTCTTTCAAATATCAGTTTAGAAGATAGTCCTAAAAAGGCAGAACAGCAGAACAGCAACCAGGGAAATTAATAAAATATGCGCTATTCTTCTTCAGCCACATTTTTTTAGTGGTTGGATTGAATCAAAAAGAGTGGTGTTTCTTCCTATTGCTATTTTGGTTTGTTTTTTATTCTTCCCAATTTTAGCACTGCTAAATACAGTCATCTGGGAAACGCTTATATTGCTATAGAGCTGCAGAGCACCTAGCAGCAGCTGAGCAGAACAGGCAATTACTTCTTGCGGCCTTGTTCTTGAATATGGCTTTTTCTCCTGCTGCTTTCTTATGTTCTGGGCTCTGCAGCAATTACTGAGCTGTTCAGCCTTGAATACTAGAATATTAGATCCAAATCCTACTTACAGATGACTTAAATCATACGGTTTAGAAGTTGTAGTTGGTTCTCATGATTAAGCTGTCATCATGTCAGCTTGTTTTTGAGTTTATGCAATTTAGTTTAAGTGGCATGTGCAGACAAGAGCCTGCTTTTAGAGCAAAAGTAGCAGTTATCCATGCTAACTTAGATCCTTCCAACTCCAGCAGGCAGAAAATATTGCAGCTCCTTGTCCCCAGGTCCATCCAGTAGCAAGACATGCACACATATATATGTAACATACATGCATATACACATGACCATACAGATCAACGCAGACAGAAGACTCATCTACCTGTTCCTATTTGACTTGTGCGTGTACGGTGATGGCCCTTAATCACCTAACCTGAGACTAATTCTCTGAGGTGGCCCAACACAGAATGGCTAGACTGCATGACTTCCAACCTACCATCAGAACAAGTCAGTCTCAATAAGAAGCAGAGGATGTGAGCTCAGGTCCAATGTCAAGGTCCAAGCTGCTTTTTCAGTTTACTCCTGCCTGCAAAATACTATGGAGAGAACATCCCAGAATATGCTTGCCTGCTCCACAACAAGATGTCCACCAACAATTTGTAAACAATTTGTAGAAGCTCTTCGCTTTTAACTTTATACAGTATCAGCCAGTCTTGATCTGGACACAATTCCTATATTGTAATGTCCACTACCATGAGTTCACACTGGGACAGATGTTGCCAAACTTGACAGCTTCTTTTTTTCTCTTTTCCTAAAAATACATTCTCCTTTGAGACACAATGAATTCAAAGTGACCTGAAACAACAATTTACACAGTGGGATAGGAGGAATATCAACAAGAACCTCCCCAAAACTGTCTATCAGAATGCATAACCTCTTTGCAGTGGTGTAATGGGAGGAGCGAGAAGATCTTTCTTTGAGTCATCAAAATCTTAGTATGGTACCAGATTTGCCCGGGCTTCCGCTGATGGTTAATTCCATATATTGCTGCATTCTGGCATGTGTAAAATAGGAGTTTTATTGGCTCCTCTGTGTAGTTGTGCTGATTTTAGTTATGTAGTAGCACCTAGGATCTAAGCAAGCAAAGTGTGTTGTTCCTTCTGTTCAAGGCGGAACGCTCAGCGAGGAAAGGTGCATCCAGCTAGACCAATGCATGGCTACATAGCAGATTACTTCAGTGAGACGTAGGGTCTTTGATGTCACTGAGTCCTCTATTTGGCTCAGAGGCAAAGCAAGGTACAGAGCTGGCTCCTTGGTTTTGCTGAAGGGTCAAGACTTTTTATACAACCTTAAGTGGGTCCCATGAGCTATTTATGAATCTTCAACATCCTGGAAGATCCAAATTAGACAATTATAAATCCTGGGAGATTTCTTCTTTCAAGGCTGTCATTGCTGTGAAAAGTCAAAATAAGCAGTTTAGCTGGATGACACCATGTCACTGATACAGCAGGCATCCCAGGGACTCTGGAAGATCTTCCTCAAAAAGAGTTGAGAAGCGAGAAAAACTCTTGCAGACACCAGCTATGTCATCAATCTGCTGTCCAAGCTGGACATATGATAACATCAAACACCTTCATTTCTGGTTCTGGCAGAATTCTAAGTAAGTGACTTGCAGGATGGAGCCCTTAAATTCTCATTTCTGCATGCGTTGCCATTGAAAGGCTCTCCAGATCAGCACTTGTGCAACAGGAGACACTGTCATTTGCCCACCATTTGCTTCCATGAAAGGGGAAGCAGGATTACCAGAAGGGCCTGCAGCAAGGCACTGTATATATCCTCTAGGCACTTGCCAGTTGTAAGGCTGCCAGAAACACCTCCATCGCTCCATCTGCCACCAGCAGCATTTTGAGATGGTGACTGTGTCTCTTCTCCTGACAAGAATATTTGAGAGGAAAATGACTTCTGAGGTGGAAAGACTTGAAAAGCTATATTTAAACCAAATGCAGAAAGCACAGCGAGCTCAGCATTTTACAGATCCTGTAAACTGTTCAAACTTTGGCTGTAGCTATTCCTGATGTTTCATGTTTAGCAGGATTCTCTGAATCAGTTGGCATACCAGGTTTTCATTAATCCTCTGTTTGCTTGCTCTGCCAAATGCTGACAGCTCATTAAAAATAACCATCCCACAGAGGGGACAGGGCATTTCAAGAAGTCATGACAGCACCTTTTATAATAAACCTTGTGCATTGGAGAGGCAAGCTTCTTGCTCAGACAGCACGTATGTGTATCAGGGCTCATATAGCCCTATCACTGGGTTGTATTATAGTTCCTCGATGTCTTTTGCGTGTCTCATCTTGTAACATAACTTGAGCACGGGCTTAAATTATGTGTCAGCAGTCACACAGATGGTCTCTGTCACACTAAGAGCTATCCACAGCCTGTTTCCTTCTCACCTGTTATGTGGCACTGAAACAGTGATGGAATAGCTAAAAGGGGGGTCTTACTCTTTATTCACTACAATATGTGAGTTCAGACATCTCAAAATACAGGAAAGATGGAAAAAAAAAATGTGTTTTCAACCTAAAGAAAACATCCTAAACATAACCCAATATATGTTCCTCAACAAATGTCTAGAGTCAACAAAGAAAACAAATATCACTTTGAGGAGAGTAGCACAGGTAATACAAATATTTTCCAACAATGTCACTGGGAACCTCCCATCACAGTGAAGTTCACATGGAAGTAGCTTAGGTGCAGTCGTGATCAGCAGCACATAAGCCAGAGACTGAAAGACATTAGCTAAATATCCTGTGCTAAATTTTCTTCCTTTCTGAGGTTCCTGGATGGAAACCAAATATCACAGTTCTCTCCCTCCACATCACAGCACTGAGCAGATTTTCTTTTTAAGTTTTGACATCAGAGAGACCTCTGAGCCCACAAAATCATGAAGAAAAGGAGTAGAATTCACAAAACAGTGGGCAAAACAGATGAGACGATTATGACATTGGGCCTATTTGGTTTATGCAGTTCTGGAATGTTTAAGTAAAAGTTAAGATATCATCCATTAACTTTAGGGAGCACACAAATAGATCTGACTTTGGCTTTAGCAACAGCCCTATACAACTGAAGAGATTAAGCACATTGGTGAAAGCTCAATAGACTACATTATTTTTATTCCTTGCCTCTTTTAATGGCTTCTGCCTCTGGTTATAAATGTGCCTTGCAGCCATTTGTGCCTCTAGTTATAAATGTCTAAGGCTCCAGGGACCAAGTAACATGTGCAATATAAACTGTTGTAGTACCAAAACGGTGATATCACTCACTGCTATTATCACCATCCGCTGGTGTTAAAAGGTCCCAACAGACTCCATGCTCCTTGCACGACTCCCTTTAGTGCCATCACAGCACAGGCACTTCTTGCAAGGAACAGAGCTGGGATTTTCATGGGCATCATTGCACGTGAAGCAAGGAATATGCTGCGTTTGTTGGGAACAGTAAGTCATGAGCACAACAGTGTGAAGCCAGCCCAGCATCTCTTCCAGGATCACTCGTGTGTGCCGTTCCCAGTCTCGCTACAGCCATAATGACACGTCTCAAAGATTCATTCATTCATTCTGGCACTCACGCAGGAAAATGCAGGCAGAGACGTATGCTGCTGGTGCTGGTGGGCCAGGACAGCAATTAGGTCTATTTTGACATCAACAGCCTGCTGCTAAGTGACAACACATTCTTTTTTAGAGGCAGCTCTCCATTGATATGCACATGCACGATCCCTCCAAAGGCAGACCCTGACTCTGGTCTCCAACGTAGCTGCCTCAACCTGAAATTCCTGTGAGCTGAAATGACATCAAGAAAACACCACTGGCCTCAAGAATACATACTAGTCTAGCCCATTTGAGGCTTTGCATTATGCTCTCTTCCTCCTTAATCTCTTAGAGCAAGCACTCTTATAATTTCACATTTATTTTCTTTTCAAGAGCAAAAATGCCAAACATGTGGGCCCCAATAAGCAGGCTATGGGAAAAACACATTGCCTGGGCTGTCAGGCACCTAAATCAGTCTGGATTTGATTTTGTGCAATTGGATTAACAGCTTAAGAATTTGTATGTCTAGTCACACAGGGCATCTGCATATTCGCTACAAACAACATGGCAGCTTGAGGATATGTGTATATTTATACAGTGTTTGGGAAATCCGTTTGATTTTGGTTTTCCCACAGTCCTCAAACACAAGTCAGGAGAGGTTGTGTCCTTCTAAAGGGAACTGAGACAATGCATATCAGCTCCAGATGTGGCAAATCTAGCACATATATTTATAGCAGGGACCTCTAAGTTTCCATGAAATAGTGAAGTACCAAGGACTCAATAACAAAGTTGAGTAACTTGGTATAATTGATTTAACATTTAGTGTTTCACAGAGGTATCTCTCTGTGGTTACCATACTAAGCCATGACACAAATCCTATCTTAACTGGATGCTCTATCTCAGATGACTTTGTGTTATCCCAGTGAAGTTCATTGGAAGCGGTGAATGAAAAAAGACATGTGAATGGGTTGCTCTTGGAGTAGCTTGGGAACCGTAGTACCTGATTTTTTTTTCCTTCATTCAGATTTGGCAAGTAAAATTGCAAGGCGCCCTCCAAAACAAAGTAGTGATTCTGAAAAGAAGTGCCTTTCTACCGCTGGGACAACTGCAGCTGAAATTGCAACACTTGTTGCAACACTTCCATCATGCCAAATAATCATTACAGTCTGTGTATGGCATTTTGTTCGTGTAACACCTGGGACCTCTCCCTAAAACCTCCCTGAATTGCCAATAGAGTGAGGACATCTCCAGATAAAGCCGCTGAGAGGCTCCTCTTGCTTCACTGGCTATAGAGGGAGGTCAAGTAGATGAACTTTTCAAACTGAATGATTGACTACCACCCACACATCACATGTTGCTACCTCACATTGACGGAGAATTCATCAGAATATCTCAAATACAGTAAAACACATCAGCTTTGTTGCTGCAACACAGCTGAATTCAAAACCAGATAACTCTTTGTCAGAAAACTGCTTTATGGGACATGCATGGTCAAATTGTTATTTTTATTTTTATAATAATTACTATATTGTATTTTATATAATAATATTTCATTAAATAATTATTGTATTGTATTGTATTGTATTGTATTTCATCATACCTCACTGGGCTTCAATTTAGCTGCATTTTGGTACTGATACTTATCAAGGACATTTGTAAAGTAGATAAGAAATTGCTCTTAGCTGATTCTGAGACTGAGAGAAACAAGCAAAAATTTCCAGGCAGTTTTTTATTTGGACAATTTTAAAAATGAGTGCAGCTCACTGCAGCTAGACTTTTACTGTGAAGGACAAGATTTGTGAACTCAGAAGGTACTTGCAGTTTCTTCTTGAATATATATAACCTTTAATGACATTTTTATGACTTGATATTTGCTGAAAATCAGTCAACACACAGAGTTACTTGTATTCCAAAGAGTCTCGTTAGAAACTCTTCATTCTCCCTGCAATTTTAATGAGCCTATATCCATGGTGTCAATGAAATAGAGATTAGTAAGTGTTTTCTGACATCAGGATGTTCACTGAAGATGTTTTCCCACTTAACAGCATGGTCAGCAAGATAAAGCTGCCCTTGAAGACAACCATTTTTCTGAGAGAAGCTTTCATGTTGGAATCTGGGGCAGGAAATTGGTTGCCCCCATTCCCTCTTGAGAAGCCAGTTGCTGCTTGCTGACCCTGTAGCCATTCTCAGTGATGAGATGTGGGAGCTCATCACCAAAAAGCAAAACTCATGCAAAAATCCCTGTTCTCTGCGTCCTAAATGGGCATATGTAAATGGAACAAGGGACAAAAAAAATCCTACAAGTAGTGGGTACATGACTTGGCTTTTGCTACCTCCTCAAAGGTTGTTTAGATAGACCCCTATCTAAACAGCAACTATGACTTAACAGCCTGCTGTCCTAATACAACCAGGCAGCAGAAGTGCCTTTTTTCAAAACGTGGATGTGAAAGGGCTACAGTTCTGACTATGACCAACTTTTCTGACAAATAAGATGTACTCAGCTCTTCCACTCTTATTTCTTGCATGAAGTCTTCCAAAGACACTCACATTTATTTCATAAAATTGGCTCTTCTTTGCATGAGGACACATCATATACCAAGAAACATAAACCAAGAAAGCTTCTCCCAGTTCTCCAAATGAAGAAATTTGTGCCAGGACTTATTTACTGCTATAATTGCTTATAAAAGAGCACTGACTGTCGTAAATGTGATGTGGCCAGTATTGTGCATGTTATTAGCCTCTGTCTCAGAGACATCTCTACAATTGAAACACGAAAGTCTCCTAAAAATTAAAATCTACTACACTCCTAAAAGGTGCGATAAGACAACTATTTAGGAACAATATGATCACTGCCACAGCCTGACACTTCCCTGACATGCCAGGCATCGGCACATGTTCTAAAATATTACTAATTTTACAGTCAGTCAGTGTTGAATATGTTTATTTCTTGCTAAGCTATGATTTATTTGTAATAATAACAACATCATTTCACTGAATGGCATTTTAATATCTTTAACCATAAAAAATTAATTTTACCACATGTCACCCCTTGTCAGCTCAGCAGTGGATTATCCTAACTGGGTTTTAAGGTTCCAGGGCCTAACTGTGGATAAGTGATAATGCTCAGCCAGTCCACTTGTACAATAGAGATTTACTAGAATAAAAGAAGAACATTATTTTTCTGTGCAATAATCTGCAGAACTGAGGATTTTCTTTGCCCCAGCATCCATCACTGACAGGCACTAGAGAGCTGGAAATTAAACATACGATAATAATAATCACTGCTTAATGGCCTGCTATCTGGGCTGAGCATCTGTTTTGCTTTCAGCTCATCTAGTGATAACTCTCTGATTTTAAACAGAAATTCATCTGACTAAATATAGGCATCTCTAAGGGATCCATCCATCCCTCCAAGCTAGTCCTCATGGACTCCCCAAATAGAAGCAAGGAGAAGGCATAGAAGAGTCTTGGTGTCCTAGGGCTCTTGCTGCCTGACATTTGACAAGTTCCCAGGCCTCCCAGAGATGCTCCTTTGGCCAAGCTGCTCCTGGCCTGGCCCCAAAGTAGTGTAGATGGGGATTCTTGAGACTCCCTTCCTGACCCAAATGTCTCAGGGACTCGGTTGTGCTCTCTGGTGTCACTTGTATTTCTCTGTACTAGAGCCCAGGCTGTCATCAGGTAAGTCATCTTCTCTAAGGTAGGCAGGCTGTGTTTGGAGATCACAGGTTCCATGAACAATGGCCCAGGCTCTGTCAAACCCTGCTCAGCACAGCCATATGTTGATCTCCTCATTCTGCTTCTTTCCTCACCAACACATCCATGCGTTTTTCCTCCCATTGTTTCCATTCCCAGCAATGAGGAAAATGCATTGTTCACTGTGTCCTTTCCTGCACATTCCCAGTTCATACAGAAACAGTCATGTCTGAGAGACCTCAAATCTCTGCCGAGCCACCATCCTCAACAAACTGTGAGGAAAGCTACATGCTCTCCCTTTTGTCACATGCACAGTCTGGCTTATATTAAAGTAGATGTCTAAAGAAGATCACCTAAATATTGCTCCAAGGGTATCTGTATCTACCAACTAACTCTAAAAGGAGATAAAGACTGATTTAGAAGAAATTGGTTTAGATGTCTGAGCCTACCCAGATTGATTATATCCAAGAGGGTAATAATTTTCTGCGAACATGAACACCAGAGTCATTGGCATATGCCCGTAATTGGTAATCTCTAAGACTAGAAGTTCTTCACAAGGATGGCATGAGTCCTGCTTCCCAGGGCCACCACCCCCAGGCTGTATGGGAAAAAAAGAGACTACTTTAAAATAAAAGCTCCAAACATCTGTTTTACATGGGTTCAGGTGATAAATGTGACAGCAATATGGCACAGAAATGTTGAACTGAGCACAGAATATTGTTAATTAAGTTGCTTTGCACAGTAGACCATTTATTATGTGAGCTTTTTGACTCAAATATCTTACACAAATAATGACTTTTTAAAAAAATAAGAAAAATAAATAAAATTAATTTGTAAGTGGCAACTTGTTCAAGTCACATATTGCTATAGGAAAGAATAGGTCTTTGTTTTCAGAAGAGTTTTACACACATTTTACCTTTTTGGTTATATTCAAATATCATGAATGCAGGCTGTGCAAGATACATAATGAATAGAGGCTGTCAGATAGATTTCTTAAATGCAGAGCCAAAGAATATGTGATTACTTTTCAATATAGCATAATTGAACGAATACTTGAAGGAAGAGAAGCAGGTGTAACATATTAGCCCTTCAGTAGCATATTATTGATATACATAATGGGATCCTGCACACAACTTTTGTTCAAATTGGTCTAATGTGACTCTGTGTTGTCTGAAAAGACAGCTGAAGGCTTGTAAGCAAAGCTCTGGTAACAGGGAAGGATTTACATGGTGTCATAGGACAATTTAACCATTGTAGACTATCTAACCATCTCTGCCAGGTGCAAATGTATGACCAGGTTGGGACAGTGACAGCAAACAGCTGGTGATAGGCAGAATTTATTATCACCTTCCTCATTTTATGAACTGGAATTCATCCTGATATTTCAGGTGTAATCAGTGTCAGTGTGGAGCTCATTAATGGGTTACATCTGGTGACTCTACCTGCCAGGTAATAGTCACTTTTAGCACTGCAACTGAATTAAACTGTCCTGGGTGTATATGTTATAGAAAATATTTTATTAAGAGGTTAATAAACATGTACTAGGATTCCCAGAAGATACTGGGAAACAAGACAAGCTGATGGCCATGATGAGAGTTCCATTAAGACCTACATGCAGTTATTCTTTGTTGGTCTGGACAGAGCATAGTTGCAGTCTGTGCAGGAGGTAATGGCCCTGCAGCTGTGTACGATGCTGGCTGCTGTGGAACCTGTGCATGTACCCTGAGATAAGAAGACATCCTTTCTTCTTGATAAATATGGGTTGTTAAAGGAAGGGTCCTTTTTTCTTTAAAAAAGATAATAAAAAAAAAAAAAAAAAGAAGAAGGAAAGGCTATTATTGTGAGGTTTATTTGCACTATCAGCCCCAACTCTTTCTGGTTGTGTCACTTCTTTTGTGGGGAGAAGCTAAGGACACGGCAATCAACAGAAAAATATAGCCCTCCTCTGAATCTAAGAAAGGCAATAAAAAGCTATCCAGAAGAAGTTAAAAGTGTCCTCAAGGAAGACAAATGTGACACCAAAGTTTGAAAAGGCTTTGAATATTGTCAGCAGAGTAGGTATCAGAAAATAAAATACTTCTTAGACTGTGATGGACATTATTGCACTATGAAATTAAACAAATTGGAGAGGATATGTGCTCAAAAACATTTGGTAAACTGGAAAATAGTGAGGAAACTTCTTTCAGACTATGTTCACCAAAACCAAAACATGATAGAAGCTTTCTGCTTACATCCAAATGCTGGAAGAGCCATTGGAGAGAGGAGAACTTAGAAGAGCAGCACCAAAGAATAAATACAAGGGAGACTGCCTGAGTCTGTTCCACCACCATAGCACCCACTAACTGTTATGTTTTCTCACTTTTCTTCATGCAGGCAGAAGTCCATCCTTTCATAGTGAAACTTATTAAATATGAAGCTAGCATTTGCTGGTTTCAGCAATGCACCTTGTGCATGACACTGAACAATGGATACAGGCCAGCTTGGACAACTTCTGCTAGGAAAGATCATGTACACTTATATGATTCAGCTTCAGATCTACCTCAAAGAGATGAGCTCTTCTAATAGGAAGGCCTTTCTGCAGAGATGTTTGTCGGAATCATAAGGACATTAAGAGCATAGCTGTGAACAAAAACATCTACCTTTCAGTACTGTCCTTAATATTATCAAAACATTGTGTGTAATTAAAATTTACTCCTTTGTCATATATTCCCATACATATAAAAGAATTATTTACCCAACAGGAAGATTACAAGCTTCAACAAAGAACAAGTTATTATTAATCCTGATTCTTGATTTCTCTTATCTTATCTCTACACAGCAGATGAAAATGGATCAAAATTAACCTTGCAAGGCTTGTCTGCTTCTTCCCAGCCCAACAAATAGCCTTTCATTTTGGTTCCAGGCAAAGAGCCAGCATATGATCTCCTCTGAAGGCTGCTTAGCTGAGATAAGTCATGCTTCCAAGTGGCAATATATTTAAAATAAGTTATGTTTTATAAGACCCTAAATCTAATTTTCATTTATGATATATGAATGTGGGTCCAGGCCATCAATAGCATAAATGTGCCAGGTCTCAAATACCCAATGCTATCAATTGGATTCTCTTCGAAGATTTGAGTCCTGAGAGTATTGATATTACAGGGCTTTGAGCCACTAGCAAGACACTGCACATCAGCTGCTCTATGATAGCTGTTTATGTTCTTGGGCACATCGCCGGGTGGTAAATATAAGGCAGTTTATCCCTCAGGAAAAGAGATTCAAATTATCTCCTATTTACTACTGTTTTCTGAAGGGTAAAAGCAAACATGTAGACAACTATGAGCAGTTGATGAAGAAGTGTATTTACATAAGAGCCTCCAGGCTCCTAAGTGCCTATGTTGTAATTAAAATGTTTGCTATTCCTCAAAATTTTATCCAAGACTGAAATACATTTATCATCTTACTTCAGTGTGAACAGTCATAAAAAGCTTCAGAAATAGTGGATGTTAGGATAGGGATACATTTACTTCTGTGTTATGCTAATTTTATGTTGGGGAAACTTTCTAAGGAAACTTAATTGCATTAGTTTTTCTTTCTATATTGTTTTGATTCTGTCCATCTAAAAAAATGAAATCACATCTTCAAAAAATTTGAAGGCAAGTGCCTGTAAAGATTTGTTTGAGGAAACAAGTCAATCTATTCAAATATCAGCTGGAGATCACAGAGATGTGGTTCTGGATATCACAGAAGACAACAAACATAAAACTTGACTCTTACTCAGTTACTTATAACTTAAGCACACAGCTGTGAATTCCAGGTAGGCAGCAGGAATCAAACAGTAGGAATACTGCAAAGAGGAACAATATAACAAAATCAAACAAATAAACAGAAAAACACACTAGATAATTTGAGGATTCATAGAAAAAAAACAAAAAGCATCAACCTCGGAGAGGTATTTCTGAAGTTTGCCTTAATGATCATTCCTGTATAGAAAACTGTTGGAAAAAAATGAACACCCTCACATATCCCCAGGTCAACTGCACAAATGAAACAGAAAACCATCTGTTAGGACACACATATGGGCATGCCTCCGTAAGTATGGGAAATGTCTTATTAAAAATAAAAGTCACTAGCTTTCCAGGAAAGAGTACTAACCTCATAGCTAGTTGCAAATAAAAACACCTGGATAAAAAATACTCCAGATCACACTATTGATTCTGTTGTTCTGCAGGACTGGGGAGGGGAAGCAGAACTATTCCCTTTAATGTCAGAGAATTCCTTATCCTTTCCCTTCCTTGTCTCCTATCTATCTCAAACCACCTGGAGATGGAGGAAAGCAGTAGAAAGGCTATGAAGTCTCAGTCCCCATGTCCCGAAAGGGCAGTTCAAGTCTTGCTCTCAATTCAGAGAAGCCACTTGACTACGGTTAGAAATGGCTACCACAGCCTTTGTGGTGAACAGAAATGGGAATCACACACTGTGTTAACCACATTGCTTCGTTTTATTCTCTCATGCTCTGAGTGTGATATCTCTTGACAACACTAGTCTGCTAGACTTGGGTGGATATTTTTTTTTACTGGGAATGAACTGCTAATTAATCTCTGTGCTAATGTTTGTTAATAGCAGCTTCTAGAAACCTCATGTATAAATAGTTGAACACTAGCTGAAGCCATCAATCATCAAGAATTTGGATCCATTGCTCTTAAAGAAGCTCAATGATCAGGAAGAGGTAGGTAGTTTCTCTTCCTAGCCCAAGCATTGAATGAAAGGACTATACGTTGTTGCTGCGCTGTGCAGCCTCAGTCCCTCTTTTCTTTATTCAGATGGAGGAACTTGGATCCTAAGGTTGAAAATTGGTTCCTATTGATGCAAGTAAATATATCTCCTCATAGCTAATGATGATACCAAGCTGGGTGGAGTAGCTGACACTCCAGAGGGCTGTGCTGCCATTCAGACGGACCTGGACAAGCTGGAGAGTTGGCCAGAGAGGAACCTCATGAGTTTCAACACAGACAAGTGCAGGGTCCTGCACCTGGGGAGGAATAACCCCAGGCATCAGTACAGATTAGGAGTTGACCTGCTGGAGAGCAGCTCCACGGAGAGGGACCTGGGAGTCCTGGTAGACACCAAGTTAACCATGAGCCAGCAGTGTGCCCTCGTGGCCAAGAAGGCCAATGGGATCCTGGCCTGCATCAGGAGGAGTGTTGCCAGCAGGTCAAGGGAGGGGATCCTGCCCCTCTACTCAGCTCTGGTGAGGCCACATCTAGAATATTGGGGGAAGTTCTGGGCTCTCCAGTACAAAAGGGATATGGGGCTTCTAGAGAGGGTCCAGCAGAGAGCAACAAAGATGATAAAGGACTGGAGCATCTATCGTATCAGGAGAGACTGAGTTGGGCCTGTTTTCTCTGGAGAAGAGAAGATTGAGAGGGGATCTTATGAACAGGTACAAATACCTGAGGGGAAAATGAAAAGAGGATGGGGTTAAACTCTTCTTGGTGGTGGCCAGTGACAGGAAAAGGTGCAGCGGGTATAAGTGGAAACACAGGCAATTCCATCTCCATGTGAGGAAGAACTTCTTTGCTGTGAAGGCTGCCCAGGGAGATTGCGGAGTCTCCTTCTCTGGAGATCTTCCAAATGCTCCTGGATGCCACCCTGTACCCCATGCTCTGGGTGTCCCTGCAGGGGCAGGAGAGTTGGACTAGATGTTCTCTAGATGTCCCTTCCAACCTCAGTCAGTCTGTGATTCTGTGATAGACCTTGCATTAGCAGTATAACAATGCCAAACTAGAATGAGTTGGTATTTATACCAGGTGATGTAAACCAAGGTACTTTTTCATATTCCATTGTGGGTGATGATGGTGTAATTGAATAAGTCATTAGTACAGATGTGAATATTTGCAATAGGTTACTGCTTCACTTAGTTTCTTGTTTTGGCTCTAGAAATATGAGTTGCAATCAGCTCCAACTTACTAATCAGCGGAGAGGTTGGTGGGAATAAGCATGTTTGGTAGGAAATAAGCACGTGTAATGTAGTACTAGGAGGCTTAACCTCAGCTGTCCTTCATCTCATGATAAGGATGCACAACCTATTGCAGGACTAAGCATAAGCTGGCAGCCCCACATAGCAATCGTAGTTATAAATATGTGAATTGGGTCCTACATAATAGCAGAAATCAGTCATTTGAAAAGACTCTTAGTGATATCTGAGATAAGATATTCTGATCCTGTACTCTGACTTTGAGCCTTCCATAGGTTTCTGGTTCAGGTCCCCCATTGATTTGTGTCACTTCTACTAGTTCAGTGCAAATATCTCAGACATCTTAAATATTAGTTGCTCTTTTCGATGTTCACCTAACACCCTTGTTTCATGTCCATGGAAAACAATGCTGGAAAACCCTCAGTTTTGTTTCCATGATTATTATGTATCTTACTTTTCTTTTCTTTCTTTTTTTTTCAGGTGTAAGTATTATCTGTTGCCACGAACATGGCAGGATGTGGTATGGGCATCCTGCCAACCTACTGGAACACCCTTGGGTCATCTTCCTTTTCAAAATGCATGAGTATGTGTGACATGCAGTTGCTGTGACACTCTTAGGAATAGAACCTTCAGCCTAAACCAAATAAATCCTCAAGAAGGTCTTAATGCTCCATTTTTTTGCTAGCAAGATGTAGGACACTGACACAGTACTGAAATAAGGTATGGAGGCAAAAACAGAGGCATTAGGATTGTGTGTGACTTTCTCTGAATACAACTGGAAATTTCTAGATCCCCCTTTCATGATTTGATCAGTGTTTGCAGTTTCTTTTTCTAAGTGAAGCCATGGAGTTTGCAAATTTACTCTGTCATCATGCTATTACTTGCCAAACAGAGATCATTTCTACATTAAAAATTGCAATTGTGGCCCTAACTGAATGACAAATAAAGTCATCCTTCCATACTGCTTCTTTCACTTCTCTGTCATACATACTGTCTGAAATATTAGCATGCTTCAATACTTTTTTTGGTCCTGGCTTATATCATAAGTAACTTGCGCAAACATAATCAAGTGTATTTTTGGAGGCACAGACTGCAAGAATACCCCCACTCCCATTCCTCTTTAAAACCACAAAGAAATTATATAGGCCCAAAGCTGAACATTGTTTTGTTTGAACATTGTTTGTTTGTTTTTACCTAATAAGGAAAAGCCAGACTATCTCTGATGTTCACTAGGGACTTGTATATATAGCAGATGGGAGCTGGAGTACAGTAACACAGAGGAGATCAGGAAGATTAGCTGGTAACACACTAACACCTCTGGTGACTTGATGGACCAACTCATGTGAGATTGCTCTGACTATTGACTTTCAAACAGATGACCAGGGCAGAATAAGCCAGGAGACTTTCTGTATTAAGTGGAATATTCAGAAATTTGCTCTCCTCTAGGTCATCATAATTAATGCATAGTGCTCCCAAGGCAGTTCCCACCAGCATACTGTCTCTGTGATTTACTGTTTGAGACCATGCTTGCCACATTGGAGAGAAGAGCTTTTCTCCACATCTCCCTGTGACTCCTAGTTTTACAGAGCTGGAATAAAGTCACTCCGGCTTTAGTTGTTTTGTGTCTTAACTATCACTGTGTTTTATGACTGCAGATTGTTTTCCCTGCCTGGAATGCAGGCATAGGGTGATTTATTACGGGCAGAACATCCCTATGCAACTGGGGTGATGACATGGAATGACATGGAATTTATTTGGAGATGAAGGATTATGAATGAATAGAATGGGGCCCTGCTAAGTCCCTGCATCCAAACAAATCTCTGTCTTTGGAGGAAAATTACTCTTTCCCACAGTAAACACAACTATGGCAATTCCCATCAGACCTAATCACTGTGCTTGTTCTATTGAGATCTGAAGTGAGTGCGTCTTTCATTAAGATCTTGAAAGACAGACAGTTGGGTGATGGCTGAACAGCCCCATGTACCATACTAAACTCTCTGATGGCAAATCAGAAGGTGTAGTATCTGTGCCTGTGAGTAGTGCACTACATGTCTTTGATCATCTATATCATGAGATCCTCAAAGCAAGGTTTTGGCATTACTCGCATAATCCCATTAACTCAGTCCAATCCTGGGATGCACTTACCCACATGATCAAGGGATGCCTCTTCCCCAGCTGCATGCAGTGTTGACACTGATTGGCATCTGGAGTTCCAGCAGATGGATGAAACTTGGCTGAGAGCAAGATGGAACAATTCCCCTGTTGCTTCCTGGTGCTTGAGTACGTAAACTGCAATCCTAGAGAGACCAATGTTCCCTTCTGAGAAAAGGGCATTGTTCTGAGCCAGTCCCAGGGCATCTATTAATTTCTAAAAATTAGCTGAAGAGGAACTCCTTTTTCAAGGGACCCTTTTCCAGTTATATAAGAGCACACACGCACTGTTTGCTGCCAAGCATTTTTTTTCCTCTCTAATTGGCCTAGCTAGGGTATTTCTTGTGTTCAAATTCTGCTGGGGGTGGCAGACAACCATTTTATGGCATATTCTGTCTTTCCACTGCAATATCTGGGCAGCCTTTGAAGGTACTTAAACACACTAGGGAGCTGGCACACCTTACACTGCAGCAAAGAAATAGCAGTTATTTCCAGTGTAAGTTGCAGATAAATACAGGAAGTTGCAAACATACAAACGACTCCATGAAGCTCAATGAGAACTTTTGAAAAAAGGAGCAGGTTGTCAAAAAGAGACTAAAGGAGCCCATCTTAGAAATTATAAATGATTTAGGGAAGAAAGCACCTCATAAATGGGCTTACAGGATGTCACACAATGGGATTAGGGTCTGTAATTGCTACACGAGAAATGTCACCTCTGTATCTGTTCCCAGTTCACTCTCTCTACTCATCCACAGATGAATGGGAGGGACATACTGACTCCTTAAATGATGGAAACTTGCTCAAGCACCACTGGGACGTGGTTGAGCCTGATGTCATTGGACTGAGAACAATTCTGAAGGTGCAGGAATAATCTGGACTTTTCACAGCTACCAGTTCACTTACGGAGAAATCAGAGGGTTGACCTCTTTGCTGTCACTTTAGATTAAAAGCTTGTGTTATGGAATAGATAAACACTGCTCATAGGTTGGAGGCTGGTGCTTTTTCCATGCTTTTTTTTTTTTTTTTTTTTTTTTTTTTCCACAGGTTTAGCATTCCCATTTCTTGGTATCGCTGCTTTTCTCCTGGCAGCTCAGCTGGGACCAGGCTGCATTGGAGAACTGACTCCTGCTTGCTCTGCAAATATTAGGAGACAAGCAAAGGCCATAGCTCCAGGCGAAGCTGATAGCACCGTTGAATTTGGGGTCCCATCTACTTTCTTCAGCTGACTAGGTACCAGTATTCCTTCAGGAGGAAATCAAAACATTTATTTCTTCTGGGAACTGGATAAGTATATAAGAAAGTCAAGACAAAGATAGTCTATGCTTATATATTTGGCACAAATGAGTGCTAATATGTGGTTAGAACTTCAGTAACATATGGATCATACAATTAAATCACAATGAGGCCAAGAGACTACAGTGTGTCTGCTAGGAGATTTCTGGCCTTTCTGCTCTGTTGCTGGCAAGCTGGATGACAGCTCTGGCAAGCAAAGTTTAAATGGGTGCTCTGGACAAACTTAAAACCCTAATACACTTTAAACTTGATGGAACTTCTGTACCTTCAACCTCTAACAGCCAGTATAAGATTAAATCTGCTGAAATGAAACAAAATACCTGACTAGAGGTTTTGCTCTCTGACCCCAGCAACAAGTTTGAGAAGGCAACAAAGCTGAATAAACTTTATGGCCATTTGCCATTCATGTTACCTGAGGGATGTATAACTTGGTCTCTACCTCTCTCTGCACATAGAGATCAAACACCATGGCTGCTGTTAAAAATGCATGGGAGAATAATTGCAATGTTCCAAAAGAACATTGGGGGAATAATTGCAATGTTCCAAAAGAGAGCAACCTTGATAGACATGTCGCTCTACCTGCAATCTCAAAGTACATTCTGATGGCAACACATAGTAGCAACAGATGAAGAATTACATTGAGTTGGTATCATACGGTAACAGAAGGAAACTGCCTGCTTTTAAATACTGTGAAATCAGGTTTCCTGAATTAAGTTTTATACTCAGGGAAGCGCATCACAGATGGTGTGTCTGCTTCTCTCAAGGAAGATATAAATTATGACCTCTTGCCTCATTAAGACTGCCTTGTAATTCTGCTGCTGTCTTTATGCCAAGGAAAAGTCTTGCAGAGTCTTTCCACAATTGCTGAGCAATAAATACCCTAAATAATGAAGGGAAAAAAAAGTGTGAGGAAATCTGTGGAATTCTTTTTTTTTTTTTTCCATCAGTTAATACTCAGGCTTCAGAGCCCTTTAAAATAAAAGAAATCTCATGTTCCTCTAAGATTTCTGAATACCTGCTTTGATCACACTCCTTTATGAGTTTAAATAGAGAAAACAGACTGGGATGACTTTGTACATTGGTATCTCTCATTTGACAGCTGCCAAATATCTTACAAACCACATCTGGGCAAGGATCCCAAATAGCATCAACCAGCATAACTGGGTGGCACCAAAGAAAACTAAACCTATTAATTCACCTTGTGCATTAAAATAGATATTGGCCAAAAACACAACTGTGCACATTGCAACTTAATTATTCTGGTTTAGAATCTGTGGGTTCAAAGCAGCGAAACAGTGAAGTGAGCAGTTCTCAGGAAAATGTTTCATACGCATGAGCAATTTAGATGGTAACTATTGAAGAGAGAAATTTAATCATGGACTAATTCTTTCCGTAGTTCAAGGACCAAGTGGACAAAGATTCCCACCGGTAAAAAGTCGTAGACATTCACTAATATTAAAGTAGCTCCGCTACCAAGACAAAGGAAGTGGGTCTCCTATATATAGTGTAGGCTTTAGGACTGAACTTGTATTTCCTGTAATGGAAAGAACTGTTCTTTCTCAATACACCACTGAGAACAGTTCAGCCCCCTAACTTAATCAGAAGAGAAATTACAGGCAATATTCAGCCTCAAATGAAATCCTGTCCCCACTGAAGTCAGTGGGAATCTTGCCACTAATTGCACAGAGATTTCATTCTCTGTCTTTGTGCAGAACCACTGGGAAAGTGAAAAGCAGCAGAGAATCTCAGCAATGCTGTGTTGTGTTTTATTAGAATTTAACTTGTTAAATGAGGCTGAGTAGCAGCATTTTGAGGTGGCTAACAGGACAAGAAGAGCTCCAATAGATTAGGTCAGGCTCTAGCTATGACCTTCTGCTTGACTTTTCTGCATAGTGATGCTCTATTTCTTACTCATAACTAAGAATCTCTTTCTAAATAAGCAGAGGACAACAGAGACAGAAAATCACGCTGCGTTAATCTGATCTTCCACAGGAGAGCTTCAAAAACCCAGTTAGGCCTCCAGACCCAGACAGGCCACCACTAGCTCCAACACATTCCTTCTGTCCCTGAAGAATTATTCTTTGGGTCCTTATCTGTCAGGGAAAACTTATTAGCTTTTATCAGCAGTGATTTCACCTAAGAATGGCTGTCTATCTTGGAGAGAGACCTTGCGGCTCCCTGTAGGAGTACAACTCGTATCAATCTAAAATAGATGCTTAAAACAGACCAGGTGCCTCTTTCACTAAATTAGAAAGCTATCTAGTCCAGCTACATTTTATAAATGATCCCAACTGGGTAGGATGAGTGAGATAGATACTTTTTTTTACTCTTGGCCTTCTACAGCACTGTGACATTCTCCGCATTGAGACATCATTGACCAATCAGTCTGCTGTGTCCACTTCTGTGCAGGAATATCTCCTGTTCCTTCTGGAGGTTGCTCCACAGCACCGTCCCAATAATTGCCTTCCTGGGCAGCATCAAACTGTCGCCTGGAATAGTGCATTTCTACCACTGAGGGGGCTGTTGAGGTCTCTCTCCAAAGTAAAATACTCTTGCTTTAGGTGATTTAGCTCCTCTTGCCAAATGATGGGTATAAAGAGGGTAGCCAGGCTTCTGGACCCCTATGAAGCTACGCCTCTGGACTCCTCAAAAAATACCAAGTAATAGCTTCTACCTGGAGAGGTCCATGGTGTGACTCCACTGAGTCACAACAAGCAAACATGTTGCCAAACACTCTCCATCAATTCGAAGGTTAAGGATTCCCTGTGTTAGAGGTGTTGTCTTAGAATTTAATAGCCCTTGGATAGATTTTTTTCCCATGAATTTTCCAGTGCCGTTTTGAATCTCTGTAGATTTTTAACACCCACCACATCCTGTGGGAAGATGCTTGACAGTTTAAGTACGTATTCTGCGGTTGAAAGCTGTGTGTGAAGTCTTTGACTGATGTAAGGAAGTAGTTTGCAACTGCAGGGCAGACCATACAGAGCTCTACTGCAGCCATGTGAGGGTAAGGAGATACGTCCCTCTACAAGGGGATCTCAGCATCAAACCAGGTAGCTCTGCACAGAAATAGTGTCAGGACTTAGGTCCTAGAAACAGGACAAGCCTTTTGATATGCTGACAGACCTAGGACATGATTCATTCCAGCTATAAAGGGAATAAGCTTTAGATTATGTTGGCAGAAACTGGTTGAACTAGGGAAGAGAAAAGCTAAAGGGTTCCTCAGCCTTATGCCTCCTTCTCATCATTCCTTCTGAGAAACATGTATTTCATAAACGCAAATAGCTTTTGTTAAAATTTTAGGTCCAGATAAAATGCTGCTAAATCCAAGTTATGGCTCCATGGATCAAATGGCTTTGATGTGTGGCCATGTTAGTAATGCTCAGAGAGACACTGAAAGTCCTGCACTGCCTGTTCTGTCTTTAAAGATGTGAGAAATGAGACCATCACTTCCACCTCTGTTCTTGTTATACAGTAGAAATGAAGATTTCATTTTTCTTCTTCTCAGGGAGGCTCTGATCTTTATAAATTATAGGTGTACATTAAAAGAAAGAACACCCCCTCCATTCCTGCACCTACATGAAATCTGCTTAAATAACAAATCTCCATAAAAATAGGATGTGCTGTCATGCCTCACGATGATCACATATCATGTAGCAGGCCAATTGCACTATCAGGAAGGCAGTAAACATTTTTGTTCTCCTTTTTAAAACAAATTATGCCCTGCTAATGATGCCTTGTTGCCATAATAAGTCCAACAATGAAATTACAGACCATGCCTCAAAAACATCAAAGCTAAGCATGTTCATTTGCTGTTGTAACCATTTGATGTACCTAGCTTTTCAAAAGCTTTTTTTCCCATTTCCTGGGACTTCTTGAGAGCCTCTCCATGGTGAGTCACTGAATACATTTTCCCTTCTCCTGAGATGACTGCAAGGAAACAGCATTTAGATGAAGATACTGAGCTCAGGAAAGGTTTCACAGCTTCCTTACAGACCAGTAAGTCTTCCATTATTCTCTCCAAACATGTGCAGGTTGGCGGGATGCCAGAATCATATGAGGGATATTTCCCTACAATTCAATACTGCAGGTAGGGAGCACAACAATCGATGACACTGGCAGGCACATTAACCACGACTGTAGCTCTGCAACATCCTTTAGCACCATTCCTCACCTGTCCTATTTCAAACTCTGGTCATATAACCTATCTGGAGAAACTAGTATGTGACAATCCAGGCTTGGGGACCTCCATCCCTCCCATATCCATCCCAGGATTCAGGTATGTAAAATATAGCACAAGATAAATCTCCTTTAGCACATGCACACACACAAAAAGTGGCTGACCATCTTTGTGGAAGAGGCATACAGCTGAATAACTGTAGCTGACATCATTGACATTTTTATGGTGACCCTGATTTATTTTTTTTTTTTTTTTTTTTTTTTTTTTTCCAAAGAGAAAACATAAATGCATAAAGTGTCTTCTGTGACTGAAGCCATTTTTGGAAAATTAGAAAAAAAAATGAAAATGTTTTAAGAGAATTTCCCTTGCCACACTGCAGTATCACTGAAACTCATTAGCAGCCATCTGATGGTCCTGAGGCCTTTTGTGATCACAGAGACTGCAGGGACCCAGGGCTAAGAACAGTCCTAAGCAATGAAAAAATACTAATCAATCTTTCAATAAAAAGCAATATTAAATATAACTCTGGGATACAGCAAGAGTATTATATATTCAACACTGTAAATAAAATAAAAAAAAACAGAAACACAAACAAACAAACAAACAAAAAAACGCATCTCATTTTTATGGCCGCATTGGACTTGCATTAATAGCCAAAAGGGGAAAGAGGGAAGAAGGGGATGGAAATAATTGCGTAACTCCTTCCCCATTCTCTGAAACACTGCCAAAGTGACAAATAGGAACCACTTGTGAAATTAAAGTAGGCTCCTGTATTTCAGAGGCCATTTGGATAATAGTGCTGTGTTGCAACATGGAACCTCCTAATTATTATGGTCCCAGTGGTACATTAATTGTGACGGTCACCAGGTGGCATTTCATTCTTTTCCAACACCCTCAACTGCATATTGTTTCAGCATTTCCCAATGCATAGAAAATATGATTATAAGATTCTGCTTGATTCTTTATCCGTGTGGCATTGGATTTCTTTTTAAATATATTGTAAAAATAAGTGAGGAACGCTGTACAATGAGAGGGCACAATGAGAGGTCACAATGAGAGTGTCAGAGCAGTGTCAAGGAGAAAATGTTACTGCAAGGTCATTCCAAGATTACAGGAGTAATTTTTGGTGCATGGAGCAGGGGTTTGAATTTTTCAGTGGCCCTGAGAGTTATTATTTGAGGATTGTTAGAGCTGCCTAAAAGCTGCATTTGCACATCCTGTGGCATGGATTTACTAATGTAGCTATTTAAGCTGAACCAGCAAAATAATCTGTCAATTTTAGACTGGTGTTTATCTCGCTTGGAATGGGTGCTTTCAGGCTACAAATACTGCAAGTGGTCAATTGCTGGACTTTTCTATATAGGCAGAATCTGCATCATTCAGAAATAAGGTTCACAGCAAGACATGCCAAGGCTCAGGGCTGTGGATGCAGAGGGACTTTCTATTATTCCAGGTTCAGCACATTCCAGCTTTATAAAATGAATTCCCTAAGGAGACATCTGCCTGAACTATAATGTCACCAACCTGGGGACACTGATCTGTCCAGGTGTACTTTGAGCATACAGGGGTCACACAGCTCATTTCCTTCCCATGGAATGATTCTGGCTGCTTTTACCCTCCATCTGCAACGTTTGCAGATGCATAAGAGTAGTTAGGAAGCTGTCTGCCCTAAGGCACAACACATTTCACTCAGCGTCTCCAACCACATGTCAGGAAGCAGTAAGGATGTTTGATCTCCAAACTGCCTTGTCAGACATGTACAAGAACACTTTTCCTTCCACAGAAAAGGAACAACCTCCCACTACAGAGTGATGCTTTTGTTAGTTGACCTCATATAGCTTGACATTAAAAACTAGATAAGAGCACAGAAAAAGCAAGCAGAACAGGCAGTTTTCAGCTACAGGGTCAGATTTTCAGCTAATATTTGATGCTTGAAGCATCTAAGTAATAATCAAACTGTGCTCTTTCCAAGCAGCTAAAGATGTGACCTTAACACGGTCTTTTTAGCACTGTTTGCTATTTCTCATAGGGACAGGAGTGTACTTAAAGAAGTGTGAGATAGAAGCAAGACTTTCTTGTTTGGTAGTGTTTTGACTGGACATGAATTAGACCTCTCATATAGTGCACAAAACTGCTTCAGAGACAAGGAAAAAAAAAAGAAAATAGAAAAAAAGCTATTGCCAGAGAAACATATTTTGGAAAAATCCCACCAGCTACTCCTAGAAGCTCAAATTGATGGGTGTATTCAGTTCTACTTCACAGGCTCAGTCAAACCTAACGCCCTCTCTATGACACCACAGGCCTGCAGAAAGCTATTCTGTCATAGATATTTAAGTGAGTAAATGATAAGCGAAAAAGATGCATATGAAAAAGAGCTTTACTTTCTCCAAGGCAATTCTCACAGTGGTTTACCTCAGCAGACCACCCTGAAATCCAGACAGTAAGGGAAAAAAAGTGATGTACTAGTTGGTCTGAAACCCATAAGCTAGTGGAAGTGGAAGTTCCTATGGCTGGAGATTTCCTCCAGGAAATTCAGCTCCATTTTTGAAGTGAGCAGGTCTTGGCTGCACAACTATATCGTTTCATCCAGCAGTGTAAAGGTGCTGTCCTGCACCCTGGCTCATCCTTCAGGTTGTCTTTCTTGAGATGTCTTTCTTCTACAAGATCAAGGGTGATCAAGGGCTTGAATCGGACTGTAGAGCCAGGCCAGGAAAACTGTAGCAAGTAATACAAATGATCATTTTTCCTGCCTAACAGCTTTGATGAATCACCTTAACGTTGACTCTTGCTCTCCCAGACATAATTAAGAATAGTGTGAATGTTACCTCTGAGAAATGAGGTGATAACTCTATGTGTTTAAATTGAAAGCATAAGCACAGTAATGAGTCTGAGAGCACATATATATGTGTTAATCACATTATCTGAAGTGACTGACTGTGACTTGTGCTTTATGAATTAATTATGTGTTTCAAATTAACAGTCGACAACCTTTACTCAATTATAGCAATGGTCCTGATGAGTTTGTTTTCATATTTGTTAATCTTCAGATGACAGTGTGTTTTGGAGACTGCCTGTACATTTTTAATGAACTTAACGAACTGCCTTGCATCTCCTAAGTTACCTTCTCCCTGGATGATGATATTACATAGAATCAAATTCCATTTACTGAATTGAATTCTGCCTAAGTGTTCTACAATAAACTTGTTTCCGTTGTATGATCCTAGTGTGTTAAACAAATAAACTTTTATCTGATTTTCACCCTATAGACAAGGGTTGGCATGAGACTGATTTTCTGAGAGACTTTTTCATGCTGCTCAAGCTAGTTACGTTGTTCTCAAGAGGGGAGGACTGTAAAGGGCATCAGATTGCAGGAGACACAAGTTTCTCTCCTTCCTCTGCCACTGACCCCTTGACTAACTCTGAGCAAATCACTAAGAGGACATTGCTTAGCCTCTAAACTAGTTTCCCTGGCAATGGAAGGAGACAGCTATCTCCAAAGATTAATTCTGTTTATGATAAAATGGAGAGGATTAATCACCAACTGAAAGAATCTCTCTCCCTCTATTAGCTACAGTGACAACTAAAGAAAAATTGTCAAGGTATTTGGGTAAGCTAGAATAGGTATCTAATAAGGGCACATCAATATTCTCACTTGCTTTTCAGCTGAACGGAATTAAAAGTCAGCCACATAGCTATGAAGGAAAAAATAGACTTGGATAGGTGTTTTAACCAAACATACCCTCATCTTAGGTTTTTGTTTGGTTCTATTGCTAATTTAAAGAAAAATAAAATTTAGTGTAACCTTGATCCCCAAAATCTTTGTTCCTGGTCAGACCTAGTTACAGACTATGGAAATAAATCTTATTCTTACAGATGAGATACATAAAATAAAACTGAGCTTCATGACAACTGTATGACCAAATTAAGTGCAAAGATGAAATGAGAGGAGAAAGATTTTTTCAAAACCTTTTTCAGCAAGCAAACTCTGTAAGATGAACAACTTAGACATCTTAGCAACTCATGTCATGTCAGGCATCCTCATGCAAGGTGTCCTGCCCAGCCTTTACAGCCTCTGCTGCTCTCTCCTGAATCCAGTAGTGCACTTGGGAGCCTGGTGAATATCCATGCTGTGTAGTGGCACCAGATGCCTGCACTTAGATATCTGAAACCTGCCCTTGAGTCCTAGGAAAATCAGTTCCACGACTGAGTTCCAATTGAGTTCCATTGAAATCAGCTCTTTGAATTAAAAGGGCACTACTTGATGACTAAAGACAAGGATCTTACTATCAATAACAAGCATTCTAGGATACTTGCTAAGTTTTCTATTAACTTTTAGAAAATTACGAGTATCTTTGGGAATATATTAAGTATTTTAAGCAGTAAAAGAGATTCATGGTACTCAATGAAGAGAAATCTGTACCCTGAAAAGAGACTGATCTCACTCATGAGAGCTGAACTAAATCTAGCATTGATGTTCAAAGGTGCGGAGATCTCATGTTTGGTCTAAAATAGTGAAAACAGTTATTGCAAAATTATCTCCAAATAGCACTTTACTAAGGTGCTATATATTTTCCTTCGGATCAAATGTGCAAAATACAGTCTATGAGAATTAGGTCAAAGCTTCTATTTCTATACATCTATTTCCCATATTTAAGGCACTGATCAGTGTAAGTAAAGGTCAGCGCTATCAGCACTAATACAATTTGGCTGGACTTCTCCATTCATCATATTTTCCACAGAGTGATTAATAAAGCCAAAACCCTTTATGGATCTCAAATATATTCACATTTGGTAGGTAAACACACATTTTTCACATAGTGCTGGCTGCAACAATCTAGTTTTGATTCATGTTGTTATTAAAAAAATGGATGTGGTCGCTGAAAATTAGAACATGTATCCTGAGAGAAACACTTCAAAATTTCCTTTCAGTATGTCATCAGAGTTAAATACTTAATTTAAATATTTAATGTTATTGTTTTGATTTTGCTATTACAGAATAATCAAAATGAGAGTCAACGAATGCTGATTGTTTCTGAAGAGCTTCATTAAGCAGATACATTTCTGCAAGATACTAAATTTCACTGAATCAAGGTTTTTCTCCTAACCAACATTGTCCCAGGTTCAGGACATATATATTACAGAGTAAGAAGTCACCTACTAAAACTTAACTGTAATAAACTCATTCAGAGATGTATATGTTAAGTATACAATCACGCAAGCCAGAAGGGATCCGTATGTCATCTGTCTATCTCCAGTCATCTGTCTATCTATCCAGATTCAACCAGTACTTGCATATCTCTTGGTCATCCCAATTGAACAAAAGGAGGAAGAATAACAAACAGGGACAAATCACTATTTTTTTTTTCATGTTTATTAGTGACAGACAGGTGAAAAGACCTGAATGCCTCTAGCCTGAGCTTGGAGGAAATACATTTATTTTTGAGTGCAAGCCTGCTATTTCTTTGGCATGCAACATATAATTAAATTTCACTTACCCAGGTGGGAATTTCAGTTGTCCTAGATTCCTGAAAACAAGCTGCCTTTTTTCCTGGAGAATATCTTGACGGAAAATAACATTTGCCCTTGAGCATTTATCATTATGAACCTTAAAAAAAAAAAAAAAAAAAAAAAAAANAAAAAAAAAAAAAAAAAAAAAAAAAAAAAAAAGATTAAAAACGAACAAACAAAACCCTTAACCCTCAGGTTTTTGTTAGTGGGAGCCACAACTTTTTATTCTAGCAAAGCACATCAGTATCATACTTTTTTTTTTTTTTTTAAAATAAAGTGCATTTTCAAAACAGAGCGTTTGTCATAAAATTATAATTGCCTTGGCTCCAGTACCTGCTGTCTCAAAGACGTGTTGCATTATTACATTTAAAGAATAAAAAATCACTAAAGCTCTATGAGATCTTAAAATACATGGGATTAATAGAGATATTGGCTTATGCCATATTAGCCACTTTCTCCCCATAAAGCATTCAAATATTTTCCCAATTTAATACTGTCATTCTTTCCCCTTCCTTTCAAGAACAACTCATTTCCTACTGTTCCTATATACATACCTGTCTCCTAAAGAATCTTAGTTTGCGAAGAATTCTGAATATAAGAGTAATTTTTATGGTACCTTGTCCTCTTCATAAGCTAACCTGTCAAGTGCTATGATAAATTGAAAGCAGTCTATCTGATTACTACCCATCAATGTTAGATACAGGGATACTAGGAATTCTTATAAATACAACAGGAAAAACACTCAGTGAGTAAAAGTCATAGGAGGTCAAGCCTTGGCAACTGCATAATTATGATGACAAAATGCAAAGGGCAGATCTACATGTTTCACAGGACTGCACTTCCAAGATATACCTGTCCAAGTTCTGCTTCAGTTATGTGGCATAAAATTATACGTGCAAATAGACGCATTTACAGAGGCTGTAAGAGTCAGAAGTAGAAGTATTTGAAAGAAACAACTTACAGCAAGAACAAAATTCCACACGGACCCATCACAGCCATAATCCAGGGAAAAAATAGCATTATAAAAAATAACTGCTAAACAGCACGATAGCAAATGTTTCAGGGCGTTGTTTAGCTCCTTCCCACATTCGATCCTTTCACAGTGTTCTGGCACACAGATGTTAAGGAATAGCAAAGCATCAATTTTTGTGTGCAGCAAGCTTGGGGGCAGCAGCACTGAGATGTGCAAAAAATCAATCTGAAAATTGAATGCAATACAGCTCACTGAAGCTATTTAGACACTTGATGTTTTCACTTGAATAAGTACAGAGCTGCCTTGCTCAAACTCCCTTTCCTCCCTTGAAGCGGAAAGTAATTCTGTGAGAAATATTATTTGTATTGGAAAGACCAGAAGCATTCAAGAGTTTAGACCTCTATTTATTATATGTTGACTATACAACTACTATTCCTGACTCTCTAGATCTTTAGTCAGTCCTTTAGTCAGTCTCATTTCAAGGGAATTTGGGACAACTGGATTGGGAAGAGGTGTTCAATGAAATCCCTCTTTGGAACCTGGTTGTATGGACTGTAATGGAATTGCACCCACTGGTCACCAGAGACTTGTTCATCTGATCTTAAATGAACTTTAAGCCTGGTCATCTGAACTGCTGTCTGCATGGACTGCATTGACTAGATGTCCCTTTACATCAAGACTAGACTGAGTCTCATCTTTAAAATCAAGTTGTACCTTCATTCTGAAGAACAGATTTGTTTTGGTCCCCAGGCAGAAGCACATGTGCTGAACATCTGAACTAGGCAATTACTTCTGTAATATCATTTGGGCTTCAGAGATGGGCAGAGATCATCACTCCTGGAAGTGGGGGAGAAGTGAACCAGATGGTTTAGGTTTATGTTCTGACTACACTTAAATCATCTGACTTGTCCTGAGCTCAATACACAGAAGTGCAGAGATTTTTTTTCCAGTTGGACCAAAAGACCAAAATCCCACATTCTCCCTCTCCCTGGTGAAGATTTCAATCATTAAGCACTGTATGTAGGAGGAGAAGCCAGGAGAACATCACCTCATACTTCTTCCTCAGCTGCATGTGGCATGATCCCGTAAATGTAAACTATGAACTGGATCAAAGATACTTTTGGCACAATTTTGCTAGTTTCAGGATCATTGCTGTGCAAATGCAAATGCAGGATTGAGGGCATCCAGGGGAGCCAATGGCAGAACCACAGAAATGCCCCAGGGTTAAAAGGAAGCATGAGTTGCCCACAAATGGGGGTCTTGTGCCACCTTTCCCTAATGCCAGAAGAGAGCAGATTTACCTGGCGTATCTGTCAACCCAGGAGTAAAGTCATGAGGATATAAAGATCAAATGGCATGAGCTACCTACATGTCTAATGGCAAAACAAAGTTCAAGAGACTGTCCAGTCCTCCGGCTGGCATCGATACCCTTTTTTAGCTCTAGCTTTAGCTGCTCAACATGGAAAATCTGTAACTGAATTAGGAAGAAAAGTAAAATTTTGTATAGACATTTGCTATAAAGTTATTCTTTCCTTGTCACCATAAAGGCATCTGGGCACTTCAGTCCCTCCTTCAGAACCACTGCTTTATTTCATAAGTTGTGAGAAGAAACCCACGGACCTTTGAGCAGGAGGAAATATGTGAGGGCGAGACACTACAAAAACTTGGCTTTTTCAGACAGTCTCTGCTCATGTCGCATTCCCAAAACAAGGCCCTACTGTAGGACTCACACTACTCTTCCTGGTGATAATAGTGAAGAAGAGCCCAGAACAGGTTTCTCTGAGAGACCTCCGGGTCAGTGTAATTTTCAACACAAGGCAGGTCAAAATAGCCCTGCGATTGTTGATATTTCAAGCACCTTAACAAAAACAAATTTTATGCTGTCAAGCTCAGTCTGAGAGCATGAAATTCAAAGGTTTGAAAAGCATATGTGTCAGAGGGACCGTATCATGTTCCTGTCTGATTTGTTTGCTTGAGCAGTTGTTAATAATTAGGCATAAAGCACTAGTTATTAATCCCTTTTATAAAAGCATCCATACTAATCATTTTTTTTTAAGACTGCAAGGTTTTCAGTAGAAAATCTGGGACAGGTTCATGTTGTAATATTTCTCAACAGATCCCCTGGGAGGCAAGCAGAGGGGCATTCCTCTCAACATTATTAGAGTCTCTATGACTGAGTTTTGTTGTGCTGTGTTGGGGAACGGTTCTGCTACGAGCAACAGAAACCAGAGTGACTAGATCAGAGCACAGCGCTTCTGGCAAGAAGAACAGAGCAAAGCTATCAGCATCCACTTGCTTTGCTTGTGTGAAGCCAAGCCCTGAGCTTTTGTTACTGTCTGCTAATCTATAAAATTGCCTGCATGACCAAACACAGTGTGAATAAAAGAGCAACACTGATGTCTCTGCCTGTGAGATCTGATCTTGCCTCGATCTCCAAGGGAGAACAGCCAAGAAGTCACAAATCCTTGCTTAAAAATGCAAAACAAAACTAATTAGGAAGTTGAACCCAACTGTTTCTTGAAGTATCCTAACACTTTGAGTGCTCTGACAGCTTTAAGCATCCCAAATTACAGGAGTCAGTGGTGATGAAGCAATGAGCAATTACAGATAGCATGTTTGAATGAAGCCAGAGTTCCTTGGGGTGGTCCTACATGATATCTTACTACCTTTGTGCTTTCAAGCAAAGATACTCTAGGGCCCATGCCACTGTAAAGCTTGGATTTCACTGGATGTCTCCTCCCTTTCTTGTGGATTTTTTGACTGGGTGAAATTTGAGTTTATTTATGCTTCTGCTTTAGACTACGTAAGTCTGCTGTAGACGCAGAAATGCTGGACATAGGTGAGAAACCTAGAGGCTCCTGTGCAGAGAGCCACCCAGAGGATTTAAATACACTAGAATAGGAGATAATTCTCATCTCCACCACAGATTTGTTGTGAGACCATGAACATCTCACTTCATCTTTCCGTGTCCTTTATTTTGGCAGAGAAAACACTGTCTGCTGCCTGTACTATCTGAAAACAGTTGCCAGCTCTCTATATTGCCCAAAATACAATTTTCATGAGCTGTTACACATATGTTAGTTCAGCAGATTATTGGGTGATAATATAAAACATTCAAAGATCACTGGACTCCAAAATTTAAAGCAGGAAATCTGAAAGGTATCAGTTAGGCTCACCTTGTTTGGATGTTGCTACTTTCTTTCATTTCTAGCACAAAAATCATTAGTTTCCTCCAGAGATAAACTTGCCAAAAGAGAAAAAAATACTAAGAATCACAAACTTTCTGTTGTGTTTAACTCCAGCATCTTGCAACATGCTTAAACAGTCCAGGTTTGCTTCAAATTGGATGCAGATTTCAAAAGAAAGGTCGTGAACCTTGTTAATGCTTTTATAACAAACCGGCTTTAGAAAGACTTCTGGGGAAAATTAAGCGCCTAAAGGCTAAACTGCATCCTGTTTTAGAGCTTCCATGTTAAGGTCATATTTATAGGATATGAATTAGCTTTGCCTGTTAGCAGTTCTCTCACCTTTAAACTTTCAAAGTAAAATCTTGTAGTTTTCAGCTTGAAATACTTTTTTTAAGAAATGAAAGTCATTGAATTGGTAAAATGATGTATCAGCAACGATACCCAGATATTGCCATGCTGCTGCAAGCACTTCCCTTTGTAACCTCCAATCTGTTTATTCTGCTCATTTTCTTAACACTGAATTATATTTAACATTAAAATGAGAGCTTTAAAAGATGGGCAACTTTGCCCATCTGTTTCTCCTCCAAAATGTTCAGTATTTTAGGGGACCACTAAAAATAACATGGTGATAAGAGCCAAGTTTTGCAGAAGGGACTAGTTATTTTGTATTCTGGCAGAACTGGCCCCTTCCCAACAAGGTGTTCATAAAAGTACACCATGTGTTTGCACGTAATATATAGCCTTGCCACGGAGTCTAGAGAGTGGATAAAGATGCAGGAACATATTGCAAAAAGCTTGAATTTTCTCTCAGGCTTCTCCCTAACCTCATAATTCTGGATCCCCCTTTTCATGCACCTCCTCGCCACCCCATGTCTCACCAAGATATGTTATATCTCCTCTCTGACCTCCTCCTAGCCATGGCAAAACTGGTCTTCCAAATATGAAGAGAAAATGTGCTGGAGAAGATGGAGAAGATGACATGGCCTGTGTCTTTGCTTTGGCCTCACAGCTCTCCAAGCAGAGCACCCATAAGTGGTATTTGCTGGCTTCCTGGATGCATGGGGAAGCACTGGGTATGTTTAGGGCTGCTCTGAGTACCACACATCAGTGTTGCTGATGCCTTCTAAACCCAAGTTGAGGCTTTCAACCTTTCACATTCCTTCTCCTTTCCTTAATTCTGCCCATAACCATTTTTTTTCTCCAATTTGTTTCATTTTCCTCCAGAATTTTCTTAGCATGAGAGAGCTCAGTGATGGGACTCTGGCAGAAGAATGAAAAAGAAGGGTAAGGTTTAGCCCTTACAGGGAAAGAGAAATAGGTGGTTCAGAAATGCAATTCGTTGTGCAAGATTAATGTTTATCTGGTGATTTATTAAAGTGGCTGATATATTAAGCAAGTAAAGTGAAAACCATGACTGAACAAAAGCCACTGAAAAAAAATGAAGACACCTCTTCTTGAATCTGTCATTCTTGGGTGGTGATTGTAAGGGAGTCACTCTCCTATGAATACGTTGAAGTTTAAGACATTAGAAAAGGCTGTGGGGAGAGATTCTATCAAAAAAAAAAAAAAAAAAAATGTATGTTAAGAACCATATAAAATACGGTTATTGCTTAGTGATTTGATACTCAGGTATACTCGTCTTATGTCATTTTTCTTTTTTTTTTTTTTTTTCAAAGCATTATTTAAGAGACCAGAAACATTTTTTCAAACAGGAATTCTTGTCCTTTTCTGATTAAGAAAGCCCTAGAAATTTTCCCGAGGAGATACAACCCCGGTCTGTCTCGGTCAGTCCAGGAGGCAGCCTTGTTCTTCATTACTTTTGAAAATTCAGGACTGAACCCACAAAGCACTAAAAGAGCACACAGTTTTAACACAAAGAAAGGGCTGGGGAGTGACATGTGTCAGAAAAAAAGCGCTGAACATGTGAGGAGAACCAGTTGCCTGAGGAATATATCTAACACATATATATCAAATAGCTTTAGCCAATTCAGCAGGGACTTAAATATCTGTTTCTTCTCCATGAGTCACTGGAGGGTTTTTCTGTACAATCCACTATGTCAGTAATGGGTGGTGTGATGGATCTCACTAATCATTTAAAAAGCTGGAAGTTCTTTTGTAGCCAGTCGAACCTTCATATTCCATCCTCTTTCACAAAGTCATCACAAGCACTGCAGGACCTGCTCCAGTAAAAGGGTAACTCACTACTGCTGAAATAGAAGAGCAGACACTTTAGGCTGTTCCGTGTTTAGGACCCAAATAATGAGCTCTGTCTAAGGGCCAGTAGAGTCAGTAAAAAGACTCCAAACCGAGCCATACTTACCAGAACTTAGGGAAGGAGAGAAAACTTCAGCACTAGGAATAACTTATTCTTATTTCTGACATCTTGCTTCTTCCTTTAACACTATTTTCTCCTCTCTTTATTCCTTCTTGCCTTCTTCTAGCATAAAATTGAATTGTCGTTATAATACATTCCCAAGGTAACACAGCACAACAAGTACAACTGCATTAAAAACTAGCAGGGAAGTTTTATGTCTAAGTTCTAGAGAAGGAGTAATGAAGTAGAGGCATAGAGTTCACCACTGTTGTAAAGCTGAGCAGCTCAACCTATAAAAAGAATCCCTTTACACATATATATAAAATAAAATGCAGTCTGAAAGCCTTTTTCTGCTTGGAAAGAAGCAGTAAGCAGTAAGCACCATGCTGATAAGAGAGCATCTGGATTGGGAGAGATCAGCAGAAAGGCAACAAAAAGTCAGATCTTATTGGGTATATCTCCTAAAGCCAGCCTTACAGAGGATGCATGTAGTCATGATGGAGTCAAGGTCCTCTCTCTTGGCTAGTAGGATTTCAGGTCACTTATTTCACGCCTGACTTTCCCCATCTGTAACTTCGGAAGCTGTTTCAGGAGTTTGTGGTAGGGCGAAACATGGTCTAGCAATGGCTACAGCATTCCTCTAAGCACGCCTCTGTTAGTTTAGAAAGCACCTTAGCTATTTTGCCACTTACTGTAGAGCGCATATTCCGAGGCACAAGTCCCCTCTCAATCATCATTCTGACAAACTGAAGAGATTGAGCTCATTAAAACACTTATTGAAAGTGTTTTCCCAAAACCTCCTCATATAATTTCATGTGTTGATTCTCCTCCCTGGTAAGTTTATCCAGATCCCTGCCTCTAAAACACGTGAGTGCACATCCTTCCAACGTTCCCAGCTAAGATAAGCTGCTTTCTGGTACCAACTGCTCCTCTCCCCATACATCTAAAAGGCAGATCAGCCCTTCTGACTCCCAGTCCGTGACTACCAGCTCACACTGGATTGCCAAGGCCTTTAGCCTTCTCACAGTAAGTTTTCATTACATTGTCATCAATTCTTCAAGAATTACCTGCTTTTCCAGAACCTGCATATTGTCTTTGTCCGTAAAAAAAAGACCATTTGCACAAGCCTAGTTGATAGGCAGTCAAAATTGCCTCTGTAAACATCTTGTCTTCATTATTATTTATAGCTGCTTCATCACTTTGACACCCACATTTTTTATCAGCTGTGATTGCATCTTTACATTTGGATCATTAATGACATTAATGTTGACTAGTGCTGGGCTCATTGCCAATCCTGTAAAATGCCAGTAAAGTATCTCAAAAAGTTATCTCACTAACTACAGGAATGCTTTTCACTTGCTATTAATGACTTGGAAACATTTTCATTAAAAAAAAAATCACTCATATGATCTATTCCTTGTTACTGTCGAAAATATTGTTCAACATTGATTAAAACCACCTGAGAGATGCGTGGGTAGATTTATGCTTCTGATCAAGTGTCTGACAAGACCTATGTTCAATAAAGCCATGTCGACAAACATTGTGATTGCATTTCTGTCCCCTGTGTCTTCACTAATCAAATCCCATATCAGCTTTTCCATAACTCTGCCAGGGGCTGGAAATCCAATAAACCGGCATGCAGTTAACTGGATTACCTGATTCTTAGACATCTAAAATTAGTTTCTTGCTGAGTTCTCAAAAATGCTATGACACCATCCCACTGAATCCAGAGAAGATGAAACACCTAAATAATTCTCATCATCTGGGCTTAATATACTTTAGAAAATATGGCATAGGGCTACAACACAGGGGCTCTGGCAAATTTAGCTGCGTGGAAATGAGAGAGGCTGAATAAAAGGTGCTCACAGCTCCTCAGTCACTGAACATCTTAACACAAAACCTAACTTTGCTTAGCTACATATATACTTATATATCCTGCCCATTTCCATAGTGACCAAAATACTATAGTCTAAGAATAAGATTATGACTTAAGTAACTGCATTTGGAAAGAATCTTTCATCTATAAATGACTCCATTTAGCTCTGTATTAATCCCCAAGGCTACTCAGTTCACTTGAAAATTGCAGGCTCAAGAAAGCACAAATGTGTGAACTCGTAAAAATAAAGGCGGTTTTAAGAAATATCTGAGGCCAGCTTGAATTTAAGGAAGAGTTAACTTTTTTTCTTTCATCGTGATAATCTTCTTTCACTTCTTTAGTGATCCCTATTGACAACTCAATACTTGCATCGTTGTCCTTCTGAGAGCAGTAATGTGAGCTTCCTTCTCTGTTTTATTTCTGCTTACAGAAAATACCCCAGATCTCTAAGTAAGGTCTAGATATAGCAATATTTGAAAGTAGAGTTGTATGACTAGAACTGAAGTCCGCTCTCCTTAAAACCAGGGTCTATATTTTGCTTCTTATCTTCCTCATTTCATTTGGGATCTTAAACTCTATATGGTCACTAGTGCTAAGCTGTCACATCCTCAACCATTTATGCCCCAAAGAAAACAAGAAATTGCTAAAATACAAGCACAAAGCTTAGGAAACAGAAAAAAAATCTGCATAGCTTACTATTTACAAGCTTCCTAGTTCAAAGTCACACAACTGCAGTGTAGCTTTTGTATAAGTAAAGAGAAAAGTGTAGAAATCAGTGGACATTTTTTCAGTAGCTCAGTAAGAAAGACAATTCCCGAAAGCAAATTCACACATAGCAGTCAGTGTGGACACAGGATGGTTGTGCTCAGAGATTACACACAGTTTGCGTACCACAGTTCTCGCTTTATCATTGAGCCACTATATAGACAAATATATAGACAAAGCTGCAAGTCATCCTCTCATTTACCTTCCAGTCTAGACACAAATAGCCTGCCCGTATCCAGCATGAAGCAAAGAGAAATCCTTAATCCAATCAAGACAATGTTGCACTGTGAGTTTTCGGTCTCAGGTATTTTATGGTGGAGAGAAAGTATCTGGAACTCAGTTGCTGATCTCTCTAAAATAGACTCACACACTAACAAAACTCAGAGGATTAGGTAAACTTTCTACCATGCCCTGAAGACACCATGTTATATATACTCTAGAGCTTACTTTGTACAGCCTTTGATGCTGTTATTACCATTTCAATTAGTAGTTATATAAATAATAGTCAGGGTACGTGACTGCATAATTATACGGAAGAGAAAGAAGATATAAAAGCCTTTAGAAAAGTAGAAAAGACTGCAAATAGGTTGTGGCAGTGAAAAGTTAAGGCAAAAGAGAAGGCCCTGAAAAGTTGTAGTCTGGCCATAGAAAAGCATGTGAAGAGTAAATGTTGCATTTGGTGCTAAGCCAAACTGGAAGAAAGCTGAAATAGATTTTGAAAAGGAAATCACTAAAAAATATGCAGATGCCACTGGCCTTCTTTAGAGAAGCAGCTGCAGAAGAACTAATGGACCCACAAGGTCAGGGGGTTATAAATCCACTATGATAATACATTAAGTTATTTCTTTGCATCAGCCTCTGTGAGAAAAGGACACGGGGGATGCTGGTCTGAATTTTCAGCTCTGGTCAGATTGCTGGTTCTGCAGCCCATACTTGGCAAGTGACCTCCTCTCAAAGGTACTATGAATCTTGGAAAACCAGTGTATCTTTCTGCAATTCACAAATTAATTATAATAAATCGAGAATTCAGGAGATGATTATAGAAAGATGAAAGCATCTAGCAAAGATCAGTGAAGATGAAACACAAACTAGAAAGAGAGAGATCAGGGCAGGAAGTCAGAGAAGCTTAGGACAGGAGCCCAGTTGAAGAGATGCCATGAGACACACTGCTGATGTGTGCCAGCATTAAAAGTCTCTCTCTATCATT
>NW_020456088.1:3180613-3183287 GCF_003342845.1 Nothoprocta perdicaria
AAAAAAAAAAAGTATTATATTGGGCCTTGGTCTGTTCATTCCCATCAGCAGAGAACTTTGCATGTCTAATGTTTCCCTCTATATTGGTAAAAAAAAAAACAAAAAACTGCTGCTTATGAGATGATATGAATCAACACCATGGACAGAGCCACCCTCTAGTCCCCATGATGGACAAGAGCTAGAAGGAACTATTCCACTGTGAGCATAATCCACTATTAGGACCCCAGCACTCCAGCATCACTTCCCATTTCCTTCCAGAGTCTGTTGACTCCCTTCAGCCAGCAGCAATTTTCAGATCATCCCATTGCCACCACCAAATCCCCTGAGCAGCTGACGGCTCATTTCACTCTCTTCCGACAGATGGTTAATACCAGAATACCTGTCAGTTCAAAAATAGAACATACCCTAGCAATGATGACACGATGAGGTTAGGGCAGGAGACGGAGGACTGTGGCTGTCCTTCGAAGGTGATGGCCACCGTCCATTCCCACAAACCTTGCTTCTCCGGATGGACCCCCCAGTGCAAATATTTCACTTGAATACAGTCCCTGACTGTTCTGTTGCATCATGTGTACTTAGCAGTCAAGCACCTCTTCCTCCAGCTGCTCCCCTGTAGCAATGACCAGCTCTATTTTGTGTTTATTTCTTGGCTCGGATCTTTGCATTTGTTACGTTTGGCTCTATTCCCTGCAGAGCTGAAGAGCCAAATAGCCAAGGGCAGAGGGCTGCTATTTCACCTTTGATAGATGGGAACTAAAGTTGCTGTTGGCAGCCGACTTGAAGCTTCTACAAAGAATAAATATGGGTCCCAGTCACAAAGGGCCACGCTCCGCAAATCCTGGTGACGGGCTTAGTTAGGATTATCTGGGCTTGGTTTTAAAATGGCTCAGTGAGAGTACTGTTTTCAGGGTTATTTTGCTGAAGTGCATTTAGAAATGTCATAAATAGATTGTGGTAACAGCAGCTACAGGCACCATAAATGAGAAAAAAAAAATCACTCTCTTAAATATCAGTTCAGTTTTGCACCATCAGGAAACACTGAATGCCACAGAAATAAAGACAGTCTGGTATGTGGAGAGAGTCTGGTGAGGTCAGACATTATAAATCTTCTCTAGATTTTCTAATTACAAGACCTTTAATACAAAAATTGTTCAGTCCTAATTTTCCATCTCTAAAAAGCTTTTTTTTTTTTTTTTTTTTTTTTTTTTTTCACTCCATGAGAACTCAAAACCACTTCTCAATTAGGCAAAATAGCATCATCTTTGATTTACATAAATAGGAAACTTTGTGTATGATCTTGTTCTTGTTAGAGACATGAACATAACAGATGATCCCTAGATCAAGAAGATCCCTAGCCCAAGTTTCCTGCTTTAACCACAGCTCTGCTCCTCCTTATACACATATTGACTGCACACATTGTATCCTCATCTGTGTCACACCTGATGTGTATCTTAACTGACAGAAGTGCATGCAACTCTCCCCAAACCCATGGGACTACATCTAGTTTGGCTAGATGAATCTTAAGATCCACTACCTTTTGTATTGATGTATCCCTGCAAAATATATCTCTTTTTAAGCATTTTAAAATCTTTCATTATTTCTGCATTAAGCATTACAGAATTTTCTAGGTTTATATAATTTAGATATCTGAAAATATCACAATATTCCAAATTAATTCCACTTTGATGGTTTATTCTAATGGACCAGTGTATATAAACATTCCCAATCAGTTGGCCTGAATTTTTAGGGATAATCGGTGAATAATTCAACTGTGACAAAAATGAGCTGTGCGGTGATAAGTGTCACAGACAGCTCTAGAACATGGAAATGTTTTAGATTGGAATTTTTCACTTTTGAAGCACAAAATGAGGTGAAATTTTCCAGAGCATTAAAATGATTGGAAACTGAGCTCAGCTTTCAGAAAGGCATGGGCACTTATACGCCTCTAAAATTTCTCAGATGCCTTTGAAGGTTTTTGTCTCTCAATGGCTTTAGATCTAAAAAGGATGTGTAGAGCTAGAAGTCCCTTAAACCAGTTATAGGAACTCCTCACAACAACTCTGCCCAAGCAAGAGAGCCAGTACACCCATGGCTAGGGAACAGGGCTCCTAAGTGACAGAACAGTTCTTCTGGATGATGTGAGAGAACACAAGTTCATTATAACTCGTGAAAGTCTACAATGATCTCCTGGCCTTCAGATCTTGACTTCCTTTCAGGTTGGTGCTGATCACTCATACGGTTCTGCAGTTAGTCAAAGCACTGTGAGACAAGCAGCAGGAGATACACTGGTCTTATTAACTAGTTTCTGCAAAAGCTCAGCAGTTATTGTTTCCAGTTGGTTTCCAAGCATTTTTCTTCTTAAAATAACAGAATTGATAAAAAGGGCTTTCTTTGTCTGGCAAGTTTTGCCTCCTTAAATCTAGCTATTTCCTCTCTGCAGGTCTTCCTTGTCTTTCCATCACACACACTGTTTTGCAGCACTACCATAAAGCTTAACCCTCAAAGTATATATTTGACTCTTGTCTGTCACATATGGCATCAAGCAGATGCTACAACTACAGTAAGTGGAAGGGGTTGTTTGAGCAAGAATGAGCCATAATTAAAAAGAAAAACAAAATGGAAAAATAAAGAAAAAAAGGAATAAAAGAAAAAAAAAAAAAAGGAAAAGGGGGGA
>NW_020456088.1:3183317-3212774 GCF_003342845.1 Nothoprocta perdicaria
AAAAAAAAAAAAAAAAAAGACTGGTTCAGGAGTTTGGAGGGGTGATGAACACACAGAAGTAGTAAGTGAGAGAGAAACAAAACTCACACAACCTTTTCCTCCAGATGTTTTAAATCTGACCTTGCCTGTAGCTGGAAAGAATTTCCTTCTATCCGCTAATCCCCCTTGCTTTCTCATGTAGACATATCCAGGTTTTCTGGGTATAGCCAGGCATTTTCACCATGTGTCACATAACAGCAGTGAAATTTTACTTTTGAAATGTGGTTGTGTTGTTTGATAGTTAAATGGTGCATATTCACAAAAACACTCAAGTTACCAAGGAGCTGAAACTCAGCACAACACCAATTATTCCTTTAGAGATGAAGTCAGAGATTCAATTCATCTCATTTCAGATGCCTTAGAATTGGCAACTTAAAAAACTGATGAAGATTTGACAGGTATCCCAATGGTAAGAGACTCTTGTAACATATAGACTTTCGGAAGAACTCACCTGAAATCCTGAACAATTGATCCTGACACAAAAGTTGACCCTGCTCTGAGCAACAGGTGGGAATATAGACCTCCAGAGATCACTTCCAACCTAAATTGTATAGTGAATTTATGATTAAACAACACAGCTGAGTCAGGGCTCCAGCACAAAATGGAGAATACCTTACAAAGATGAAAGTAGATTAGACAAGACAGACTCGGGATGAAAGCAAGTTTCTATCACTGTGGAGAAAAAAAGGAATGCAAAGTAAGGAGATTTCTCTGTGTTCATTCCTAACAAGAAGAGATCAAGAATTAAGTTCATTTTCCCAAATTTCACTCCACCAACTTTCTTGTTGTCTTTCTAGATCCCTTTCTTAACCCTCCTTGCTGCTATCTGAACAAATTGGAGTTCATGAACTCCATCTCTGTGTATGTTTTTGGTAAGTGCACAGTATTATTTTTTAAAGAGAGAAATGGATGAGAGAAATGAAAGAGAGTACATGTGCTAAGTAAAAGAATGCAGATTAATCATTCAAGAGACTACATCTGACATAAATGTCACATTGTGAGGAATCACCTGGAGGTGTACATGGGCTGCAATCAGTGCATAGCTTTAAGATAAGGTTGAGTTAACATCTGGATATGGATGGTCAAGATGACCCCAAAATACTGGATGGTCAAGATGACCCCAAAATACTGACAACCATGACTGTGATCGTGCAAATGTACTCAAATATAAGGTGCAGGTTTCTTCCTTCCTAATAGAGAGGAAGTGTCAGCTAGGAGGATAATAAATCTCTAAAGGATAGGACTCGAGCTATTCTAGGCAGCTGCCTGTCAGTCCTGCCCAATTCCAATAACTGCTCTATAGAGATCTTGTTAAATATCACCAGCCAGCCCTAAGTGTGGTACAACAGGATCACAGTTTGCAATATTACAGGTATTAATCACGAGGAAGCTTCATTTCTGGTTTCTCATCAAAAGCTCCTCATTTTGTACCTGCAGCCTGCTACACAAGGAGGAATGATCCAGGCCCAGGTGGCCCCCATCTGTCTAGTCTTAGTGCCTCTATACCAGGACACTTTTGTAGGAATACTGATAAAATCAACCTGTATTTTTGGCTTCCTGATTAAACTTTTTCACGTTTGTCTTTTTTGGAGGGGCTGAGGAGAGTTCTTATATTCATGCTATTTTGAGATAAGGACAAGAGCATCCATTCCCAAAGAATAAGCAACATCTTACATATATTTATACATACATACACACATATCTATATATACAAATATATATATATATATATATAGTATTTCATGGGAGACTACCAGAATAAAACTCAGAAAAGTAGAGCAGCAAGGAGTATTCTTGCTACTACAGCAAAACTATATACAACCATTGACAATGCACTGATTCTTATCCCAGTTTCTAAGCACTTAACAGCTTTCATCTTCCTTGCTTATATTATGTTGTCTGGCTGACTGACTGTCCAGTATAGTTGTGACTATAGGCATTTTTTTTTTTACAAAAGGAATAAATTCTATCATCACAGCAAAAAACAAACAACAAAAAGAAACAACTACTTCTGACAGCCATTGTTTGAAGAGTCCATCTAAAGTAAATGGTTACATGTAAAGTAATGCAAATATACACAATTTCTAAGGAATGCTGTAAGGATTCCTCATATCATTTCTTTCTATTATGGTAGGGTTGGCACTTCTAGGGCAAAGCAATTAAGAGGCTTCCACAGAAAGTCATCAAAATTTCTAAGTGTTCAAGTTTCCTTGGCCGTCTTCAAAGCACACCTCAAGGCTATATGTCCTTTAAACAAACAACAAACCCCCTCTTTTAGAATCATAGAATCATAGAATGCCCAAGGTTGGAAGGGACCTCAGAGGTCATCGAGTCCAACCCCCCTGCTCACGCAGGGTCACCTAGAGCACGTGGCACAGGGCTGCATCCAAGCAGGTTTTAAAGATCTCCAAAGAAGGAGACTCCACAGCCTCTCTGGGCAACCTGTTCCAGTGCTTTGTCACCCGCACAGTGAAGAAATGCTTCCTTAAGTTCCTGTGGAACTTCCGATGCTTCAGTTTGAAGCCATTTCCTCTAGTCCTATCCCTGCCCACCACTGAAAAGAGGCCGCCCCCCTCCTCCTCACTGCCTCCCTTGAGGTATTTATACACGCTGATCAGGTCCCCCCTCCGCCTCCTCTTCTCCAGGCTGAACAGACCCAGCTCTCTCAGCCTTTGCTCATAGGGCAGATGTTCCAGGCCCCTGATCATCCTCGTAGCCCTGCGCTGGACTCTCTCCAGCAGCTCCACATCCCTCTTGTACTGGGGAGCCCAGAACTGGACGCAGTACTCCAGATGTGGCCTCACCAGGGCTGAGTAGAGGGGGATGATCACTTCCCTCGACCTGCTGGAGACGCTCTTCTTAATGCACCCCAGGATCCCGTTGGCCTTCTTGGCCACCAGGGCACACTGCTGCCTCATGGTCAACTTGTCGTCCACCATGACACCCAGGTCCCTCTCTGCGGGACTGCTCTCCAGCAGGTCAACCCCTAAACTGTACTGGTGTCCAGGGTTATTCCTCCCCAAGTGCAGGACCCTGCACTTGCCCCTGTTGAACCTCATGAGGTTTCTCACCGCCCAGTCCTCCAGTCTGTCCAGGTCCCTCTGAATGGCAGCACAGCCCTCAGGACTATCAGCTACAGCAACACCAGGCCCCACTGACACACCAGCAGGAGCTTCATCTGAAAGCCAACTACAGAAGTGAATATCTGGCCACTCGCTGACTGAGGCTGTAAGTGGTTCGAGACTGGAATAGCAAGGGAAGGGTGAATAACTCATTCAGTGCTTACCCTGCTCATAAATGGGAACTGCAATGGAATCAATACCAGTAATTCGCTCTCTTTTTTACAGCCACTGGTCCCACGGTGGCTTGAAATTTGATCATAGATTGGCCACCAATTCATCCTTGCAAAAATTACTGTAACACCACCTGGGACATATCATGTTTTGTTGCAAAATTTTACCAAAGTTTGACTGATAATTATCTATTTCCAGAAAATCATACTATAATTCTGATTCTTTTCTCCTAATAAGAATGCTTTAAGCAATTAAATTTAAGTCCCCAACAAAAGAACATCCAATTTGTCCCTGGATATAAATCCAGTCACTTCATTTTCCACATCTGTTCAAAAGCAATGTAGGAGGCCTACTGTGCAACCAAGGTCCACATGGCATTGAGGTAAGTGCGCTCGATCAACAAAAACATCTTACTTGACCAGATCTCAACATAAAGATAATAAAAGTATCCTTTTGTTTTAAACCAATATCACAATATATTAAATATTTATTGTATCTCCAGCTACTCGCATTAGATGAAGATACAAAATATGCAAGGAAGTGATATTTTACAAACAGAAATGTCACACCTGGGAACGGAACAATTTACTGCTGTCAGTTAAAGAGAGTCACTTCTCTCCCTGATGTCATTAAGTCTCCTATATTGAGGTTCCTTGACTGAATATTGAATGTTAGATGAAGATGTGCTTTGCTTTCCAACAGTCATTTCCTAGGTAACAGACAAGCACGACCCGGGTTTTTATTCTGCAAACTTTTCAAACTTTTTTTTTTTTGAAGCAATTATATAAGGATTTTTAAAGGATTTTTAAAAGGAATTATTTAAATTATGTTGTTTAAGGCAAGCAGAGGAGGAGCAAGAACACTTGGTGTTCTTTGGCAGTCAGTGGTCCTTGCAGGCCTGAGCAGGGCAAGGGAGCGACTTTCTGCATCTTGTCCCAACTTCCATGAAATCAACAGTGCAGTGCTCTGCTCCAGGAAGCTGGAACTCAGCAGAAACATCACTTAAGAGATTTTTCTTATTGCATCTGCCTCTTCCTCTCTGCCTCCACTGGGAAGTCATAGTAAAAGTAAGGAAGAATAGCCCTCAGTATGACTTTCTCATGGCAATCTGAGAACCTAGAGTTCTTCTAACTAAACCTGATCTTTTTACAATTTCTGCTCCACTGGGCCATTATTACAGTTTGAAAGGGTGATAAATAAGTGCAGGACTCAGGGAGAGAGACTTTGTGTCTAGGCTATTGCATCTGAGGATTTTTTTTGCACTTGCTTTTATTTATTCTTTCCAATGTGTTTGCTTTCACCTTCTGCAACTCCCGTTGCTATCACATTCAACTGTCAGCTCCATAGGACAGGCAGCTCTGAGTCTGGGCAGTTTTCACACCAAATAACAACACATAAAGAATGAGAATAAAGCTCCTGAGGCAGCAGCCGTTTTCAGTGTCAAGTCCTCCTGGAGCTTCCCAACATGGCAGAAATTGGAAATTCTCCTCTGTCCCATTTCCAATTATTCTTAAAAAAAAAAAAAAAAAAAAAAAAAAAAAAAAGAAGAAGAAGAAAACAGAGAGGGCAAGCCGAATCCTAATAACTGAGTCAGACAAGAGGAAAAACTAACGTCTCCCATCTGAGTGTTTTATCTCTGACCGCTGGAGTACTCCTTTCCAAATTCAATTACACCTAATTAAAAGTAATTCTCTTTTCTCATCTGATCACTTACAGCTCCAAGTTAGTTAAATCCTGTCGGAAAAAAATGGCCAAGATAATGAGGACTTTAAGGAAAGCCTGAAGATGCGAGGTTTGCTATTGAGGAACAACCTGGGTTGCACCTCAGTACAGTGAATCTGGCAATTTTGAGTGAAATGGACTGGATGACAGTCCTAAGTATCCTAATTTCTCTCTTCCATTAAATTGTCTTTCAATTGCTTGGGAGAAGCAGTACTTGAGAAACTGCTGCATCTCATTGCTTATAATTGCATTATCTCATTTGCAAAGAAGTGGTGTTCTGGCTCCTCTCCACTCATTTTTTTGGTCTAGCACCAGCCAGCATGTAAGTGTATTCTTATTAGCACATAGTTAGTCAAAGGTCAAGTTTTAGTGACCAGCTCCAGCACCTGGTCTGGATAAAAGCACTTTGTGTGAACACTCAGCAATCTTCTGACATGCGAAGCATGTCCAGCTGCCTGTTAGAATAATAATAAAAAGAGAGGTAGTAGCTTGGAACCATAGGCTCAATTCTGGAAAGAGGTAGTAACTTAGAACCATAGGCTCAATTTTAAAGCGTTATAAAAGCCAAGCGTACTTGTATGGCATCTGGTAGGATTAGATCTCAGCCAATTGCCAGGAATTAGATGCTAGTGCTCTTCTGTCACTCACTGTAGAATAAGGGCCTGCAAAGTCATAAAGCATTTCCCTCCCCTCCCCATGGCAGTCAGTGGTCAACTCTAGGGACTTGCCACCAGAAATTCCTTTATCATGTTATCTAGATAATAAAAAAGCCATGTTGCTTACATGGCTTTTATCGATAAGATCAACTCTGGGATTTGCAGAGGTAAGTGGAAAGTGGTTTACTTTCAAACTGTCAAGGTCAATATAAGCCAGAACATCAGTCACAACAAATATATTACCCAAGGGAAGGGCGTGGGACAGGAGAGAAAACAACTTTCTGGAGATTCCACCTTCAGTCCAAGCAAGATTTGCCAGTGACTGACCCTATCACAATATTTGAAAATGGAGGTTTCATGACAAGCTTCAGAATAGGGCCCAGTGTTAGTGTTTGGAGTGAATCACACCCTCTGTGTTTGATGAGGAGGAGGAAAACACAACCAATATATGATCTATATATGCAGCTCCATTGCTTTCTGATATATCACTTCTTATAGAGCCCAGAATGCAATACTTTGAAGAAAAGCAGAACACCTGACTAGACCTTCTAGCCAAAAGAGTAACGCTTCATGGGAGAAGAAATTTTATTTGGCTCTTACAGAGAACCGCTAAGCCAAGTTGCACATGATGTAATTACCCACATTTTGATTACTTTTTGTGTTTTAATTACTATTACAGTATGCTTGGCATGCTGTTATTCAATGACTTACAATCACAGTCTGTGACTACACTATTTTATTCATTAAGTTATAAAAGCAGCCAAAGAAAGCTTGCAACACAGAGGCTGATTTCTGTCCAGCTACAGCCCTCTAAGTTCACAGAACTGACAGCTAGGGCAGACCTCTTTGCTCATTTTAAATGAATTGCCCTCCAATTAGGCCACATTGCATCTTCCTGGAACATTTCTAGGGAAGCAGAGAAACTGCAAGTATTAGACTAGCTGAGTAGATATCATTCAAAAACATGTATAAATGCTTTATTATATTTAATTTATATATTTATTATATTTATATATATTTAATTTTTTATATATATATTTATTTATATATATTTAAATTTCCTTTTTCATGTGTAGTTTTCACAGTGTGTAGTCAGGTTTTACCACTCCAAGCAAGGCTTAGCTCTTGCCAGAGCTCTTCTACGGACAGGGTATTTGTAACAAACCTTGCTAGTGTTGGTTGACTGGTGGCTAGAAATGCAGCTGATCTCCTGAACCAGCACCGAGGATAGCAGTTGATATAGGCTAAATCTCTTCTCTGTAACTGATCTGCACAAATCTTGCAGGATTACTGAGGGTATATCTGAGCTGTCTTCCTCACATCATGTTCCAAATCATGTAATCCTATTAGAGAAGATTAACAGCCAGGAAAAAAAAATAAAATAGAAAGCATTTTAGTCATATAGCATAGTGTTGCAGAAACCACCACTTATATCACTAAAAGAAGTCTGTTCCTCCCCAAACACCTGACTCTGGTAGGTATGTTCAAATGAGCTTTTCTCCTGGAATGGTGTTCATTTATTCATCTTCTAAATACTGTTAGTTCATTGTGATGTCATAAAAAGTAATGGAGAGAAATTGCAGTGCCACTGCAATACAAAAAGCGTCACAAAACAAGTTTGATGCAGAAATACTACACTTCTACAGTAAAACAAGGCAGAAAAATGGCACTTGGTTGCATCTTCTCTACAAAATAGTTCCAAACCTCCTATCCCTAGCAGTGCAGATGCTAGATAATTTGAAGAGAGACCAAGGACCATACCTCTGCAACATATTCAGATCCCATAGCTAAACCTTTCCACCAGTTGGAGATACTTTATAATAGTTTCACAATTCAGTGAGCGACCTCAGCTCATTCCTGATGAATGACCTAGAAACCATCAGGAAAAATAATGACCACGCATTCCATCATAGCTTTAACTCCTCTCATCTTTCTTTCTCCCACAAATTGGTCAATACTTAGTTTTATTTACCTTTCCCTCCTTTATTTTTATTTTTTCTTTTTTTTCTTTTTTTCTTTTTTTTTTTTTTCATCCTTTAGTAAGATAAAAGAAGGGAAATGCAGAATAAAGCCTATCATTTATATTGAGACAAAACAGTAATGGGCAAATGACACTGGGAAAGTTAGAAGGCTGCATTGCCCTATGGCTATGACACAGTTATCAGTATACATACAGTGGTGTATATATAGCTGATGCAATTGCCTCAGGGTCACAAGAATCCAGCAGGGCAGAAGCCAATGAAACAATCCAGGATAAATCATTACTTGTTGACAAACATCTTTTAAATACAGTAGGAAACCCAGAAAAATGGTCCACAAAAATACTGTCACCTCAGGAGCTTACCCAGCTCCAGTAATACTGTGGAAGGAAATCTGTTGTCATGAATGTGTATAGCTCTTCTCACCACTCCATGTATTTCCTTTTCTTGTGGTCTTTGCACCAGATGGCCCCTGTCATTAGTTTATATTTGCTAAATTCCCATTGCTAATTTGGAGTAGTATTTCAGGAGACCATTAGGCACTTATCAGCAACCCAGCTGTTACATGAAACAGCAGTCTCCCAGGCTATGCTAACGTGGAAGAAATTTGAGCACGGACTTACATAAATGTTGTGTTGTGGTAATCACCACTGCGCCCATGTGCATGGTGCAATGTGTAAGACCCATGCACATTTAAAAGTCTTTTGTGAGGGCTGGAGTTTTACAACAAGCTCAGTGATGTACTTCTAATGCTGCCATTTTAATGTACTATATATTTTGATGGGATATCTAATTTTAGATGGAGGGGTCATTTAGTTTTGTATTGCAGCTCAGAAATGGCTGTTTCCTCCACTCCCTGTCCCTCTTTAAACACTATAGAGCACCTCCCCTTTTCCTCCCAGGAGATATTTTTGCAGCAATAAAGCCTCTGTAAAAATAAAACAGAACTATTCCATTCTTCATTCTAAACTGCGTATAGCTATGGCATAAATACACTTCCCAATCAAACACATGCCCTGTCGTCACGGCTGTACTGACTGGGCTCTAAACAGTTTAGGCTCAGATTGATTTTTTGAGATGCTTTGTCAGAATCAGAGATTGTGACAGATCACCTTGTAAATAGGGAAATTCAATAAAAATAATTAAAAAAAAAATGTCCTGCAATTATGGGTCTGTTCACAGGCTCTAAGTTTTGGTGGTTGTTTATGGCCCTCTGATAATGGTAGCTTATGCTAGGAGTTTCCATGGAGACACAAATCAGCTTTAATTAAATAATGATATGAAAAATCACTTGCTGAGATATGAGTTCATTAATAAAATAATGATAAATTACATGGTTTGTTTAGAGAGAAAGAGAGAGAACTCAAGAGAAAGTGTTTTACCACATTTAGTTCTATTTATTTTCTTAAGGTATGTTTACACTTAGACATGTTAAGTACAACACTGTTAAGACAATTTATGGAAGCAGAAGCCTCCGCTTGTGATTTAGAGTTGCTGTTCAGACAATAGGTGGTGATATAAAGGGCTTAATGTAGCGCTTGAGAAAGCACATCTAAAATAAAGTACCGCATTTTAAAACACTACTATTTTAGCAACTGCATAGGATTTATATAAAGCAAAAACCTGCCATTTAAATTATCTGCACTTTAAGAAGTTTGCATACACCAAATGGTGGCTTTTTCTTTTCTTTTTTTTTTTTTTTTCTTGTTGTCACTTGGTGACTACCTCTATTTTGCTCAGCATAGGCAGAGCTGTTGGAGCAGCTCTTGCAGACTGGTTGGAATTACTGCAGGAGGGTTTGCCACCAATACTGAGGCTGTTAGGACAAATCTCATTGTAATAAACTTCTCACCACTCACAATGCCCATGTCTACATCCACCTAATGTTTTGAAGATGTAACAGGGAGAAGAAACGCTTCATGGTCTAAGTGCAGAGCTCTCCACGGTAGCATTGCAGGGCAGAGGGAGTCACATCTAGTGCCGTCTTGTCACTGAAGTCCACACAACTCCTGGAACGAACCAAGCCAAAGTTTCACTCCAGAAAGCACCAAATGGTTCGCTCCCATAAAGGGCATGGGAATTAACTGGCAACTGCAGACCTGGGAAAAAAAAAAAGGTAGGGATCCCACGCACAGAAGTATCTGAAGCAATCGGCATTTTCAAAAGAAATAAATGAGTCCAAGAGGGATTGTGTAGCTGGCTGTCACTGGGAGGATCCTTGTTTTCTAAGACATGCAGAACATCTACTTTCTGCAAGTGACTTCCCCAGGAGAGCTGGGCATCCAGGAGCTGTCATGTTGTCATCCATGTTTTTTTCTATTAAATGCAATTTTTTTGCAGCTCACTCTGTTCTGAAACCCAAGCCTCCAAAAATAATCATGAGAAAGTATGCAGTCAAATTAATATGGGTAAATAAACCTCCACATGTATGGGAGGCTTGTTTTTGTGTATGATTTCTATTGCCATAGCAATTTGCAGTGGGAAGGTTAGTACTAAAAAAAAAAAAAAAAGGACTGGTTCAATAAGGAATCTGCAACAGGAAGCAGCATTAAAAAAATAATAAATAGGATCTTGATTTCTGGATATATTGGAATTCCATAACAGAACAAAACCAGGTAGAAGCACAAGTTAGGAAATCTGAATGGTTAAATCAAAGCTGATAATTTCTGCTTTATTATTATTATTATTATTATTATGGCTTTTTTCAAAAAGATAGAACTCTATGTTCCCTAGTTCTCCCCATCTTTGTGGGCCAAAACAGAGCCAAGCTTTTCCTGTTTCCACAGTATTTTTTTACAGTGTAGAAGCTGTTAGACCTACTATTCAGTAGTGACAGCCAAAGGAAAAAAAAAAAAAAAAAAAAACTGAATTAGGTAACAAGAAGAAAAAAAAGAATCAAGTAACATATAGTTCTCTTTTTTTAAGAGGCTGTCATTTTGAAATCACTAGCAACACAGAAAGAAAAAAAAAACTGTTTTTAATAGATACTGAAGACCTTTGTACTTCTGAAATCCTTGTCACTGTGAGTTGCACTAATGATTCCTTCAAAATAAAGACGACCTCTGCTTTGAGTAACACAGGAAACTGGTTGTTTTGCATCAGTCTCACATTCTCCCTTGAACCTTCAATGGAAAATACAGAGTTTGTTTAACTATGCAGTCGGAACAAAGTTTGTTAAGTAAACCAAAAGGAAAGTGAGTTCCAAGAAATAATTTAATTGAACGTTTATTCCTCCTACAGTGGATATTAAGCACCACATGCTTTGCTGGGGTGTGAATCTGGCCATTAACTCCAGGATAGTTTTCTAGACTCCCACATTAGTAAATGACAAGATGGGAGCCTCCAGAATGTGACCTCATTTTAGATTCTTCTCTGAAACAGATGGGACAAATCGCTCCCAAGATGCCACTTTTCTTTAGGTTACCTCTGTCAAGGTAACCTAATTTTAGTGACCTAGAAGTTTGGCACCTGATTCAAAACCAGATGAGCCTCATCACAAGAAGAAATCTACCTAGCTCAATATGGTATTAGCTGTCCTGTGGGGTCCTCAGTCCATCAGATTTACTTTGCAGAGACCGCAGCTCTTTCATAGCTGTTGCACGATCCTGCCTTCAAGGCAGAAGGTCCCGTGTGTGCAAGCTCTGTAGCACTGAAGGGACAGGGAGTACTTGGTGCAGGTTTAATGGATCTGCAGGAATCTGCAAACAGTCGTGACACATGAAAACGCATTTGTGAAACTGTGTAAATACAATAATATGACAACAGCTTTGACCTGAAGCGAAAACCACCTGGGCTTCAGAATCCCCTGATGCACTGCAAGCAATATCAATAGAAGCACTGAAGGGCACTCGCCAGAAGGCACTTCTGCTTGGAAGCATATCCTTCATGGAAGCATATCCCTTTTTCTTGCTTTGGCAAATGCAGGTCTTCCTTTAGATTAGTTCAAGATCATAAGAAATTTAGTTAGACACTATTCTGTTATGGCATCAATGAAAGGCAGTCAAATCCCAAACACAGGAAAAATTCCAACTTGGGCATGAGGTTTCCTGTGAAGGGATGGCTAGACCAAAAAACAGTTGTTTAATTCTTAATTGCTAGTAAGACACTGTAAAATTAGGAACAGTCTGGACCCTCTCATGTGTCTTCCAAGTCTCTCTTCTTTTCCTTCCTTTCCCAGTGTAAATATCAAGGGGTTTCATTCTTCATGTATCTCCAGTTTCTCTGTGTTGCTTCCCAGGAGCTGGCGTGGCCAGATCCTAAAGTGACTTCCCCAGTGACTAGCTGGACTTTAGCTGCTGTGTTTCTCAGCTGTTACTCACATGCATTCTGCAAGACTTTCCTTTTCATAGCATGATTTAGATCAAGTAATTTTTGTTTTCAGTTGCGCTGCATCATAAAATTAGGTAATTACTCTTGTAAATCTGTCAGGCCTCTAAGTAATTATCTGATTTAGAACATTTAAAATAAAAGGCAGGAAAATTCCACTCTCTCTTATGTGGTATTTAGATGAATTAGGCCAAGGGTTATAGGCATCCAGATAAAATCTTCTCCATTAGGCAAAGTGTGACTGCACTTGGGTGAACATTCAAAAACATCCATGAATATATGGATCTTGCTTTGGTTACATTCATCTTCCTTTTGTGTTCCAAGAGCACCAACTAACAAAAGTTCACTTGGAGCGATGTTTGATTAAAAAGGGATTTTTAAACTATTATTGCAGAACCTACAGAAAAAAGTCATCCTTATTTGTGTTTTCAGTTAAAAAAATATTTAGTGTTATAGTAATGCAGTCAGAATATTGCTGAAACATAAGAAGTCCATATAGAGTTTGAAATCTTTCCCAGACTTCGTATGGGGAAACAATTCTTGTTCGAAGAGTGCAACTAGAAAAAGTGATCCACTAAATCAGTTATTGTCCATCAAGTTACTCTGCTGGCAGTGATAAGGAAGAAGTAGGGAAAAGGAATGAGAGGAATGCCACAAGCTAAAGATTTTGCAATTGTCTAGCAGCTACAATATGCCCAGAAATATCAAGCCCCCACACTTGGTAGTCCTAAAAGTCCTGGTTCTATTTCCCAAACCTTTCATGCCTATGCCAATGTACAAGGGTAGACCAACAGTACTGTATCAGTTCATCCTGGAGAAAAGAAAGCTAAGGGTGGGCAGAGAATCAAATTACGGAAGAGTATATGGAATATGAGGCCAGACTTCCTTCTGAGGCTAACACTGGGAGGACAAGAGGCAAAGGACACAAGCTATATGGGAGATATCAAGTGGACACGAGAAAAAGCTGGGATTTTTTTTGTTGTTGTTGTTTGTTTGTTTGTTTGTTTTTGTGCAATACTGGGACAGGTGCCCAGAGAGGAATCTCCATCCATGGGTATTTTCAACATTGACTTTCGGACTTTGAAGTGAGTCCTGCTTTGGATCATGGCTGGGCCAGATGCCTCTGGATATCCTTTCCAACCTGAATTGCTCTGCAGTTCCAACAAAGTAAGTCAAGTGGATGCAAGGTTGATTCGGGCAAGAGCAGGTCACTCTGTCAAGCTGAAAGGGCAGGAGCAGTGCCTCTTTAGTGCTCAGACCACAGAACCATCCTTTGGCAGCAAGTATCTATAGATATGGCAAAGTTATTCTTGTGAAATTGCTCAAAAACTTAGGAATAGACAGGGTAGAGTAGTTCTACACTAATGGGTTCAAGCTGTGCTCCAGCCACAGCATCTGACACACCCAAGAGGTGTCTTTGATAGTGAGATCTGCTGCTATAGGCTTCTCCTCTCCATGGCAGCACCGCTTCTCGCTCTGCCGGCATCCTCACATATTCCAATATGTCCACATTTTTCGCAAAGCAGATGTACCGTTTCCCTGCCAGTCTTACTTGAGAGAGCTCCTACACCTCCCTCCATCTGCTCCCCGGGCCTACACAGGCAACAAACTGTGCAACCTTGTAATTATAATCTTGGCTTTATGCCTCCACCAAAAAANAAAAAAAAAGAAACAAAATAAAACAAAATAATAATTAAAAAACCCCACAATCCTCCACTTTATCTGGTTCTTCTATAATTAGCTTCTCCAAAAACACATGAACATAAGACTGCCTGTATTCTTGATAAGGTTTGAGTGATTATCCTAAAGACAGTGCAGGAATATTTCACAGCCACAAATGTTTCAGAGCTGCCTTATGGACATTTGTAATTTATAACAAGCTTAAAATATGGAAGACGTGACTTTAGTAAGAATGGAAACTGCATGATAAATGCATGATAAAGGCTGCTGGAAAGGCAGGATACAATTTCCATTGGAATTTTACCTTTCCCTCAATCAAAATTTTAATATTTCTCCAAACCAGTGAGTCCAATACCTTTGTGGGGTTGGACAGACCTCAAGGACTTCATTCAGATTAGATGAACATGTAAAGCAGGAACTGCCCTCAGGCACAAGACATTTAAAATCCAAATTTCAAACGCCTCCTAATTCTGAAAGAGATTCAAGGTTCGGGGACTGTCTGTTACAGGAGTGAGAAACAGAAAGGGCATCAGAGAATTAAAGGAATAATTGGATATTATAAAAGGTAAGTGCTCTTAACAGCTGCAAATTTTAATTGTAGGTTAACTGTAAGTCACAGGCCATCCACAAGGGAAAAGTTCTGGCTTTGCTTTTTTTCTAAAGATTCTCAACTCCTACATACTCCTGAATTTCACTGAGCCTAATATCAACTGAATAGTCTTATTTTAGTCAATTATTTAATCCCTATACCACTCCACTAAATCCATGGCACTTCTAAGAAGGTTTCTGCTGAATAACCCTCTAACACAAGCGAAATCTCTGGATGAAAGTCGGGGGAAGCCAAAGCTTTTACAATTAGACATTATTGTCAAACCACATACAGGTAATGAGAAGAGATCCTCAACAAAGGACCATCTTTGTTTGGGGAAAATGAAAGCTCAGACAAAAACAGCAATCAAGAGAATTGATATCCAAAGAGAGGTTAGCAACAACTGCAACCTTATAGCCTCTCACCCATGCTGGAGTAAATAGATAATTGCTCATGCATAAACATAAGAAGGGCTTAGGTGTTAATAAATAAAGGATTAAACTTGGAGAACATCCACAAACAATAGCACAAAATGAAAAACCTCTTAGTAAGTAAGTGCTCTGCATCATGCACTGAGCTGTCAGTAGCAGCTTATCTCTGTGAACCCTCAATCACGGAAAGCTAAAGAACTACCAGGTTGCCTCTCTCATTCTGATTTTAAAAATGCGGAAGTTTCTGGTAAAATCCAAACTCATCATCTCTTCCTAAGGCTCATTTCTGTGTTACCTACATGATCCAGTCTGATGTCTGCAAGGTACAGACGAGCTCTTAGTTTCCCTCTTCCTCTAATTTCTATTGCTTATTTCTTCCCTAATTCCATTCATCATTGTCAGAACTATTGCTAAGCAAGAAAGAATATAATCAGGTCTGAAAAGGCCAGACCTGTCCACTTCAGACATTCTTGTACCTTCCTCTGAAATAACCAGCACAGTCTCCTACCTGAACACAGCATAAATATAGACTGAAAACAGAATCATTCCGTTCTGTCAGTACTTCACAGGATGGAATTAACTCCAGAATTTGGACTCCAAATCCTGCAGCAGAGTCTGCATCCCCTGATTCTAGTCTGAAGCAAACATATTTAACACAAACATTCGGGAACTTGCCGTAGGTCAGGCTTGGGCATACAAAAAAGACAGCACATTTACTTGTTGTTAGATAATGACAATGCTGAGGACTGCAGAAATGATTAGGATTAGTCACAGGAGCTATATGATTACCCTTAACATTTGCACGTATGCACGATTGTAAATGAAAGCCTACAAATCTCTTTCCAGCCTTATTCTTTAAAGATTAACCATTTTCCATTTGCAAGGGGTTCCTGTAGACCCGAGTGAACTTAATTTTGAGACAATCCAAGTACAAAAGCCAGACAAGTGTGTAAGCTGCTTGACTTACTGGGCCTGATTAGAATCACAGTGCACCAAATGCACGTTTGAATTCCTACAGGAGCTTGGGATGTCCAGATCCTTTTACATTTGCTCTCAGCAAATACCCAAGCATTCCTTTTTTAGCAGAAATGCTCATAAGAAATTAGTTTCCAGATCTCATGGGTGCATATTTGAGACTCCTAAGACTGTATCTGTGTACACACAAGGATGTTATTCATGCCAGAACTGCTCATCCAATCAAGAAACGGAAATACTGCCACTGCTTGTGGTTCATTTACCCAAATGCTCTTGCATACCAAAACGGAAATTTAGAATAGTTGAGACCTCTATGACAGTGAAAACATTCAAAAAATGCATGATAAAAATTCTAATATTATACTAAAAACCCTGTACTGCTCTCAGAAGAAAAAAAAAAAAAAAAAAAAAAAAAAAGACTTCCAGACCTAGGACTGCCACTGGCAGGGTAAGAGGTGGATAATCTGTATAAAGAGTGATGAAAGTCATCATTAAGAATATTATTTAAGCTTTCTCTTCAATTTCCCTTAGCCAAAAATTAAAATCCTGCAAAATTTATTTTGTTTAAAGTTCCTTTTTTGTACTTATAACCATAAAGGAGAGCATAGGAGAGCATGCGGAGGACCAGCTTTCAGAACATGCAGCCATAAAAAGGGAAATCATGATTCATGAGCACACCCTAGTGTTGTAAAGTAACACTGCAGTGAGGCTCTAAAAATTCTCTGCATTAAAAATACTTAGGATTTTCCTAAGTTATGATTTTATATTAAAGCAACAATTTCTTTGCTGAAAATCAGATTTCCTGCACTAATATTTAGGAAATATTTATTCATCTGGATGCCCCATTTACTAATGAATTGAAAATAATCAAGTACTTATGGATGTGAGTTTTTAAGCTCATTCACTGATTATGGTCACAGTAATGAACAACTGTTTCTTTTGTGGAGTATAAGCATTGCAGTATTTATCATGCAGAATCCATAGCAACTTGCTACAGTTAAGATGTCTCTCTGCAGCTTTGTAAGATGTGAGAGAGCAGGAAGCAGAGAAAAGAAAGCAGCAGCTAAAAATCTAAAGCATTTCATGTGGGATTTAGAAGTTTTTCATTCTCAATTCATTCATGACCTGGTTTTCTAGAAACTGCTCCATTTACATAAATACACCCTGGATGTAGCTACAATTTTTCTGGTTCTTCCTAATTAATTTCCTAATTTGTCTATTTTATTAAATATTTCCTATTTCCTTTAACTCCAAATTAAATAACACATGTAATGCACTAGATTTCATGTTAATGACGATGTGCTACACAGCAAAAAGATGGACTTTTTTTGGTATTTTTTTGGCAAAGCAATATATATCATATGCAAAGTTAGCAAAGAGACCCTCTTCAGGATGCCTCCAAGAAGGAGGGAAAATATCACGAGCAGTGAGGTAGCATCTATGTCACTTCAAGCAAGGAGACATCTCACCATTGAAAACTACAACAGGAGAAGCTTCTCAAGAACGGATGGGAAACGCCATGCTGAGGAAGAAACAGTTAAGTGTGATGTCCATGGCCCAGCTTCTTAATTGTCACATTGTCATTGCAGGTGCACATTTTAGGGGAATAAAACAGTTTAGCACCATGCAGTGTGTTCTCCAAGGATGGCCCACCAAGAAATCACTGAAATAGCCCTGAGATGTAAGTGTTCCTTGATGACACACAGCTATTAATGCCATTTGTTTCCCTGAAAGGGACATGACACAAAAGAGTGACGGCCTGGCAGTCGGGTCTGCCAGTGTAACTGTGTATAAAAGGAGCAGAATAACAAGGGACAGCAAATAGAAGAATAGAAGAATAGAAAAGATCTGTCAGTGCCTATGTCAGATGGTGATGAGCAGTTCTCACCTGAAGACAAAATCCACTGCAAATGTGCAGGAGGAGGAAAAGGAAGGGAATGATTAAGGAATATGAGTGTGAAATTAAAGAACAGCACTTCTCATTCATTCTTCAAAGCTTTAAAAGTCTCTCAAAGGTTGCTGAGGTAGCGCCTTTTAGTTGTCCCTTTCTCATAACCTCTTCCTCAAAACTGCCTCCTGAAGTCGACAAAAAAAAATCAAGGCAACAATTTATTTTCTTGTCAATGCTATGTACAGAAAGATGAAACATCTGTATTCTTCTGATTCACTGCATTAATCATGTGCTGTATCTGAAAAAAAAAAGAGGAAAAATACAAAAAAAAAGTTCTTAAAAGTGACATTATAGTCAGAGCATGCATATTGTTTCTGTCATTGTATTCTGAGATTACTGCATTGTTGCAGTTCTGTTCTGTTTAGAACTAGTCCTGAGTTAATTATCTTTCTGACAATAGCTCCTATGATTATTTAAATGGCAAAACGTGCTCTTGTTTTTCCACGTGCTCACGTTGCTATTACTGGAGATAGATCAGAAGGAGACAAAAATTTCTCTGAAGCTTTCTCATGTAGAACATTATGAAAAAAGAAGTGACACATACCACTTGTTAGGAGTGACAGGCACCACTTGCTAGGTGATTGATAGAAGCTCATCGCCACAAGCACAGAGGAGCACAGTGGCACAAAAGAGGCTAGGACACAAATGATCTGTTCAGAGATCAGACATCCTAACATCCAGACATCCTGTCCAGCTCTTCCAGAGCTATCCCAGAGCTCCATCAGTCCCACTGTCCAAGTGTGATCTGGAGACGTGGTTCTTCCCATGCTTGTTACATAGGGAGCTAGAAGGATAAAGGGACAACCAGGGAAAATCAGACCCCAGATGTCATGAGGAATTTTAATTCCTCCGCAATTTTGCTGACAGGGCAACATGACAAGCCACCATAGTCCAACAGGATTTCTGGGGTACAATAAGGAAAATATTTTAATGCAAGTCACTAGGAGCCTAAGTGCACCAAGAGACCTTACTTTCCTGGCTAGCCTTACCTGAGGCCTCCACCAGGATTTTCTGCCTAGAGACCCAGAAGATCTATTTAAGCTTGAGCTTGAACCTTCAAGCCTGAACTATGTCATGGGCTGACCTGTGTCTAAGCGTGACCCCAACCTGCTGGCTGCAATTCTCAATTAAGTAACAGATCTGGTGGATGATGCTCACCTTGACCTGAGGAAAACTTTGTAACCTTCCACCTGCCTACCTCAGGCAGCTGTTAGAGTGTTTACACCCTTGCATCTGATGTGCTCTTATCTTCAGGTTCTTACAGCAGTAAATTTAGAAGCTGCTGCAAAACATTGCTACAGGTCAGGTTTCTGGTAGGACACAAATGCCATTTACCGGGATCCTTCTGTAAAACAAAACAAGCATGAACTGCTTGTTGCATTTAGCATGAACCACTGAAAGAAAAGCGATGCCTGCTCCTTTCGGCCACAGAGACAAGTCCTGTGCAGGATGGCTGGGTTTTGGGGTCACAGGTGGACTCAGCAAGGGACAAGTGGCCATTACCAAAGTCTTTCTGAGCAGGCAAGCAGGCTTTATGAAAGGTAGACAGCCTTTCTAAGCGCTAGGAAAGATGCACTTAACTGGGAATGCAGCAGCACCCTAGATGAATGTACCCACTGGTGGATCAGATGAATGACTATCTTTTTACATATGTTGTTCACATAGCCAAGGAAAATGGGCTATACTTTAGTGCAATGCAATTTATAAGGGGAGCTCATAAACCCACTGCAAGAGCTCCTAGCTCTTAGGATCCCAAACAAACCATCTAAATTGCCACAGTATCAAGCCAATGGAGCTTGTTTCCATGGCAGTATGGGCTTATGAGCACTTCTATGCCCACACAATTGCTCCAGCAAACAAAGAATGCATATCGAAAAAGGAAAGAAAAAAAATGTTTGGCTGAAATATAGTAATCTAAAATAAACTGCGGTGAAGCAAGGTCAGCTGATGTGAAGTGCATCCATCCATGGCCTCTGCACTGTCTCTCTCTTCTTCTGCTTTATAAATTGCAGGAAAACAATGATGTTCTGTATAAGCTTCATAAGACATCAGGACAGCTCTCCAGTAGGACATGATGAAATAAAAAGGGGAGAAAACAAGAAAAATGGGCTATCAGCTACTGTTTGATAGTTGTGCAAGAATGAGCAGCAAAGCCTAGTGTTATCAGCTACATGAATAGAAGTACAGCCCTGCTGTTAAGTTGTATTGCTTGCATATTTCCAACAGGCTAATGAAGAGCATTTGTTTTCAGTTATTTTCCAGAAATTAAGGCAAGATTACTGTATGTGACTCCTGCTGCTTAACACCTTGCTTTCGCAAATAGTCCCAGCGATCTCAACTAAATTAGTTCTTAACTATCTAAAATGCAATATTCGTAGGAGCATGACGAACTGAGATTAGGAAGTAAATGGCTGCACTGTACCCAGAAGGTACATATGCAATTACACTCACAGATAGTTAACAGTGAAGTATGCTTCAAGGTCTCCTGCAGCCTGACAGCAATAGGGCTGATGAGGAACAAGACATCCATCACATTCTTGCACAAAACATTACATGATATTAGAAATTACATAGCTGCCTAGTCTCTAGGGCTTTAGATGCAATTATAAAACTCAGTGGTAGAAGAGTACATATTATTTGCCTTATTTATTATGTTTCTATGAAATTTAATTCTTACCTGTGTTACAGACCTTTTCTACAACATCTGAGGTTCCTGTTAAACTAAAACTCCTTTCAGAGAGGCAAGACAAAAGAAAACAAAACAAAAAAAGGTATAAAGTCCCAGAACGAAACAACTCCATTCCTCATTCTTTAGGAGTTCAACAAAGATTTACATTATTGTATTTCAAACTGCATCTGGCATCTCACGGGATATCAGCTTTTTGAATGTTTCTAACTCTGAAGTAGGCAATAGTGCACAGACCTCTAGGGAAAGAGCCAAGGCTACCAGGAAAGACAGACAAATGTTTTTTTGTAGTCCTATACTCTGTTCCTAAATTTGCACAAAACTGACAGGCAGTCCAAAATTCTGGAAAAAAAAGCGTAGTATTAGCTTTCCTTTTTTTTACAAAATGAAACAGCTTTTCCATCCCACATTATAAAGCTTTTAGGAAAAACTTAGTCCAAAAACTTTTGAGTAATCCTAACAATTTGCAACAAGACAGCTATTAGAATTGATCTTGCAATTTAATATTCTTTTAAAAACAATTCATCCGCTCTAAGTAGCCTCTATTTGTGGATGAGGCAGACGCTCCTGACTTCAGGCAATGAAACAGCAGAAAGCTACCTTGAAGGTGAAATCTCCCTAGGGCTGGTATTTCAGAGTGTTTTATTTTTTAGTAGCACTGACTTTTTGAGGTTGCCCTGAGCAGAAAAGCAAACCAAAACAAAACATGCTCTAGGTGTCCCTGCTTGAGCAGAGGGGTTGGATTAGATGATCTCTAGAGGTCCCTTCCAACCTCAACCATTCTGTGATTGTGTGAAAACAAACAAAAATTAAGTGCAACATCTTTTAAGCATCATCTTAATATCCCTTATAAGGCTTTCTAAAATTTCTTACTTTTATTGTTTTACTCTTTCAATTATTTTGAAACACATATAAGCAGACAGCTTTGCTAAACAAAAGCATCATCTTAGACCATATGTCTTCTTTAAGCAGCAGAGGCCCTGACCTAAAAGGAGCTTCTGAGGAAGGATGGAGTTGCTCCCAGTTTGCCTCAATCACCAAGTCCCCCTTCCTGAGGCCCTAACTAGGACCATGGTGTGTTCAAAGATACCTGATGCAAGGAGGTAACTTAAATGCCTGATGTCTAACAATCGCCCTAGTACGAACAGATATTCCAAACACGCAGTGAAAAGCAGGATAATCATTGGGATACTGCACTGCTGCACTATCAACTTTGCAAGAACAGCAGAGCCAGGTATGGGTGGCAGAGTTCTGCTCCTTTTGAAAGAACTGTGTAAGTTTACAGTGTAACAGCATGAGATGTTATAACTAGATAGAAGCAGGGCTTTATGACCCCCAATTCCTGACATCCATTGTGAAAACCACTCCCTTCAGGAAATGCTGAGTACAGAAAGCACAAATTTTGGACTGGTGGTAATAGTTCAATTACCTACAGATAGAATATTTCATCAGGATGAGATGCAAAGATAAAAATCCTAGAACATCCTATGTTTGAACTCACATGAAAGATGCTATTTTGGATTTAGTCTCAAGTGGTGCTTAGGAGCTAGTTTAAGAGGCATCACTGGGAGCGCTTTTCCATACCAGTGATCACAGCACAATTAGGTTACTAGAGAAAAGAGCAGGTAATTGAAGAAAGAGTTGGATAAAAATGCTGCAAGTAAGAATGTAAAAGGAAGGTTATTGGGAAAAAAAAAAAAAAGAGAGAGAGAGAGAGAGAGAGAGAGAGAGAGAAAAGAACATAACAGCCCGAGAAGCCTGTAGGCAACGTTCAAGCTACACAGAATACTGAATTCAAAGCCCAGGTAAAACATGCACCAAAAGGGGAAAAAAAAAAAAAAAAAGAAAAAAAAAAAGAATAAATTAATCCTACTTGGTTCAACAGGGAAGATATCAGAAAGAAATGTCACAATTTAAAGAAGCTAGCCCAGATGCAAAGAAAAGTTATAAAACATGGCAAGTCAAATGAAAACAAGAAATTAAGAGGCTAGAAATGAGTTTGAATAGCCCAGTATAACAGATGCTCAAGTTCACAGTAGAAAGTCCTCTAAGAGTAATAAAGGCAGTGAACTGCCCGCGGAATCAGCAAAGTTGCTTGGTGAGGGAGGTGTAGAAGGGTACTAAGAGACATGGGCGCAACAAAACCACTCCATGAATTCTTTGCACTGCTCTCTGTTAATGAAGACCTTGGGAAAACTCCTATACCCACAGCATTATTTATAATGGTTCAATTTTGACACACAATAAGTGTCAGATCAATTAAATAAGTTAATGCTAATAAGACACCAGGACTGCACAGTATTTTTTTTCCAAGGTGAAACCACATTGCTGCTGGCAAAGAGGCGCTCTTCACCCTTGCAAACAGCTGCAGAGCCAGAGCCTGCAGTGCAGTTAACACACAAGAAGGCATCTAGAATATATGAATATATCTGTGAATTATGGGCTTGCAAACAAGTTCTTTGGCAATGTGACAGCACATAATAAAGAACAAAATTAGGAACACATGCAGAAATATGGGCTGTTTGAGAAGGATTAGCACTGCTTTTGAAAAGAAAAATCTAGCCTCACTGCTGATGGACTTACGTGAGAGTGTGAATCAGTATCTGGGTAAAGGGGATTCAGTAGAAATGATGAGTTTGTATTCTGAAATAACTCCTCCTTATTAAACTATGTTGCCTCAGGGTTGGAAATAGGGTCATGTTCTAGGACTGAGTGTTTCCTGTTCTCTGACCAGCAAAGATAGCTTAACAGTAACTTTTTAAGAACACAGAGGAGTTAGAGTTGCTTGGGGATCAGTCTTGGAATTAGTACTTCTCAACATCTTCACCTATGTCTTGGGGAAGGGTGTATAAGATCAGTGACAAGGAACTCTGAGAATCTCACAACACAGAAACCAAAAAAAAAGGCAGATTTTGATACAGAAAAAAACATGAAGTAATGCATCTAGAAAGATGGTCTGAAATATAGGTGACTGTTAAAGCTCAGGAAAGATTTTCATATCATCATTAGTTGTTCACTCTTCAGTGGCAGGGTCAAGAATAGGAACAGGGCTGGTGTGCTAGCATGAGACACGTTGTGGGTTGCATATCCATGGTTTGATAGAGGTAAGTGAGAGGTGCAGACATGGACATTTACACTCCGAGAAGACAAAATGAACGTCAGATGATGAATGCCAGGTGTGTTGCTCCACAGATCTGCTCCCACTATGAAACCTTATCCAAGGTCTGGGTATGTACTGAGTGTCTTTAACCTTGTGCACACTTGAGAAGCAGCAACCCTTCCAGTTTCCTTGGGTAATACTCTTTCCTACTGTGTATTATAATACTTTTACAACTTTCCAGCAGTAATTTCCTATGTTCTTGTTCAAGGAAACTCTAAAATAGTATACAGAAACACAAATTATGCTACATTTTTAAACAGAACATATGATTACAGCACCGAAATGATTTTTAATAAATACCTCCACTAATGAGCCACACTCACGCTAAATGCATCATTTTGCTCAAAACCCAAATTCTATAAATTGAAGTGGGTGTCACAGTCCTGAAGAGCTTAAGTACTGCTTTAGAAGAATCTGTCAATTATTTAATAGAAATCCTTTCTTAGCACAGTGTTGCTGATCTATGTCTCACACCCAAGGTTAATTTAATACTTAAAATGTAGCATTTCAAGTATAGCCGCATGAAATAATTTAGTTTGGAAAAAAATGTGGAGAAAAAGGAAAGGCAATTATTCATGTGAATAACTAAAATGAATCACAAAGGAGAGAAAATTGTATCTCTATAACGCAGAGATATAGCAAAGATCAATCCATTATACTACGCAACACAAAAAAGGGAGAATTACATTGTGGGGTAAAATTATAGCTATATACTTTTTTTATATTTTTTTTTAAAGTGAAGGCCAAATGAGCTTACGACAAAAGCTGGTCAAAACTCCCTACTGCCCTAACCAGAAAACCTGTGTGAGCCTGGCCAGGCATCAACTCTGAAATAACAACCTGAAGCATCTCTTCTTCCAAAGGTCTCGAACCACGGAGAATGCACACAAAAACTTAGTTGTCCCACACAGGTTTATGTACCCAAACCAGAGCCATTTAGACACAACTTAGCAAAATCAAGAAGGGCAAGATCCAGGGACAGAGCAGATATCTCCACTAGGAAGCAGCTCAGATATTTCACTTTTGGCATGGCATTGAACCTGGACCATGATAGAAAAAGAAAATTAAAAAAGAAAAAATCCCACAAAGATGTCCCATGAAGGACCAAAAGCCAATTTCATCCTGTTCAGTAGCTCAGAAGCAAACTCACTCCCCAATGCAAACCACTGCAGCTGCCCATAAGATTAGGTCAAAGCCTTCAGTTCAGAGCCTCTGTGCTGGGGTCAACCACCTCTGTGTTGAGAACCCCTAAGACAGATGACAAGATGAAGACCTGTCTCCTGAGCCTGGGAGGCCTGCCACTTCCCAGGGGCTTGGATCTGGGATGCTAAGGAGAGACTGCCAATGCAGAACCACCCCTTGGACACTTATTCATTTATATGAGCAGAGATGATACTGCTAAGGTGTACCCACTGCATGTTAAGAGTGATTACACACCCGTGAGGGTAAGCGGTTTGTAGATCCAGGTCGTGCTGTTGCTTCTCCTCTGTCTTGCTGGTGAAGAGGAAAGACCTGTAGAGATGCAGAAAGATCTTGTGCAAAGAAATAGCATTCATCTGCAAAGGCTAGACAAGTGCATCTTTGCCAATGGGCTTTCTTACCTGGCGACAGTTGGCTGGTTGGAAGCTTGTGGGATGGGGACTAGAAAAGAGGCCAGGAAGCATAAAATCACCCAAACAGGCTATGACAGTGAACAAAGACTTGTTTACACAATCAGTCTGAATTGCAGGCTAGTTTTTGTGGGGGACTCAACATAGAGATGGATCACCTCAAGCTCTGAATTCCTGGTCGTAAGTATGGGGAGCTCTACCAGCTTGTGTTGGAGGAGGTTGTTCTTGAAGACTTGCCAGCTTTCCCAAATTCCTTTACTTTTCAGAGCTGCCTACCCCGTGATCCCACCCAGTTCACTGAATTAGGGGAAGCTCCCTTTCCTTAAAGCCAGAATCCATGTTCTACTGCTCTACTGCTTTCTAATTACCCCTCAGATCCTCAACTGTACTACTTCAAGTTCAGGACTGGCGAGACTATCACTGACTGTCACGTTCCCAACTATATTTTTGTTGTAGTGTAAACCACATCAGTTGCACAAGTCCTGGTTGGTCTCCTGGTAGGTATCTGCATCAAGAATTTATCCTTGGCATTCTCCAAAAATTTGGGTTCACAGAATCACAGACCGGATGCTTCCTGCTCACGAGTCTTTAATCAGATGTCAGAGAAACCACAGACAACGTGAAAATAAATGCTTTTGGAAACATGGAGCTCAGCCAGGTTTCTTGCTCAGTAATAGAAACGTCAAATGAGTCCTTTCCTATAAAATTCAGTCACTCTTCAAAACCACTATAAGCCCTTATTTCTTAAAAACACAGCATTAGCTTCATTATCACAAAGTCCTGTTTTGTTCTCAAAAAGCATGGTGAAAATTTAATATATTTCACATTTAGAACATTCTTTATGCATTTCACTTTCTCCTTTGAAGTATAATGAAATATTCTGCATTTTTCACAACACAGTAACATTAACTAGACATATAAAAGCCACTGTAAAATAGCATACAAAACATTAGGTTTAAGTACAATTATGTTCTCTACAATGCACAGTAGAGAGCAACATGGGGAGTTAGCAAACTGCAACATAAGTAATGAACATACATAATTTCATTGTGTTCATACTAGATTCTACTTCATTTCAAATTCTCTATGAAGAAAAAAGCAACAAGCATCAACAGCTAATAGAAGGTGTCTTTTGAAAGCCAGATTTTATTCATTTACATTACTCAGTCTGGAAAATCATGGTATTTGGAGACACAACAGTGTTCAAAGAACATTTGTTGGGACTGTCACTCACTTTGACTACACCTTATTCTGACCCCTGATTAGAAGAATGTTTCTTACTTCTATGAACTCAGTAGCTGCTGGTGCTGAATTGGCCAAATTAAGCATATTCCTCATCCACTCAGGCTGCCATGTTGATAGCTGGTGAGCTCAAAGTGTCTGCAGTGATTGTCACCAACTAGAACCTGGGGCTGATGCCTGTGAGTTTGAGGACTACTTAAAAACACAAGCCTATCAATCTGCTATAGATATTGTAATTAATAGAACTAGGTAAATCGAGGTACAAACTCCCATTTTGTGATCACTCAGCAGTCCTGTACTCAGAGTGAGATTATGAATATGTGGTAAACTTGCAGCATTAGGAAAGCCTTTGCAGTGGCTGAGGAGGTACAAGGAAACGGGCAGGTAGAATAGAGCTGATGGCTTGAGAAGCAAAGAGTTCTGTGTGCAGGAGCAAGGTGAGAGCTCAGTTAAACCGTCTGAGGCTGCTGTTCCAACCTCCAGGCTACATAGTCTGGCTGTACTAACACCCTGCACCAGCTGCAGTCCTTCAGGACTGAGTCCCTGCCAGCTCTGCCCTTTGGTGAAATGCCCATGATGACATTCATGGACACTGTTTATCACCCATTTTGATCTGGACGGAATCCCAGAGCTGTTCAGCTCATCAACCATCAGCAGCACTGTCACCTGTATGTTGTTTTCTACATCATTTGTTAAATTATGGCTAACAAATTTATGATGATATGAGCCTCTCAGGAAAAGATCATGCTGGGGCAGGTGCTTTCCCAGGAGCTCCAGCCTGTGGACAACACCATGCTAAAGCTGAGACCACTATGTACAGAGCTGCAGAAACCAGTGTGCTCAGTCTCCCAAATTGCCCTTCTCTGTCAGATGAATTTTGGTGGACTGAATGACTCTTTTGAAAATAAAGTATCATGAGGTTGGTGTTTGCATTTTTTTCCCTTTTTTTTTTTCCTTTTCTCTCCAGTGTCCATATCCTAGTCAAAGGCTTCTGTTTATTAAGAATGCACTATTCTAACTAATGTTGCCAATTCTGTTAATACGATATGGCATTTGAGAAGAGGATTTCCCACTAGTTGGAATGTCTGTCTAGAAAAAAAAAAAAATAAAAAAGCATTGCCCAGATACATGTGGTCAAGGCAAGACAGACAGATGCATGGGGCAGTGTAACATACTACAGCAGCAGAGACAGCAACAGAAGAGTAGATTTCAAAGTGTGACATCATGAGCTTGTCCCTGAAACTTCAGTCCCAGTAAATATGGCTCCAACCACCAGTTCCAGTTATAAAGATGGCATTACTAGCAGAAAAATGTTGCAAAGCATCAATCCCCTCCATAGGACATCATATTGAATTTTATTAGTCTCATTTGCCACAGAACAAAAGTTTTGTTACTAAAGTTTTCCGATACTACTTTTTGATTGCACCCATGTGAGACTGCTTTGTGTCCTAGTGAGATCTTGGGTGACACTAAATGCAAGTACGCAGTGCTTGGAGTACCAGAAAAGCTGCTTCACAATCCTCATACTTTTCTTAAGTGAACTATTTTTGAAACAACCCACTTAATCTGTGGGTCAGAATCAATTGTAGCTATTATTTTTACAAGTAAATGATAATTTAACTCGCTATCAGCACTACCACAGCAAGCATCTAATACGGAAGGTGAAGAAATCATCCTTATTGCTACAGAAATAATCTGCATTTATGAGATCTTTCCCCAGTACTGCAATACCCGTTCATGGACATAAGAGGGCATTCCTGGTCTTTACATTTCAGCTTGGGATAATGTTTTGTGAGCTGCGAACGCTCAGGACATATTGAAGAACTGACTACAGGTCAATAGTGCTCTGCTTTTATGCACAGGTCTAACAGCATCCTTCTTTTCGAAGACAAATAGTTTCTAAAAGACAGGCACTTCATCACTCAGAAGTGAAAGCTCTGAAGTCCTGCATTTTATCACTGCATTCACTGCATTTTATTGCAACAATTTTCTACTTCACTCTCTGTTACTAGGAAGCATCAAGAATAGAACAAGCATATATTTTTCTGTAATTGCATTTAAGCCTTTAAGCCATCCTTCCACAGGTTGCTTTCAGATCCCTATATCCACTGTTGCAACAAACTTTCATCTCCACGAACTGCTACTATTACTACTAGAAGCCATGATCCAGGGCATAAAGGTTGTCCTTCTTCCTTTTCCCTTTTGCAAGTTCTTGATTATTGCTCATCTGCTTTTGAAACAGCTACTTTCTAGTAGTAAACTCTCCCCAAAGAGTTTAAGTGTTTGGATGAAATTCTGTCACCAGTCAAATGATGTTTGTTCTACCATTATCTATTTAAAATGTTCTTTCTAAATATACATGATTTTGATAACATCTGTCCAGCAAAATGCATTTAAATTCCAGCATCAAAAACTATGTTGCGTTTGCAAAGACCCTTCTACCTCCTTACTCTAATCTGCCCAGGGCTTTGGGGTAGCACATCTCAATTCTAGGGCCATTCCTCTCTCTCTTCTCTGTGCAATTTCACTTTCTTCTCACACAAGTTTACCATGAATGCAAACTGCTTCAACAAGTAAGAGGCCACAGAAGAAAACTTTTAACCAGGGACTTTAGTTGGTGTTGCAGAGAGCAGTCTTTGAAAGTCTGCTTTAACCTTGAGGTCTTCCTCAAGAACCGCGCAAGAACTGCCCTCTGCCGAGGACCAAGACCTTGCTCCTGGCTGGCTGCAGCACCAGTTTTGTAAGGTCCAAAACATCCCCACTCCAAAACCTTAAGTATAGTTGATTCCATAGGCCCACAAAAACCAGGTTGCTTTTAACTCACACTCCTAAAGTGCTTAAACAAGCTTGCTGGACAAGCAGAAGGAACACACTTTATGTAATATGGAGATCCAAAATGCACATCAACACTCTTCTCTTTCTCTCTACAGACCTATCGCTTATATTCAACTGAGCTACCTGTGACCAAAGCCTTAATTTCTTCTCTCCTGTAACCCAACCAAAATCTTGAGATCTTGAGGAAAGATTTCTTCACAGGCCTCCTGCAGCTTCAGGACCTGGCAGCCCTTGTTAATCTCATCTGATCACACTTGTTTCCTATCATTTTCTGGTTTTTTTT
>NW_020456088.1:3212844-3285715 GCF_003342845.1 Nothoprocta perdicaria
TTTTTTTTTTTTTTTTTTTTTTTACAAAGCACATATAGTATCAGGTACCCGAAGAACTGTGCAATGTCTTGAAACAGCAGTCAGCACTTTGCAACTAAAATGGTGCTGCATGATGCTACCTGGGCTTGCAGCATCCTCAACACAGCCAGCACTTGCTTTAGGGTCTTCCTCTCTCCATCAGCTGCAGAAGCAGGATTTAAGCCAAATTTGCATAGCTGGGTAACCACATACTGGGCTACACTAGTAAAAGCACAACCAGCAGATCAAGAGAGTGTTAATTCCTCTCTCTGAAGCCCTTAAGAGACCAGAACTGGAAAAGTATGTATTATTTTGCTTCCCTCATCAGTACAATACAAGAGAAATCAATAAAGTGCAGCAAGTCCAACAAAGCAACAGAAAGACAAATAAGGGGAGCTACTTTTCAGTCTGGAGAGGAAGCATGAGGGAACAGACAGTAGCTGTAGGACAGTTAATATCAATTAGGTAAGGAAAATAGCACTCCCAGAGAAAATTGGCCAAAAATTGCAACAGGTTGCCCAGACTGCAAATTCTCCATCCTTGGTGAAGGCCCTGTGCAACTCTATCTAACCGTGCTTTAAGCAGCATGTTGGACTAGATGAACTCCAAGGCTCCTTGCCAGCCTAAACCAGACTGGAAAATACGGTCCTCCACAGTCCTTCCCCTTAGGATTTTGCTTGGCAGCCTAATATAGGTGCAACTTGAAAGGGCAGGTTCCAAAGAGAGAATGCAGACTCAAATGAATGTTCCCACCTTAAAAATCCCCAGTAGGAGATTAAGCTTTCCTGTAACAGCTTTTTTTTTTCTGTTTTTTTTTTCTTTTTTTTTTTTTTCCTCATAAATGAGTAATTTTACTAGAAGAAACAGGTAGGGTTAAAATTAACAGTATCATGGAAGACTGTTTATATATATATATATATATATATATATACACTTCCTTTGATGACCTAAAGAAAAATAGAAACCAATCACTTCTGCCAGGTCTGAGCACAGCATTTGCACATTTCATTATTTAACAGAGTTTTTACATTTTAAAAGCATTTACTGAGATGCTCATTGCAGTGTCATGCGCTCTTTGAGTTTTGCATTTGCTTCCCTCCCAGGAGGAGGAGTCCTCCCTGCTTCCGATGACATGGTCTCCACAGCAACATATCCCTGCGCCTGCCCCGCTGCTGCAGTCCTGCCCTCCGCTGCTTCAGGAATGCAGTGGTTAAAAAGCCGCACAGAAGAGCTGCAATGTCGGTAGATTTGACTGATTTGTTAGATGAAGTAAAGAATACGCCCCCTAAGCACACTTTGGGCTAAAAAAATGGATAACTCCCTTGTGGAAGAAGTGGCCGCATCACTGGTGAGAGAATTTCTCAGTAGAAAGGTAATTTGTCTCGATTTTCTCCAGCTAGTACAAATGAAAGGACACATGAGAAAAATGTTAAAGATGAAGGAATATGGGGTGGGATGGGGAGGGTCGGGCTTCTTCCAGCACTAGGGCAGCTAGTCCTGAGCCTTATTAAGCCTTTGGAGCAAGCATCGGTACTACACTTCCCACAATGCCTTTTTATTTCTGAATGTGGACGGCAGCTTCCTCCGAGGAAGCCCGATTCCTACCCAGATGCGCCTGCAACAGACAATATTAACTCCAGAAATGCAGGTTTCACAATTTTGCTTTTTATTACCAATCCTGCTTTGGCTCCTGGGATTAGAAGATTATAAGGCGACTCCCTAGACCAACTAATAGCAAAATAAATAAATAAATAAATAAATAAATAAATAAATAAAATTAAAGCTAAAAAAAACACTAACATGTCTTTTTCTGGTTTCCAGTTAATAGCTTAGAAAACTGCAGATTTATCTGGGGGGGAAGAAAGAAGGAGAAAGAAAGAAAGAGGCAGGGCCACTGTACATTTCACAAAATTAAATGCTGTAAAGGAAATCCTTTGTAGTTTAAGTATAGGGCATATGGAACAGAGGACAAATTCTTGTTTGTCCAATTCTTGTTGTATTTCTTATTTCCAATCCTGAGAAAATATTGCTGCCGCTCAGCTTAATCCACTGGAGTCAGCAGTGAGTTTGTTTCTATCAGAGATTAAATGTCTACAATGCTATTAAGTATAGCACAAACCCCACTACTGCCTGTTTCACAGCCAGTCTCAGTGCATATTCTTAGCGTTTGTGAACAATGTTTAAACTTTCGCTCATTCGATTTCAAACCTGGATACGTTTAAACATAAAACTGATTAAAAACATACAAGGAATAGGAATGTTGTAGTGGACAGAGTTCACAACAGCAACTTACACACACATTGCTGCATCTGTTTTGTATCACACAAAATTAATGTGTTAAAATGAGGGACACAAAAATCCTTTGTGTTTCTGCACATGTGTTTTCCCCTCTGTCCCAATCCTTCTTTAATACACAGTGAAATCAACACACTGAATCAATCTTGACTTGCTACGACTCGTCCTCTAAGCTCTGAGCCAGGCAAACCATCTGCATGGGAACACAAAATACATTCTTGTAGCAGTAACACTCTGTAGAAAGTACCTAAACATTCTCCCTCCAAATGGTTTCTGACATTGTACTGCTCAAAGAACTTTGGAATTTGACCTGGACATTTCCCAGAAAATCAAGCTCTTCCCCTAGGAAGCCCACATCTGTTGTCTCTGAAGCTCCCAGGTGAGGAAGTCTAAAGTGTGGTGGACAAGTGGAGTACATTGGATGGGGCAAAATTTTATTTCAGGTTTTTAAAACTAATGCAAGAAATGAAAGCTTTATTTTTTTTTCTTCCACGGAAGAGCAACAGATTTAACAAGAATCATTCTTTACAGCTTCAATTAATACAGTTTAATAATTAATAATGTCTTATAAACTTTAATTGAGTCACATGAAGACCCCAAACCAGTTTGTTTTGAGGGCAATCAGACTGATTTCTGACCAGAGACTAACCAGACCAGCCTGAACTACGGACAAAAACTTCGAAATCTGTTCTGTATTGGCCAAGAGATTAAGTTTAGATCTGCTGTGTAGACTGTGTAGCTACTGAAGCCAAAACCACACTTAGGAAACACTGTTGTGTTTTTGATGGGAAAAAAAGCAAACTCATAATTCTGGAATTATGTGAATTACAGTAAAGCCCAGGTACTGGGAGGGGCTTTCATATAGATCAACCACTGAGTCTTGCAAAAGTGTTAAAATAGATGAAGGTATGCTTCATATATGAAATATGAATATATGAACCTTCATATATGAAATATATATGTATATATTCATATATATATGAGAAATATATATGAAATACGGCAATATGAAACTATTGCCATTTTAGTACACTCTGAACTTTCATATGAGGTCCAAAAAAGAATAAAAGCTCTGATAACTAACTGTACTGTCTTTAGTATCCTAAATTGGACACTTCTTTCCAGGGTTTGAAGAAAACTATGGCTACCATGGACCGAGAATTTCCACGTTCCGCGCTTAGCATCAATAACAGGAATGAACTTCGTGATATCCTCCATCTACACTCCTTATACAAGCAGAACAAGGTAAGGAAATAGATCTTCCTCCCCAAAAATGGTTAACCTCATTCTGTGGAACTAGGCCAGGCAGCTCAAGGCTGCAGCACAAACCCAAACTGCGCACGCTCAGGCCCGTGTGCACCGCTGCATTTTGGTGGACATAACAAGAGTTTGAAGGAGTAATGGAAAGCATCACCAAGAAATGGGATGACATTAATGCTCATGGAAGTACCTGGTAAACCCCAGTTTGCAAACCTGCAACCTCTAATGCAGAAGCAGTTATTAATTTTAAAACCTATTCAATTGCTATGGCCAGATTATTCAATTTCAACACATCTCTGTCTGTCTTTATTTGCGACTCTATATGATATCTGCAGGACAGGATTATGCTTTTACTATGCACTCATTCATAAGATAACACAAATCATATTGCTTAATGTCAGGGACATCAGGGAATAATTTCCATTTGGTCCCTAAAACCACTGTGGGCCACTTAGGACTTCAGGAATCATAATTTCTATTTAGATTACTGCAGCACACACTACATATAGTGTGTATACATATATACATATAGTACATATATATATATTTAAAAAAAAAAAAAAGCTTAATTCCTATAACCTCATCTTCACAGGACCTATTTCTCACATACTACTAAAAACAGCAAAGTGGTATGTGTGAATGTGGAGGGGGCAGAAGGTTATTGACTTAAGATTGAGATAGCTCATTTAAGAATTCAGACCTTTAATGTCTCTGACACCTTCTAGTTTCCTGTACTCTTTACACAGTCACATCCAGTATAAGCCTGCAAGTAGCTAAACTTATAAAGTGTTAAAAGGTTTCAGTCACTGCACAGTATAAGAGGAAATATCCTCTCTTAGTACAGCAAGACTAATGAAAGAGTTTTAATAGTCACCAAGAGTTTTATTTTTGTTCTTGAGCAGGCAAAGGAGAATCCGCTGAAAACACTTCTTGAAATTATTACTAATTACTTCCTTGAGCATGTCCGGACTTCTAAAACCATAACATCAAGTTCATCATTGACAAACCCTCAAAGTAAGAGCTCCTCGGCTCAGAGCTCCTCAACTCAGCTACCCAACTGCTTGGATGAAGAACACGTGCATCGCAGCACTGGGAACAAAACTGAAGACCCCAGGTACATCCTTTTCTTTCTCCTTCCCCTCAATAGTCGTATTTTTTTACAAGTGAAAATTTTTGTGGAGCTTCTAGAGAGGGTCCAGTGTAGAGTGACCAAGATGATTAAGAGACTGGAACATTTACCTTATGAGGAAAGTCTAAGCAAGTTGGGCTTGTTTAGCATGGAGAAGACTGAGAGGAGATCTGATCAATATGTCTAAGTACCTGAGGGGAGAATGTAAAGAAGATGGGGCCAAACTCTTCTCGGTGCTGGCTAGTGACAGGACAACAGGGAATGGGTACAAGGCAGTACAGACACAGGCAGTTCCAACTACATGTAAGGAAGAACTTCTTCACTGTGAGGGTGACAGAGCCCTGGCACAGGCTGCCCAGGGAGGCTGTGGAGTCTCTTTCTCTGGAGATTTTCCAAATCTGCCTGGATGCCGCCCTGTGCCCCGTGCTCTGGATGTCCCTGCTGGAGCAGGGGGTTGGATTATATCTTCTCTAGAGGTCCCTTCCAACCTCAACCATTCTGGGATTCTGTAAAATAGCACTAGAAGTTTTATCATTTATACCTTCAGTTACACTACTTTTTACTAGTTACTCTAATAATGCAAAGCTTAAACTGCTGTATTATTAAAATCTCTTAAGCAAGCCACCCATTCAAAAATACTGTTTTATGCACCTTATGAAGACTTAAGTCTCAACTACAAGATATGGTCACCGAAGCATTCACACATCTGAGCTTTTATACCTGACTGGCAAAGATTCTGATGGAAACATAACCTACTGAAAACTTCGGTGCACTCAATTGCTATAATGATGTGCTGCATATTTAAAAGCGAGATAGTATTGCTAAAAAAAATATATACTAGCACCATGCTGAAACTTACGTAAAAATAAATAAGTGTAGCTAGGTCATACCACTGGGTTTATCAGTATTGCATGGCATGGCAGAATAACAGTTGTAGTTGTGTTTTTTTTTTTTTTAATTGGCATTTATAAGACGCTGTCAGCACAAGGAGTAAACCTTCCCAGCTTTATTCTCACAGACGTTATCTGATTTTAATCCTCTCCTTGAACGCTGTGTACTGCAACTTGTTACTTTTGAGAGTTAAAGCGTGCAAAATCCCAGCAAGTCTTTCCTTATGCGGAAAGAAAGCCAAGACTTTGGCAGATTATAACCATCCGAGAAGCAATCCTTAAAGATACCGGAGTGCATAAAAAAATAAAAAAAGAGACAAACACCCAACACCCGCGTCAAAATGGCGCCTCCCTCCCCGCCACAGCCCCGGCGAACGCCGAGTGCGCATGCGCAGTGGCAGAACAGGCGCGAAAAGCGCTGGAGCAGTAGAGTGATCGCTTGTCAGCCTAGAGAGGCTCTTATACCGGAAGTAGCGCTCCGCGCTGCCCTTATCCTTGCGGAGACTCTATGATCTTTAATCCTCCACGGGAGGGGGGGGAAGGGGGAAAGACTGAGGGATCCTGATGGAGAAAATCGAATTCTGAACGGTTTTCAACAGGATTTATTAACAATGTGTGTGTGTGTGTGTGTATATATATATATATATATATATATATATATATATAAATGAGAACATGATTTTTATCTCTTTTTGAGAAAGAAATCCACAAGGTGTTTTGCACAAAGAATTGGAGATCCAGATAAATCATGCAGGAGGTTCAGAAAAGTTTGTTTATGCAATTCCAGATGTGCAGGAAAGTAGGCACAAAAGTTATGCAAACATTTCATGCCATATAAGCATTGAAAGGCCAAATAACAGCAATGTAGCCACCTTCACGCTTTATAGAATCATAGAATCATTGTGGCTGAAAAAGACCTTCCATATCATCATGTGCAACCACAAACCCATCACCACCATGCCTGCTAAATGATGTCCTTAAGTGCCTCATCTACACATTTCTTGAACACTCCCAGGTGACTCTGGAGCTGACAATAATGTTTTAGTTAAGCAAACAACCATTTTCCTTGCTTTCATTGAGCATCACTTTGCTGACTGAAATTTTGCTTCTTTTTCTCACTTGTAGATGTGATGTTGAGGATCCATTTGATAAAGTCCTTCCAGCCAGAAGACATCAGCACAAAAGTGAAAGATGCCACACAGGGTCCATGCACAACAGCCACTCACTCTCTGATGCGGATAGAAAATTAAAAGATAGTCGGGAAGATTTAAAAGCAACAGTGAGTTCTGAGGAGCTGAAAGCCACTGTGAAGGAAAAACAAAAGTCCAGGTCTGGTCTCATCATCAGAGGAATGATGGCTGGACCAACAGCCAATGCGCCAGAGGTGATTTCCAATCCTTACAAAATATATGGCCAAGGATTTTATATATAACTTTGCAATAAAATCATTTGGATATATTATTACAATTAATTCTGCATGTTAATTTTCAATCTGTAAATACATGGTAAGTTAAGGCGGGGATTCTGGTTACTTTAGGCGTGAAAACTCTTGGAGAAACAACCCAAAGGAAGAACACACAAACTACCCTCAGAAAATCTGTGATCTTTAGTTAAAGAACTTCCTTACAAATTTGTTTTCCATTTTCAGGATATCATATCTCTTAACAGCTGGGATTTTCCATTTTCCTCAGGAAATTGCTTTTTTTGCTTTCGCTCTTAAAGCTTTCCTAGATATGAATATATGACTTCCTAAGACTTCTGTGAAACCACACACTTAAACACTAGGACTTGTGGTTCAAAAACTATTCTCAGTTATGAAATACTTTCCCTTTTTACTATTCTCCATCAGTAAGTGTTTAAGAAAATTCTAAAATTCATTCCTCTTTTTTCTTCCTTCATACTGCCAAAGCAGAAACTCTCACTGTGTAAAATCACTCCTATAAAAATGAGAATCTGAGATATCTTGAGAATGCAATTTGGATAATTCTGAAAAGAAAGTGGAAGAGAAGTGTATTGATTGGATTTTTCTAGGTATCTTCTTCTACTTCAAAATAAAGACTAAGTATCTATAATGGAGAGTTTTTCTTATAAAAGGAATTGTAGTTCTTGATTTCCTTCAAGTTGGGTACAGCCCCAAAATTAAGTTTATTTGAGGTATTTTGTTGATGTTCTTGGGTCAAAGAAATAATTTTTTAAGACACAGAACAGTTTAAAACATTTTTAATAGTCCCCAAATTTTATGTGAAATTGTATTTCTGTTCTTATTTATTATCCCAAAGTTTAAAATAATTTACTGTTTACCCGGTTCTTAATAATGAGGAAATCATTTAGCACATTTAGTGATAGAACTTTCCATGGCTTTTGGTGCTCATTTGAAGATGCTTGAAATTCAATGTATGGTTTTAATTCCAGGATTTGCAAAAGAGGAGGCTTTCAAAACGATCCATTAGCACAAGCAGCACAGGACAATCCAAGGGTGAACAATATGCAAAAAATGATCTCAGTGTCCCAAGTACTGATTTTCAAGAAAGTAAAGGACCTTCAACACAATCCACAAGTTCCTTATCTTCACACAGTGATGGTGCCTTGAAAGGAAATTCAGAATTTTCATCAAAACCTTTGTCGAGCTCGCACACAAGTGCTGCCTCTGAAAAACTAAGAAATTTCCCCAAAGATCCAGAAGATTCTTTTGCCAGGCTGCTATCTGAAAGAGAGAGGACTAAGATGGAAAAAGGAAAATCTATTCTGAGCTTTGATGTTGACAGCAATGAAAAAAGCCTTAAAGGGAATGCTCTTCACAGACATTCAGGGCCTGGTAGAGACAAGAGAGAAAGATCCCTGAAGAAAAATGAGATTTGGTTGTCAAGCCACAGGTAAGAACATCTGTTAAAATGTTACACTAAAAGTCTGATGGGGAATGACAAGGGATTGAGATTTGCTTTCTATTTTTCCTTTCTTTTACTTTTCAGCAAAGGTAGTTGGAAGAGATAAAGAAAATTAAAAGCAGACAAATTTTAGTATCTATTTTATTAACTTTAACATTCTTCTAAAATTTACAGTAATATGTCCCTCCATATTAATCTAAGAGTTTTAGAGAGCCTCTCTCTATGAGCTCCAAATATTTTTTTTTTTTTTTTACTTTTCTCCATCTTTGGTCCAGCTGCTTTGACCATTTCTTTGTGGAGGTCCAGATTGTCTGGATCGGAAGAGTGGAAATCATGAGGTTTTGGGTTTTAAGGGAAGCTAAAGCGACAGGATCCAGACTGTAGCATTCCAAAGCTGCCTTTTTAGCAAGAATGTGACCTGTGATAAGATTTGGAATGCTTCAGGAAGAGCCTTCATCAGCCTGGGGGTTTAACCAGCCTCAAATGCTGAACTGCTGAAGACACTATAGGTTTGAGCAGTGCAAGGTGACTTTGTGCCCAGTTAATACATATCAATAATTATTGTAATAAAAGCAACTGGGGAAAATGAAGAAGGTAGAACAAAAGTTTCATGGCAAAATTCACTTTGCAGGTCAATCATAAAGTTGGGCAATCATAAATTTGAGCAAAGTCTTGCCAATATCCTCCTTTGTGAGTCACACAGCAGCATTTCTGTTGTATTACATTTCGCAGTTCTGTTGATGATTGCAGGTTTTAAGTAGTAAAGCACAAGCTTTGTTGTTGTTGTTTTACTTTATTTTTCTGATTTGTTAAAGTAATGGGACACAGTGCGATGAGGTCTTGTTGAGATCATGAGGAAAAAACTCAGGGCTGATTCCCCTCACATTTTTTTGTTAGGTCCTGCAGGAGATAGCAAATGAGAAATCTTTTGGAGCAGCTCCTTGTCAGGAACCAAAACAACTGAAAAGTCACAAGCCTTATGTAGTTGTCTACCAGTGTTAGCAAACCTGGTCTGCCAAAGGTGAAGAATACTACTGTCTTTGGTCTAAAATCCACAAGAGGTCACATGTCCTTTACCTAGTCTTATGGGAAGTTGAGATACCACTAAGTGTAGCCAAATCCAAGCAGTGCAAGACCAAGAAATTACTCTTACTGATTTCAGCCTTTGTACCTTGGCCTGCTGACACTTAACTAAACTCTGGAGTACTTGTAGAATAGAAAAAAAAAAAAAAGAGATATTTTGTAAAGTGGTTGACCACAGTGCACCATTTTGTACAATGTAGTGTGTACTGTAGAAAGTGCAGTGAACTAGTTTGATTCCGTTAGTGGAATCAAGCTATTTTCACCAAGAACGGGAGAGGGAGCTATTTGCTAAGCAAGGCCATTTAATCTGTCTCCCGAGCAAAACTAGGTCATTTCTGCCAGGTAATTTCAGTTAAAGCTCATCATGCCCTTGAGTCCATGCTGAGCTCTGAGCTTCTAGAAACTCCTACTGACACTAGTAGGTCTGTTAATATACCTGAAGCTAAATGGAAATAACAGAGAGTAGAAGTGAGGCCATTACAAAGTATGGGCTGACTCTTGCAAAATTTTGGGAAAATCATTCAGTGTTTAAGAGGTTTTTTCAGCACTTTAATCAGAATGCTTCACCGTTTTGAGGCATCCAACTTTATAAAGTTTAGCAGTGAGTATTTATTGGATCCTCTTTTCTTGAAGCTACTTGGCTTCACTCACATAGGTGCAAATCCTACTGTTTAGATGAGTAGCTGAAACTCAATCTATGTGGATTAACCACAACAAGTTAATTCACAGGCATCTGCAGTTATGTTTTTGTTTCCCATAACAAAAGGAAGACAGACTAATCTTGTTTTGCTTTCCAATTGCTTTACTTCTTCCTTCTCTTTTAACATATATGAAAAAGTCCTGTTATTACCCACAGGCTGCAGCCTTGCATTGCCGACATATGAGCAGGATAAAGTCATAAAGTTGCTGCTGTACTTCAAAAGACGAACTGAATTGCTGAATAAAAGCCTGAAAACTGAGTGGGCAGCAATACCTAGCTAAAAAACTACACTGGTGAAATGCAGATCCCACTGTATATTTTGACTCACACATTTTGATAAAAGAAATGATGAACATAGCTGTGTGCTATGTGTGCTTCTTATTCCATCAGCCATACATAGTTCTTAGCCAGAGCATGAAATATGCATGGGGGTGTATACCTATTGCCAGAGGTCAGCCTTATAATTGTTGATATTCTGATGTTACTGCATTGACATGAAATTAGACCTAAAGCAATTAGGTAATACCTGCAGTTTGCCTTTAACATTTATTAAACGCTGGCTTTTTAAAACATTGTTCAAGACACCTTCATTTAGATACATGAATTGCGATAAAATACTGACTTTTTTTTGGTAAGAAACCACTTGCTATTTTATTCAGTATACTCTAGGCTCTATGTGGATTTCCTTGCACATAATTGCATTTAGTACTATATAATAAGTGCACCATATAGCTTTAAGGATAGGAATGAACAATAATGTTTCATCTTTATCTCCATTTATTTGTATAGTATTTATCAGTGCAACATGTGAATGCCCAGGAAAAAAGCAAAGGAGCATAAGGATTGCAAATAATTAGAAAAAAAGGGGTTATTTTCTTTCTTGAATCACAACGGAACAGAATTTTTTTATTTCAGTTAACTCAGAAAAGAGCAGTATATAGGTGGCAGCAAATCTTCGTGTAACCTCACCTGTAAACAAACAGCAACTAAATTAATTTGGATTTAATTTCATATTTCATCCTGTTTTTGTATTGTACCATATTTGCTGAGGTGTTTGTGATGCAAACATGTTGGTCTCTGGAAGCCCTAGGCGCAGAAAGCTGTTTTGAGAACAATGTTTTAATAAGAGGTTTAAACTTATTTTCCCTCAGCACTCAGTTGTTTAAGCACTCAGATATCTATTCCAAGGCTTTGGCATTTAATAACTTAGATGTAACACTTCAGAGGCGAGAGTACACTTCTTATTTTCTGCTTAAACTACAAAAATATATGAAGTAAATCAGGAGCAAGAAATGGAGAAAAATTGTATTTTAATGAAATGGAGTTTATATGTAATGGAGATTATATTTAATGGAATGTTTTAATGGAGAAATCATGGAACTGAAATGATTAACAGTGAATTAATTCACATAATTTTCCATGTGGCTTTTTTTTATCTTGCAAAGCTAGACTGTTGGTAAGTTATCTTGTTGTATAAACTAAAGTGACGTATATATCATTCCTATTATTTGACTCTTTAATCTTTTACTATAAGGTTTCTCTCCCCATGCATCCCTATAATCCCATGTTTGCATATTGATATCAGATGGCAAACTACATGAAGTTAATGATTCTTCCATGCTCCTTCATAAAAATAAAAAAAAACTTAACCAATGCAAAATGACACATAATTATCAATGCAGGATTAGAAACCCCATCTATCAATTTTGTCATGTTGATACTCTTGTTTATAATTATTCTCTAAAGAGTATTTCCAAGTAAAAAGTTATCTGTAACTATGATTCTGTCTCAAAACACTGCAAGTTCCATGAGAATTTGAGAGAGATCATGTTGAAGGAGTGTATTTATATCAAAAGTAATAAACTACTGAAGACCTTCCTGAGCATTTTAACCTTGGAGAGCCTTGAATGGCAATGGGGAAGGATTCTCTGTTACCACCAATGCCTTTTCCATAATGCTGAATCATTTATAGCAAGGAAGTATTTATCACTGTGCACAGAATAAAGAGCAAGGGCCTACAGTGGAATGGAATTTGTGACCTCTGAGACCTGTAGAAAAGAAATAGCTGTTGAAGTTTTTGCCTGACCTGAGATGGAAATCATTGTATTACTTTTTTTGAGAAAACTCACAGTGAATAATGAGTTACTTGGGAAGGCTGTGTGGTATTAGAAGGTCAAAGCTTCCTCCCTTTTCACAGCTTGAGCAAACAAACTTGGGGAAAAGAGCAGTAAAAGCACTTCACAGCAGTTGAGAAACAGTTCTTTTGTCTCAGCTAGAGAGACATACTGCACTTATTGCTCATGCAGCCTCTAAAGTTGAAGTGCCCTCCAATGACCCTTAATTCTACCAATGTGAGATTTGGTGATGATGTGGAAACCCTGCAGTTCTCAGTTGAATAGTTTCTGAGTGAGTAGGTCTGAGCTGGCAAGCTGCATTCTGCCTGGGTGCAGGGTGACAGCTCTCCTCAGCTGGAGTTGGGCAGGTTTTTCAGCAGTTTCTTTGTGAGTAGTTAAGGAGAACCACAACATTTTGACGCATCTGGACTTTCAGAGTGCCTTGCAATTTCATAAAAATTAAAAGGGAATGACTATGAGGAAGGCTGATGGAAACGGAAATATTTTTGCATAGGAACAAAAATTTCCTCCTTGTATTAGGAACCCAAAGGACATGGTGGTAGGTCCTATTGTCTGAAGTCAGAGATCAATAATACAGTTTAGTTATAAGGAAGTTAATTGATTTTCTACCTATCCCTTCATTGTAAATAATTGCCCAGTCATTTATCCTGTTCTTCTAAATGTTCCTGCTGTCCCTCACCTTACTGCCAGGCCTGGCTACAAGTTGAGTGTGAGCTGGTGATTTCCCTTCAGAAGTCTGCCAGTGCAGATGGGAGTTTCAGACAGTAGGGGCTGTTTAGTGAGCGTGTGGGTTGGCTTCAGATGCCTTTTCCAACCAAAACCTAAGCATCTCTGATGCTTTTCACCTCCACCACCAAGAGAGCTAGTGCCAATGATCCAGAGGCAGAGATTCTTTCCCTAAAATATAGTCTCTCAGCTCAGTTTGCCCTAGGTGGGCACTCCTTAGTTGTTCCAAAAATGTTACTCATTTTGGTCATAAACCCTTTTCTAGCAGTGCTTTGCATTATAACACATATTGGGCAGTGTTAGTGAATTGCCATAGATACAAAGCTCTTTAGTGGAACATTACTCATATTTCATAGAACTGTATAAACTACAGATGCAAAGGGCTTCTAAGGTCATTCATTTCTCCAGCAGATTATTCATCACTGTATATGCGTATACATATACATGTATATATTTGCTGTAAAACTTTTTCCAGGACTTTGTGCAGCCTTAAATGACTCAAGTGACACCTCTCCTTTAGGAATGTGCTCCTGTGTCTAATAGACCTTAGTTTTAGGATCTTTTACCTTATAGTCACACCACATTTTTCTGCCCTTTAGCCCAAAGCTAAAGTTATTTTGGTGACTGATTTTTCCTTGCTACATATTCACTTGTATTAAAGTATTTCTAGATATTTTTCATGTTACTTTAGGCACTTTTTTTAATTTTTTTTTTTTGGTCCAAAGTTACTGTTGTGTGTGTATATTTTTATCTTTTCCGCTGTAGAATTTTATTAGTGTTTTTCTGTTAGGATATTACTGATTTGTTTTATATTTTGTATGTATTTAAGGACTGTGATAACTTCATAGCACTGTGTCTCTGACTACTACAGTGTAAAGATAGTCACCCTCTGCTCATGACATGATTCTCCACATTATAAAAGCACATTCATACATTTGTCAGTGCAGCATATCCCAGACTTATGCCCTCTTACTTTGTTTCAGACACACTGCTTGCAAAGTTTGCCCTCAATGTTTAATGTATTTTTCTCCAAAATGCCCTGTGTAGGCCAGCATAATTATGAAAACATTCTAATCTTAAGTAAGGAAGTAAGTGTTCCCATTTCTTGATAGAGAGACCTCTTCTACTTAGTGGTCCCGCATTTCTGGTCTGACTTGTCTTGTCTGTCTTGAATGGAGACTATAATAGCTGAATTCATTGTATTCTCTTGCTTAAAATTGTTCCCCAAGGGCAGTAATAATCTTGGCTTTTCCATTTCGTATATTACAACAGAAAGTCTAAAAGTCACTTTCATTGAAAATAAAAAAAAAAAAAAAAAAAAAATCTTCGAAAAGATCCTATGGAATATCAAGATGATGATTATTTCTTAAAAAAAAAAAATTTCTTTGTATTCTTTTGCATATCTGAGATGTTCAAAATAATATTTTGAAAGTGTTATGATCCTTTAAAGGATCAACATTCACACTTTATTATCATGGATAAATCATCTTATTGCCTGCCTGAGTTGCACAAGTTTAATTTCCTAAAGCTGTCTATACACTTCTCACACAGTTGCTTATGCTGTGCATAAGCCACACAGCAGGATAAAAGCAATGCAGGAGTTTTTTTGGGTGTCACTCATTATAACTTCCTGATACAAATGATCAAGGAGATGATGAGGAGCCATTCTGTTGGGCCTGATTCTTAAAAAAAAAAAAAGAAGAAGAAGAAGAAAGAAAAAAAAGGAAGAACTGACTAGGCATGTGAATTTTGAGGATGCATCTTGGTAGATGAGATGGTGGAGATCAGGATCCTGAAAGGAGGGAACAAGGCACAAAAAGCAGGATTACAACCCTGGACGTCAGGTCTTTGGTTTGTTAAGGGATCTACCTAGAAGAACCCTGAGAGATACCACCCTGGAAAGAGGAGGAGTCCATAGAGCTCATTGGTCTTTACAGATGACATCCTCAAAACTCAAGAACAGTCTATCCAAACTTGAAGAATGTCAAGCAATGCAGGAGGAAACTCATGTGGATGAACATGGGGCTCCTGACAAAACTCAAGCATGAGAAGGAAGGTACAAGAAACAGAAGCAGGCTCAGATGACCCAGGAGAAATACAGAGACACTGTTGAGCATACATGGATGATATTAAGAAAGCCAAAACCCACCTGAAATAGATTTGGTAAGGGAAATGAAGGACAACAACAGGGACTCCTACGGGCACCTTAGAAATTCAAACAAGAAGAGAAAAAGTGTTTACATTTTGGTGTAAAAGTAGCTTTCTTAGTTACAGTGAATAACATTTAAAACAGGAACTGTTCGCCCACTTCACTGGTGTGTCAGATGAGACTATTTTGCCCGAAATGAAAAATGGCCTTTACCTAAGTAATAAAGTTCTGCTCCATGAGATATTGAGCCAGAAAATACTCATCATCCTGAGAGCATAATGTGTGAAATGAGGGCTGGGGTCAGATGGCCGTGATATGCAAACCTTGTTTAAAATTAGTCAGAAAATGCCAAGTGATTTCAGTATCCCTATAGTGTGTGCCAGCATACTCAGGGCCATGCAGTGTGTATGAGCAATGTCTGAAGAACGCATTAATTTTTTTCCCATTGTAAGAGGAAGAGGATGTATTGGGCAATAGTGGCATTTCTAGGAAATCGGAGTTTAGTCAGAGTGCAACATTTCAGATAAACGACCTGGAAAGAAGGCTGATTTGGGGCTGTCTGATAGTAAATTACCTCTACACGCTTCCTTCCATCTCCGTCTCTTTGTCATCTGAACGCAGCCCCAGGTGTTGTCCTGGAGCCACATGAAGGAGCCCGTGGCGTCATCCCAAGCTTTCGTCAATGCTTCGGTTTGTCTTTGTAGGCAGGAAGCACAACAAGAATAGTGCAGTCGGCACCTTCCTGGAGAGACTAACCACCACCTCCCCGGAGCGTGCGCAACACACGGCTTGGGGATAAGTCATTATTTGGCTCTTGCAAGAGGTAATTAGAGGAATGTCTGTCTAACAAGATGGGGTTACCTTCAGGTACATAGGATTTAATCAGCCCATATCGAAAAAAAAAAAAAAGAAAAAAAGAAAAAGAAAAAAAAAAAGAAAATAAGAGAGAGTTCAGTTGCCAAATCACTCAACAGTGGAAACCTTTAATTATAAGGAGTTGCATAACACATTTCATAACATAGTCCTTGGACCGGAAAAAAGAACCCAAAATAAAAGTCATAAACTATTGTGGCACTTGTTTTGTGCCAATGGATTTATGGCATCAGAGCCTTTGACATGACATGACATCTGCGTGTACTGCCATTTGCCCTCTTAGTATTTTTCCAGCACTCCGTAGGAAGAAGCACTGTGCAATTGCTGGAAGTGGCAAATGGCTTCTGTATAATTTGTTTATTTATTTATTTTTCGAAAGACCAGAAAACTAGAAAGGTCCAGCCCATTGCCTAAAATGTGTTCGGTCAATTGAGAATTTGCCTTGAGAATGTGTCTGCAAACATACAGGACTTCAAAACTGAGCTCAGATTCAATGACCAGCATCCATCCTGTTTGTGGTCAGAGCTTCACAACATTTCCTTGGAGAGTGTCCTTGTAGGAACATCTGGGGCAACACAGTAGGAAGCAGCACAAGAAAGAACAGATGTTTGGATGTAGTACAAGGACTGGATCTCCCCTATGGCCTAATCCCACTAAGATTTCTGTATTAATAGGACATAAAAGTTCTCTCTGCATTACCAGTGCTCAGCAATGGGCAGTTATCTGTTTGTTTTAAAATGACAAAATGAGTGAAGAGAACAAGTCCATTGTTCAGGGTAATTTTTTATGTTGTTCACATGTAATGTTTGATGTTGACTTTCAGGGATATAATTTATTTTAGTAAAAACTGTCAGGTTAGATTGTTTTAGACAGTTAAAAGTCCTGAAGCATCTGACAGGAAATGTAAGGCCAGGAACTTTTCACATCCTTAGAAATATTTTTTTCTTTAAGTCAAAGGCAAAAACCTGTCAAAGTAGGCATTGTACAAAACAAGCAAAACAGAGGGCCTTGTTGGTCTCCACTGATGTGAATTAACTCAGCGTTGAAGGCTGGGAACCTGTTCTAATGATCCAAATAGGGTCTTGGATCCATCAGTGGATGGTGTTTTGGAAACGTCTTTCTTTAATAGAATTCTAGCTACCTGATTTATTTTTCTGATGGATGGCTATTTTGCTGGTAAACGCTTGAATTGATGGATGTAACGGTCAGTTCACATGAGTAGTATTAAGCCCCTTGAAAATTCCAGCATGGCTTATTCCACTGAGCAGTCTTTGAAGGAGCATGGTGTAGCACTGAACTACACATTTCTTTAAGAAGGTCTCTTTTTATAGCTATAGATAAATATGCATTCATTGCTTATCATGCATTCCTTTCAAGTGGAAATCACTTTTTTTTTTTTTTTTTTTTTTTTTTCATACATGCAAACTTCCCCATCAAGAGGCAGTTTTAATCTGAATTGTCACAACAGTCATTAAAATTCACCAGGACAAAAGCAGATGCATACGCAGACTGTTAGAAATGGCCCTTTCAATGACAGTTTTTCCTTTCCTGTTTTTACATCTATCAGTGACTCATCTATGTATGAAACACTTTTTTTCATGTTACTACTGTACCATTAGGATCAGACACAGTGCTTGACTCTAGAGGCAGTTTGGAGAAATCAAGAACGTCAGCTTGATTAGCTTAGTCAACCAAACCTGCAGTCATGGCAGAGTTTATACTAAATCTTAGTAAGAAGTCCATAAAATTATATTGTCCAGTATTGATTTTGATCCTTTTTTTTTGCATTTTTGCAATTTATTTTATTTCTTTATTCTTATAGTTTCCCCCAGAGAAAAATATCATTATTATATTCATAGTCATATGATTATTATTATTATATGAAGGAATATATACATACAGTGGAAAGGCATTTAGTCTGGCAGTGAGAAAAAGCTTTTCTAATACTATATCTTCAAAATCACTGATGACTAAAGTTTATTTTATAAGTCTCTTTGTTTATTTGGCCTCTTATTTATGGTAGTATAAATAGGAAATAGTGGAATGTACGTGCATGATTGTGTGGAGAGAGGAGCTGTCCCTGTAAGTTCAGTTATTCTGTGTAAATTTTGTTTTTGTATGTATTTTTTTTTGTTTGTTTTGCTATGCATGTAGATCAGATGTGAATGTTCAAATATTTAGAGAAAGTACTGTATAGTATGTTTATAATGAAGCCTATTTTCTTCCTGTCCCGTTTTTCTGACGTGACAGATGACTTCCCTCTTCCTAAGTGTTGTAACTGTGTGGTTCTACAATAATTTTTCCTGGAACAGCAACCATCTGCTGAAATGGAAATTGCAATAAAAGCCCTGACTGTGTTTTGAGAAACCTTAAGGAGGGAACTTGTGAAAAAATTCCACCTGCAAAAATACTCTTAACGCTTAACTAGAAAACACCCTACATCAATCTCTGTTGTCAGTGTTTTCCTTGACTTGATGGGAATTGCCCCGTGACTCGAGAATTCAAAACAGTTGCATCCTAGGTTTGGTACTTCCAGTAATGGGTGTAGAACCAGAACCTTTCAGGTTTTCCAGAAAGCCTTAGTGGTATAACAACTAACACTAGTGAGCTAGATTTGAAGTGGACCTAAGTTGGCTTTATTTGCATCTTCAGTTGTTTTCAGATGAAAGACAACGGGGGAGAAGTGTTCCAGGAATGAATCCGGAATTTAATGTAGGAAAGATAGGCATGTGGTGCAGTTGGAAACAAAAAGGTATCTAAGACCTTAAGATCTAAGACAAAATGATCAAATATGTCACAGGACCCATGAGACACCCAAAACTTTCTGGAATAGTTTTACAGACTGTGAAGATAACGGTCTTTTACTGGAAACACTGTTCCTGATACAAAAGGATAGTTATACAGTACTTCACTTCTTTTTCTATTGAAATACAGGTTTGACTGTAACCTGTGGTGTTGTGCTCCAAGTGTTAAGAGCCTTGTTTTTCTAATACTCCGTCCAAATGGGTTGACCTAGGAGGAAACACATTATTCTCTAGGAAACAAGAGACAATAGTTTGCAATCTCAGACAAAACAAAAATGTAGATTACGGTTGTGTCTAACTGTAGTTCAGTGACATCAGCACTTGGCTGAAGTTTATGGGCAAATTTAATGTCACTGGCACCAGTAGAGATGAAAATACTAGCAAAGAATGAACCAAAAGAAACCTCAGCTGAAATCCAGTATTAGCAAAAAACAAGGGGAAGTCTGAATAGCTTTTAAAAATACCACAGTCAACTATATTAAAATATTTGTCATAATAAAAGTTACTGTTATGTTCAGCAAGAACTAAATGCTTCTTCTGCCACTGTACAAAATCATTCTCGGTCCTCTTATTTCAACTGATCTACTTAGCATCTTACGAATTTTTGAGTCCCCAGTAACATGGAGGATTCTTTTCCATTCTGTCATCTGAACTGTGACCATTTGTAACTGATTGCATAAGACCTCTAACTTTTTAATAAGGAAAACCATAAGGGTTTCTTTTCTTTATAGCATCAAAGACAGTGAGATAGGTGCCAAAATACTTTCAAACAAGAAAGGGCCTGCGTATGATATGTGTGAGTTCTGTTTTTATTCATCTTTCACACACTGAAAAAGGAAATTAAGTTAATGGAAAGTATGTGATATGACAGCAATTGTTGCTAAAATAATATCACACGTACAAAGAATGTTGCTGAGGAAATTATTCCACACTATTTTTGAAGGGACAGTCAGTGCAGTATCTTTTCCCAAGTGGTAGCCAATGATGCAGTATTGCCCTTTTGAAAAAAAATAAAAGGAGCATTTTTTTTCAGAGTCATTTGAAACTTTTGTTTGGTTCTAAACTCATTTTGATACAAATTCAGCAGGAAGAACAAAAACATTAAAAATCAAATCAAAACAAAATCTTTGTATTTAGGTTTTGGCTTCACGGCCAACTTTAAATATTTAATCTTTTTTTAGGTGTTATATTTATTTGTAACTAGAACTTCTAATTTGCCAATTTATTAATATATAATTAAATAATTCATGCCTGAACAACAGCCACCGATTAGTTGATACAACAATGACTCTAGTGCAGGAAGCCAGTCTAACACACTTATTCTCACTTGTATTACTTGGTTGTTTATAAAGTAGTTCAATGACTGACTTGAACCTCATCCTGTCCCTATAAAAGCTCATCCTGGTCCCAAGAGGGATGTAAATTTCAATTTATGTCCCGATCTTTTGAGCTCATAGACAGGCAAGTGTACATGAATATCCTCACTTGAAATTCAGGACAATATATAATCTGTCAGAGGCTTGAAATTCTGCACCAGTTGCACTATGTTCTGTTGTTCTGTTCTGGTTGCTTTTGGTGTTGAATTCTGAAGATCAGCTTTATTACAGTGAAATAAATTTTATTCTGACATCATTTGTCTCTCTAAACAAAATCTCAAAATCTTCCTTTGTATAGAGCATTTTAAGAACTAAGGGTAAAAGCCTTTGCATATGTCATTATATATATTTGTCTCACCATCTCTTTCTCTGTTTCCATATGCTTAATGTATATATAAATTATATACCTTTATTCTTTTTTTTCAAGTTAAAAGTATTTTCTCATTAAAAGTACCTTTAGTCATTCATTCTTCATTTAATGTTAATGCAGAAAGTTTCCAGCATCCAGCTGCAACAAAGAAGAGACGATGAAAGATGTATTAGAACTAGGTAAGTTATATAAATTTTTGCTTTTGCCATGATGTTCTTTGTAGTAGCGGCAAAGGAATTTGTATGAGTCACTTCGGTAAATCTTAGTTGATTTAGAATAGTTGCACTAGCTAAGTTCTTAAGTGAACCTCTTGGGTAATACTGTGGAAAGAAGTTATTAGAAGTTGCTACCCAAACGTAGAATGGCTCATTATGTTTCTTTTCTGTCTAAAACTGCTTTCTCTTTTATAAAGACTCAGTGTAAGAAAGTGCTGATTGTCATTTTGATAAACTCCTGGCACTGAGACTATTTGGGAGATGCAGGGGCAACATTTTTTCGTCCAACACACTGTATGGAATTTCTTCTCTTTCAGTTGATGTTGAGGATGAAGCGACAACTGCAGAAGTTAGTAAGATCCCGGACCTTTCCACGCTGTACACGTCTCAAGTAGCATCAAAGGCAATTGATATTTCACTTGCAAAAGTAAGGCTAACAGTGATGGTAAACAGAAGAAAAATGCATGAAAATGTTATTTCTACCTACTTAGCCAAAGCTATAATGAATTTTGCTCTATTTGTGAGGGTATTTGTGTTTAATTCCCGCATATATTCCTTATTTGGTATTCAGATGAAAAGGTGATGTGGGGATGCTTGTCCAAAATTCTGAGAAATGCCAGAAAAGCATGCCAGAAGGCATCAGCCCACTTGAAGCACAGCTAATAGCTTTAACTAATGAAATTTTATATTAATTTGTTATTCTCTCTGGTCAGTTTTGCATTTTTGTGTTTTTTGAGGTTTTTAACCTTGTTTTCAAAACCAGAAAGTGCTCAAGTTGACCACGAGGAAGGAGAGATTAGCTCTTTATTAGCTCTTCCTATAAGATTTGCCATTCCAACTGTTGTCAAATCATATTTCTTCACCTTAATGTTAAGCAGCCAGCGGAAATAACAATATTTACCTTTACAGTATCGTGATGTCAAAATATTTAATATGAAAAAACTTTTTTCTGTTTTAGGATTTTTTTTTTCATTGTAAGATCCGTGAATTCCCAGTGCTAAATATTGGGATATGCTTAGGACAAGAAATGGCACATAGAGATGCCTGCTTATTTTCCTCATTCCACTCAGGGAGTTCAGTGTTTGCTGAACCTGCGACATTTCAAGTTCAACTTTTCAATTCGGCGTGTGCTGACATACCATCAGACAAATAGCAAAACAGACTGTGTTTTCTATATACTGTGCACATCAAGGTCCTTTTCTCACTAATATAACCATGTTGTTCTTCTGGCTGTTAAATTTAAGGAGGTATTTGTGTAAGGAAGCCCTGCCCCAAACAATCTGCATAAACAGTTTTCTAATGCTGAGCAACACATAGCATTATGAGCTGAAGGAACAGTGTAGGAAAAGGAAAATATTGCTCCTTTTCAACTGGGTGCTACTATTTACAGTCTGTATAAAAGAGAAATTAAAAGGGTGGTTATAGCGAGTTAGTCATTACTCTGCCACAATCGTCCTTCTCTACAAACTACTACAAGAAAATATATCTTGAAATGAGAATTTCTTTCTTTCTTTCCTTTTATTTCTTCTTAGGAAATAAAAAATCTTTTGTTTGGCTCAAGTCTTTGTTGCTTCAGTGAAGAATGGAAAATACAGAGTTTTACATTTAATAGCATACCACAGTTAAAATACGGCATCGTGCAAAAAAAGGTACTGTAAATTACTTGCTAAGCAACAAAAAAAGTGATCATTGCTTTTCTACACTGAGTTTACAGAAGCTGTTTCAGCAGTGAAAAAAAAAAAAAAAAACAGTCTTTTAAAGAGTCTTTTCTTTCTTTAGTATCATTTATTACCTTGCCAAATCTTATTAAAAGACTGGAGAAAGATGGAATAGTTCAGAGGGAAACTTAAACCAGCTGCAAAAAGTGTCATGTATGGTGTGTGTGGAGTGACTTGTAGGGAGGAGGAGAAGTTACTTAAGCTGAAAGGGCATAAACCAGGATAAGGTCAGAGAAGAGATTAAGAGAAAAAGGATAGGGGAAGCAAAATTTAAATAGGGATATTTAACAAGAATTGCCTGCTGCAGTAGAGAAATGCGCAAGGAGATTCTTGCCAGCCTTGAGTTCCCATATGCTGAGGGTCATATCATGAGATTTCCTCTTAAGGGAAAAGGGGAGAAATGCCCCAGCAGTATCACTGGCATTGCTGTACGCATGGGACCACTTGGCAGCATCCTTTCCTTAATTCTGGGCTGCAGCCACGAGATTCCAGATCCTCCCTAAGACAAAGTTTCTTAGTTTCCAACCATATTTCTAAAAACCTCAGCAGTTTTCTCTGGCAACCCAAGCTGGTAAAACTCCCATGCAGTGACTCAGGTCAGCGTGTAAGCAACTTTAGGTTGAAAGCTCATGTGCCAGATGCAGGGGGTAAGCCCCATTGCTGAGCTGGCTGAGCCTGAAGCGTGGACTCACAGAGTTCCCTGTGCACATAGTGTATGCATAAGAAACAGGACATGTCCTCCACGTGCAAATATGTCCCATGGAAGATGAATCCTTTCAGCTGCAGTGTATGCTTTTTGTCAACCACTTTGTGATATGCTGCTGTGACACCCATGCACAAGATCTCCTGCATCAGAGTAGGATCTCAGGACTTTATTACAGAGGATACAGGAGAAAGGATATATCAGACCTTAAAAGGGTATACCAAACCTCATTACAAAACATATATCATGCTCTTAAATGGACAGAGAAAAATATGTATCTAGACTGGGAAAAATACACCATGATATGATATACATACAGAAGTGAGGGGAAGAGGAGCTTTGAGCTGAAGGCTAGTAATCATGTTATTGAATATTTAATTTAGTATGTTTAGCTAAATGATTCACTAGGCTGATGGCCTTAGAAGAAAGCTGACAGCATGATTATATTTACATAGAACTAGAGAAGAAATATTAAATGGATGTTTTAGGGAGGATCTGGAATTTCATGTAAATGTATATCCTATATTTACCTGGAGAATAGAAGGAAGGTTTCAATGTGTAAGCTACTTTCTGATTACAAGAACTTTATTTTCTAGATTGCATGCTGTGCACTTTACATTGCATTGCATTGCATTGCATTGAGTTTGATGCTCTGCTTAGAACAATCTGAAAGTTAACCTGATCACTTGATGAAAATAGCAGTGCTGGCTGCACCTTTAATCCTGTTCTAGGGTTTTGAAAAGAGCTTGACAAATACTAAAGTGATTCATCATGCACCCTGATTATGATCTACCCAGGAATTTGAGAATGTGAGTGTGATGTATGACAGCAGTGCAATCTTGGATTTATCTCATATTATGGAGAGTAACAGTAACAAAGACCTTGGCCTGGCCAGAATCAGAGCACAAATTCTCCAGGAAACTACACATAACTTTTTTTTTAATCTTTATTATTTTTCTTTCCTTATCTTCACAGTCAAAACAAGCCCTGGCACATCAGCATGTATGGGATATCAGTGTGGGGTGGAGCCACATTTCAGTAATAAACTTCTTAATGTTAAAGCTAAATCCATGTCTGAGAATGATACCTATGTGCTGATAGATACCTGGGACAGCATCTGTGGAAACCACTATGTTTAGTGTGCTGACTCCTCAGATATGTTGCAGTGATACCCGGTGCATAAGCGTGAATGCTGTGCTCATATCTATGCTATTAGTCCTGTACACTGAGATAGGATACAGACATCCAGAGCCTGGATCTCCTTATGAAGGTGGGAATTTGAGGAGAGGCACAGTGCTCAGCGGAAACAAATAGGCATGACTTAATTCCACACTCCACAAAACAGATAGATTTGAGTTTTTTCTAGCATTCACAGCAATCAGAAGACATTTGCATGATTGAGGAATGCTTCTTTTGACACCATAGATAAAATTATGGTCTGTTCTAGGCTTCTTTTCTGGAAGAGTAGAAGGGAAATGCAATGCCAGTTAGTAACATTGATTTTCAGGGGCTTTAAAAAGCAGAAAGCACTGCAATGCATGGATGGATAAAAGGAGATGAAGAAATGGCTTAAGCTTGAATGGAAATATATGGATTGCAAAAAAAAGTCTTGCTAGCACCGAACAATGGATTTTTTTTTTTTTTTTTTTTTTTTCATGAATTCTATTATTCCCCTCAGGGTGGCCCATGTGGAGTCCTGGCAGCAGTTCAAGCTTGTGTCCTACAACAGCTCATCTTTGGAGATGGTAACAAGAATAAAGATACACGGTAAGTAAGCAGTTAACATCAGGAATATATTCCACATTGAAGGAAGAAAAAATTATGTCCTGCAGACAGCAAGGAACCTTGTGTTGTTCTGAAGGGGAAAGAAAGTATGAGTTATTAGCATTTGCTTCCCTTTTACCTCTAGAAATTTAAATGTTGGCTTTGCACTTCTATAATTACTCACCTGTGATTAACCAAGAACCTCTAAAATATCAACCCCCTTGATCTACAGTTAATGAAAATTATTTAACATTAAGATCCCCAAGGAGAAATAGTATCAAAGAAAATATAATCCAGGTTTGAAAGACCATGGAATTAATGTAGATTTCAACACTAACAGAGAACCTGAATGAGGATTTAAAAGTTATTACTATGTATTTCTTTCTTGATGGTGTTTTTTGCCCTTTCAAAGCAGAACTCTTTAATAGAATTTAAATTATATGTATGTGTTTTCTATATACTTCATAAGATCTCTGTTAAATATTGTTAGCATCAAAGAAAATTGCTTGGACTGCTATTTGAATAATATTAAAGTACTTTACTAAAGGAACTAGTGGAGTTAATGTACTTTGCTAAAAGATGCCTTCATTTTATAGATGCAGTTTTTTCAATAATAAATTCAATATTTTCCTGGTATTTTTGTTGGCACTTGCACTTGGGTGGGTAATGCTCTGACCTCATTGTAGTCAGAAGGAGAGCTTTCAGGCAGACATTTCCCTCAAACTTCATGAAACCATCTTGGAAGAGAAAAGAATCTTCTCATTTAAAAAAAAAAAAACCTTGAATGTCCACTTTCCTGCTTGAAGCTATTTGTGATTGTGGAAAGGTTTCTGTTGAGGTTTCCTCAGCTTTAGCTAACAGGCATCTAAAGCAAATCCTAGGCTGTTCTTACAAGCAACAGAAAGAAAAAGGCACCTTGTTGAGCACCAGTGCCTGTCTTCAGCACCTGTCAAAATGTAGGATAAGGGATGATCAGTGGTTTGCCATGCACCTTATTGAGTCCTCATAGGCGGCCAGGTCTGGATGTACTATATTTTAAGCCATTCTGAGCTGAGATGCCATGTAAAGGAGTCAAGACATTGTAAACTCTGCTTACAATCCAATTAAAATATTGCAAGTTTTACCATTATTACTCATGTTGCTCATCACTGACTGCTTGTGGACCTCAAGATAAGGGTTCAATTGAAGCAGTTGCCATGAATTCATCGATTGACAATTGCCTGTTCCCTGAAGCAATTTAAAGATAAATAATCATGACTGGTAAATAGCTGGCTTCAGTAAAATAATAATACACGTTCAGAGTGCATTGTCTTGCGAATTCTACAATGTTACGTTGTTGAGTGCTCCTTTCTTCTTCCTTTCTGTTCTTTCAGAACATAACATCTGTCTGTAATTCATCTCAATAGCCTGCTGTTCAGAGACACTTTTTAAGTGTTTAAGATAATGCTTCCCAAATGTCTTAAAAGTAGTACCAATACTTCAAGAATTTTCTTTACAGTTTATCCACTGAATTTTCAAAGAGTCTTCCTCTGTTTACTTTTATGAGGAAATGCAGAAATCATCTATATGAGAGGTATTAAGGAAAGAAGAATATTCCCAACAGGACTGGGAGAAACTTGGCACGCTTTGCTAATATATTCCAAATGATAACACAGCAACTCTGAAAATACCTGTTTGTTAGCACAAATATTAACTAGCAAAGCAGTAAAAGATATATAAATTATTATTGTTATTCAGGCTATAATGACAGTAGATTTTTTAAGGCTGAGCCTAGCTCTTTTCCAGAAAAAAAAAGAAAGAACTCAGAAACCTCCATGGAGGAAAAATAACGTGTTTAGATTTTATGACCAAGAATCTCCACAGAAATGACCAAAGACTTTTTTTTTCCTGATTTTGGGAACCAGGAATTTATTCCAAGTTGGAGGATGGCCATTGATGATCTGGTCCCCTTGAGTTTCAGATCCTCCATGAAAATAGAGGTGCTAGCCTTTTGCTCTTTCAGCGTGATGTGGTGATGGTAACTATTGTAAAATTATAAGGCACCAAAATAAATGGATTAATTGAGGACAGAAAAATAAATGGGGTAATTGAGGACAGATTGTTTAAACCATAAATGTTCCAAATTAAATCAGCTGCATGCTGTAGTGCTTACTTGGCAATATTTGCCCCTCTTTTTTTTATACTCCTGTTATCCACATTATTTTGAAGGACTTTGCTTTTGCATATTTTGTATATGAAAAGGACTGCTGAGGTATGCAGAAAGGCTCCAAGGAATTTCAGATTAAGAGATGTTTATGTACAGAAATACTAAAAGCTTTCAGTTCCTGAATATCAATAGCAAGATGGCCTGGTTTATTCGTGGGATAAACGTATTTTTCTTATGAGACGTTTGCCATTGGCAGAAGCACTTACCTAAGCAGAAAGGGGAGTCTCAGTGCTTGAAATGAGCACTTTCTTCTTTCTGCTATACCTTAATTTTTGAAATACTAGCCATTTTAAATTAAGCTTTGAACTTCAGACTTATTCAAGAAATAATTAGTATGTCTCCTTCTTACTCTGCTAGCTCTCAGATATATGAATTAGCTGCTGTGCATCACATGAATTCCTGAGTGTCTGTATTAAAACACAGTAAAGATAAGAGACCATTGAGGTTATATTCGTTCTAATTGAAACTCTCACCTATTAGCTCCCATATCTCACATCCTTCAGAGGGGAAATATTCTCTAATTGAACATTACGTTCAAGACAGACATTGAACTTGAAAGGCTTTTAATTTTTTTTTTCTTTTTTTTTTGATGTTTGAAGTTTTTTGTTTAGTCTTTTGAATTATTACATCTTTTACTCAAATGCTGGAAACAGATTTTGACTTCATATCCCATTCTGGTAGCATTTTGAAACTGATAATATCTGAATTTCAAAGAGTGCCATTCTTGAACCCATAAGAGAAAGATTCCAGTTCTGTATTCCCAGGGGGAAGAGTCTGTTGTCCAATTCTTCAGGCAGTGCAAAGACTCATGAATGCTTGGGTTTATTCCCAGATCTGCCTGTTCTCCCCCATTTGACTTTTGCCCTTGTAGTCCTTTACTTCTCCATTTACATTTTAAAGTTAGAATAACATGAGTTATTAGGAAACTTCCCAAAATACAATTTGTATGAAATATGTTGACATGGTTGCGTGTTTGAAATCAATGGACTGCTTTAAGCCTTCATTACATCACTGCATATGACCCAAACCAAGGATTTAAGTGAAATTGTTTCAGAAACAATTGGGTTTCACAGACCAATATTTGTTCAGTTACCACCAAGTTTAACTCAACACTCCGGGAAGTACCATATCAAAAAAGAGTGTTCATTGCAGATGACATTTTAGACAAAAGATTGTTAACAGAGAAAGAACATTATGGTATAGACTTTAGGGCCACAACAGCTAAGAAATTAAAACTTAGAAAAGAAATTAAGGACCTTTATTAATTAAAAATCACATATAAATATATAACTATATTAATATAAAGCAATCATATTGTGGAATATTAAAACAAATTTAACAGATTTAAGATTTGACAGATTTAAGATTCTGTTTGCATATTCTGGCCATTATTTGCCAATACTGTTCCCTAAAGTACGTTTACCTGTATTTTTTTTCCAACTAGTTATATATTCTGAAAAAAACATGTAACTTCTCTTTTAGAAGATTAACTTTTAATATGTGATATTATTAACTCCTTCTTCAATCTGCAGTTTGTTTGCTTGCTTGCTTGCTTTGAATTGGCCTTCAGAACTGCCTGAATCTCTCCCTTGACTAGAAGAAACTGAGATATCTAAAGACAATTTTGGAAGCTCATTTGGGGGCATTGCAACACTTGAATTGTCTCCAATAAAACAGCTTTGTTCTTATCACTACAAACCTGCTATGAATAAGTATATACTTGAAATAGGGACAATATGTTCTCTAATGGTTAAGATTCCCAGAACATGTTTTGATACTTGTCTGTTTTTTGCATTTCCTGAGTTACAGTAGTCTTCAGCCTTCAGAAGTTCACAGGACCAAGTGCCTCACCATGGCAATTGCAGACATATTATGGCGTGCAGGAGGCAATGAAAAAGCAATAGTAGCACTGTAAGTAAAAGAAGAACTTCTGGTTATTGTACAACGCTCCCGTGGTTATATTTGTTATATATGTACCTAACTCACAAAATGAATGGTTCTTAAGATGGATTTATGCAGTCCAAAATAGTTTAAGAAGAAGTATTGCAAAATACCATTTCTACTGTTGTAGGACTGAACAATAACACTCCAAAATTGCTGTGAAAAATCCTGTGTTTTTGTTGAGGCTAGAATTCCTCCAAAATCTCTGCCAACAAATACTGATCTGGAAATGGCACTTTATCTGTTCTGTATTGCAGGATTTCATTTCACTTTCCTGTAGCTGCCTATGAGATTCTTAGTTTATGCTAATGTTGCAGCTAGGCTGCCTGTGTACAAGACATCTAACCTTTAGGCACTTCAGGTTCACTGTACTGAATCCAACATTGAATTTTGCAGTTGAGGCAGGTTTTGTGAGACGAGGTCATTCGTTTTATTAGATCAACTAAGATAGCTTAAAAATAACATAGAATCTTTGGGCCATAAATTCTCCAGAACTGAAATAAAAGCAGCAATTTTTACAACATTTCTTCTGATATCTTGAATGTTTTCCATCTGTAAAATTCTGTGAAATGTTTCTTCTGCAATGATCATATACATCTGTTCCTCTGCTTTCATTTAAAAGTCATTACGGTAATACTCTTTTCCAATAAATTGTCATTATCATCTTAAACTTATATTTATCCTCTTTCTGTGTGTTTAAATGTATAAGTCTTGTTAAGTAGAGTAAGAAATAAAGCATAGATAAATTAGATATTATTTGATAATAGTTGGGTTTATTTACTTGTAACATGATTTTTTATGTAAGATTTTTCTTTACAAGTTAAAGATAATGAACCAAATCCTTGGTTCATCATCCAGTCGTACATCATGTTGATTTCTTTTTAATGTGCTTTTGGTCCTTTTAACATGAACTTTGGTTTTGTTTGAATATCCTTTTTAGGCCATCAGGAAAACAGCAGTTCACTCCCATAGGAAAATACAAAGCAGATGGAATCTTAGAAACAGTAAGATTCTCTGTAACTCATAGTGATATTTTCCATATATCCTTTTTGAAACTTTCTTATTTTAGCACAATGAATCTAATTTCCATATACTCCAGGTTACTGTCACAGTGTTTTAAAACCATGTCCATTTATCTAGCCATGATCCAAAAACTAGTAGGAAATTAAAAAATTGTGGAATCTCTCTGATTCTGAACTGTACCAGTATCTGTAGACAGTTGGGGTCACTGAGGATCCCTTGTTTCCTTTAACTTGCAAGCTTATGAACAGTGCCCATTTCTGTTGGTATGCAGTTAAAATGAAAGTGGATCCTTGGATCCAAGCACAGCCATGAATATCAAAACACAGTATTTTCTTTTTTATGTTTTATATGGTATTTTTTGCCTTTTTTTTCCCTTGTAACTTCGAATGGCAGACTACTTTCCAGTTATGCCTTTTTTTCCATCTGAAATTTTCCAGTGGCTTTGTAAACATTTATGCCATAAGTCAGGCTTTAGTGGTTAAGGAAATATTACTGGCCGCCTAAATGCAAGCATGGGTGTGTCATGACACTTTGCAGAACCAGACGGTTGCGGAACAACTGGAAGCAAAAACTTGTATAAATGTGGTGAATGTAGCACAAAGATTTGGCTATCGTATGCTCTTGCAAGAGGCAAGATACGTTATTTAATTAATATGCTAACATAATTCTGTGCTGCTTGCCATTTCAGAGTTAATTAACAGCATAGCACTGCCTTTAGGTATTGCTTGTCAAAATTCATGAGGAATAGCCACAGGGAAACTGAAGGGAAATCCATGATGTAAAGGAAAAATCTGATAGAGCCAGATATATAATCCTTATTCCTGATTATGTCACCTTTCCCTGTGCCATATCTGCAGGACAATCTTTCATTTCAGATCAAAAGATAGTAAAATAGAGAAAGCCTATTGAAGTAAGGATCTAGTCCTGTGATCCTTTTTATGTTAAATAGGATTATTCATGGAAATATGCCTTGAATATGCTCACCACAGCAGGTACAAAAATTTGACCTTTTCCCCCTTTTCTACCTGCATGTTCCTATGCTTTTTCTAAGAATTGCTTTTTATTGAATAAACAATGCTTAAAATTGAATCAAGATGGCCATAAAATTAACTTGCAAAAGGCAAGAAGCAGCATTTTAATTTGTACATTTGGAATGTACAAAGGTCTAATAATATTTTACTGAGTAACAGCAAGCAAAAAAAATATATGTTTCACTGGCCTTATATACTATTTAATGTTATTTAATTCAGCTTTAATTAAGCTTTAATTCAGCTTTTGGATTATAGAAATGATTTGCTATCATTTCAGTTGCATTTTTTTTCTTACATTTCTTCCCAGCTAATATTGCATAGTGCCACAAGATACGAAGATCTGATTGCATTTCTTCAGAAGAATATTCACCAGGTATTGTGTAGAGGGAAGATATTGAATTTGTTATTACTCATCTGCTGGTCTTTCTGTATTCATCTGTCTCGTTTGATGTCTCCTGAACGTTGTTTCAGACGCTGTGTGGGCTTGCCTTGCATTCAAAAACACAGAGCAACAAATTCACTTCTAGCATAAATGAGAATGGTTCTGCTTTCAGTTGGATTTGCCTTTCTTAGGATTGGGCTAACAAATGTACACAACAAGGGAAGTAAATACTGTTTTTTTTATTATTTTTTATTTTTCAGTTTGAAATTGGTCCCTGTGGTTGCATCCTCCTGACTGTGTCTGTCATCTTATCAAGAACTATCAATCTGTGAGTGTCTTTGTAGCCCTTTTTTTTTTCTTCTTATTTTTTTTTAATTTCAAAGTTGCTTAAGCAGGGATAAAATGAGAAGGCAGCCACAATGTACTAAACTTCTGGGTTGTCTAATTTGGTTTTGATGCCTACCCTGGTAAATGTAGGAAAGTCAACATTTAGTTTTGTTCATCAATCTTGACTTTTTGCATGTGTATATGAGTTTGACACTGGCCTATAAATGTGTGATTTGTCAAAGGTGACTAGTATGGAGGGAGTTATGAACTCAGGAACATAGACACAAGATAGAAGCAAAATGGGTCAGCCAAATCATCTGTTCTTTTTCCCTGTTACTTGTTACCTGGAGAAGTGAGGTTGCACAGTCGCCAAAGTCTATCACATAGAGTTTAGAAAAACATTTTAAAAGACTTTGCTATTACTCTTGAAAACTGTCTTGAACCTCATTATTTGATGGACAAAAAACTTCTAAATTGTAGCCTGCATTTAATGGTGACAAAATTCCGGTTTCTTTTGTCGTTGTGCTGGTATCTCCCCTACTTGCTTGTCTACTTCCTGATGTTAACAACTTAAGACTGACCGTGATGGATTAGTCCCAAGGTCCACGTGCTTATTGGTAGTTGCATATAGAAGGAGTGTTAGAAGCTGGCTAAGTGTAGAGGGATTGTGAAATTTCTGTCATTAAGCTGAGGGCCTTCCTGAACTGGAGGAGAGCAAGTTTTGAGAGTCTTCATGAGAACTATACAAGCCAGACTGCCTCATTTTCCTCTTATGAGACACTTGCTGATCCCCTGGTGATTTTCTTCGTATCTCTGAATTAGAGTGAAGTTTTATTGAAGAAAGTCCCAGAAAGATTTGTCATATTTCAGATGCTTTTTTTTCCCCCTCAAGGTAGCATACAGTGGTTAATATTTTGCATTTTTCAGGGTGTTTTTTTCAGTTACTTTGCAGAATTGTTCGATTCATTGCTATCCTGAAACCCACAAAGATTCACTATTGTTGTATATTTTTTTTTTCTGCAATATCCAACCAATATGTTCTTGGCTGCTGCAGAACTATTTGCTAATCGTTCGGGCATAAATACGGTTAACTATTGCTTTATACCTCCCACACACTGGCATGAGTGACTTCTGTAAGAAAATATTGGTTGTAGAATGAATCCATCCAGAGTGCAAATGTGTTGTGACTGAGGTTGTCAGCTTTAGTATCGATCCCTACTACAACCAGAAATAACCTAACTTCATAGGCATTTAATATTTTCCTCTTCATCGTTTCAGTACATAACATTTAGACTCTTAGTTCTCCAGCAGAGATTTTCTGATCTCCTCTAGAAGAATTTCTGACTTCCTAAGGAGCTTTGTTTAGTTTTCTCTTGGAATCATGATGGTAACATTATGCCTATCGTACCCTTTCTCTGTCTATATATACATGTGTATGCATGCATACACACCTACTATATGCTGTTAAAGTGGCAATAAGCATTCTACCCTACTTGATATAAATATCTTCATCTAAACATTAGACATCCTGTGTAAAATAGTTGCCTGTCCTCCCTGTAATATCAGCTGAAAGCATGACCCATCTAGAGAGCTGCTAATGTCACATACCTTAGACATTTGATTTAGCGTGTGATGAATAATTTGCTGGGGACACCCCATTCTCTACATCAATGGCAATGATAAAGAAGGCTTAGCTTAACTTATTAATTAAGCACATAATTTTTAGAGGGTCACAAGTAAAGCATGATAAATCCTGTCTGAAGTAATCCTGTCTTTTCTGTGGAGAAGGCTGAGAGGGGATATGATTAACATGTATAAGTTCAGGAAGGGAGAATGCAGGGAAGAAGGGGACAAGCTCTTCTCATTGGTGGCCAGCGATAGGACAAGGGGGAATGGCCATAAACTGAAGCACAGGAAGTTCCGTCTCCAGGTGAGGAGCAACTTCTTTACTGTTAGGGTGACAGAGCAGTGGAACAGGCTGCCCGGGGAGATTGTGGAGTCTCCTTCTCTGGAGGTCTTCAAAACCCACCTGGATGCCACCCTGTACCACATGCTCTAGGTGTGCCTGCTTGAGCGGGAATGTGGGACTAGATGATCTCTAGCGGTCCCTTTCAACCTTGAATATTCTGTGATTCTGTGAATCCCCCAAAAAAGTAATATCTGTTGTAAGTTATGCAGGACTTAAGAGGTAGTCATTGAAGTAGCCTCTTTTAAAAGTGAGTTGAGGCTTGTCCAAACAAGCTTACAGTTAATGGTGTTTTTATACATCTTGAATGTATTTCTGTACTATTATGCATCTCAGAGCTGATCAGAATGTAAAACCTTTCTTTATGTTGTCAACTCCACTTTTGTAAAGTATTAGAGAATTATCTCAAGTGAAAAGAACTGTCAAGGTGCTCCTTGACAAGTGTATTTTCAACGTGCAGTAACAGCTGTCATAAAGAGAGTAGCTGCACCTAAAAGCAGCATGGGTTTGATTTGGATAAGTAAAATGATGTCTTTGCTTTTTCACACTTTACATTATTTTGAAAAAAAAAAATCAAGTTAGAATCAAATTTGAGGTATGCATTCAGTTGCTCACCCACTGAGCTTCTTAAAAGCATTTATGGATTTTTTTCTCTTGTTCTTGTTTCTTCCTTTCTTTAGGTTACAGTAACACTGAAAGTCATTTGCTTAACTTCCTTATTTTCCACTCCGATACTAAAGAAATTATAATTTTATAGTATTTGTCCTTTTTTTTTTTTTTTTCCTGAGCTTCTTAGGAAGTGGAGATCCAGCAAAGCAAAAGTATTTGAGTGAGTAATAATACAGTTGGCATTTAGCAAAAGAAGCAATATTCCTAATTGCTATTGATAGCATCGCTTTACTAGTGATTAAATGATAAACATTATTTAATAATAATATCAAGAAGTTTTTTTTTCTCATCATCTTTCAAGTCTTAACAGATTATTTGTGACAGAGCCAATGTAGCATTTGTGACTATTCAGGCGGAGCCATCTCAAGGTGAACATGAAAATTCCTTATGATGTCTGTTTACATTGTTCAGTATTTCAGTGTTTTTTACAGGTCTGGTCCACAATGGAGAACAGTTTATAAAAGTTAGCTATCTTTGGAGGAAGATTCATAACCTTCCTTTTAAAACAGCATTTCTCTTCTAGCTTAGTACTGTATAGTTCATTGCATTAGGACCAGAACCTTTTTTAAAATAAGAAATAGGATTTTTTCTCTGTGACTAGAAGCAGTGGAATCTCTTAAGATCCTTGTATAACTACCTTTTAAAAGTGCGAACTAAATTTTGTTTATATAATTTTCAATAATAGGTGAATGCCTATGTCATAATACTTCTCTTAAATAACCTCATGGGTCGTATAATCAAGCAATATGTACCATTTAGTGGCTGTTACACACATTGCAAGTTAGTATTTACATAACTGACATAGTTCTGGTTGAATATTTGAATAGTATTGGAGCTTCTTTAAGTAATGGAATTTTCATTCAGAATGAGGAATGGTTCATTGGGAATGTTTTTGAGATTTTTTAAAAGAAAATCAGTTTCTAAAGAAACAGACATTTCTGGGAAGTTTCAGTTTTCCTGTTTTCTATGCATACTCTACTGAAAAAATTAGAAAAAAAATACTTAATTTTAGTTGAGAAGTTGGCATATTTTGGTCCTCCAGTCTTAACCAGATACTTAAGTTTACTTATTCATATTTATTATATCTTATTCAGATACTTAAGTTCTGCAGCATAAACCCACAGTACTGACTGAGTTTCCTTAGTAAATCTCTTCTATACTTTATTAACATCTCTTGTAAGGAAATTGAAGGCTTATGGACATAAGATTATTGAATTATAATTATCACAAAACAGAGCATTGTGCAAGATGCAAAAGTATGCCAGCAAACCAGAATAAAGCATTTATGTTTGATTCAACAAAAAGAAGAATCATATTTTTATTCATGAATATTGAAATGTTCCTTTAACTCTTCTTTAATATTCTTAACTCTTCTTAAAATATTCTTTAACTCAACAATATTTCTTTCAAAAGATTTTTGGTTCCATGAATTATCCGATATTTGACTTAAGTTTTCATTTTGATAAAATAAAATAGAAACAGGTTATCTTGTATGATGGGAAAGATTAATTATTGGTTAAAAGATAGAATGCTGAATGTACAATAAATGGTCAGGTTTATTAATTGAAAGATGTCTACACCTCTCGATGCATATGGACCTGTACAGTTCAGCCCATCCAGAAACGATATAGGAGGGAAGGATAATGAGACCACAAAGCTTGCAGGTGATACAGACACGTCAGGTCGGCTCAGAAGAGTCACAGATTTTACAGATGGATGGAAGACGGCATGAAGTTGTGACTAAGTCACATAGCTCATGCTGAGTACTCATATCAAGCTGTGATACTTGGTACTGCTCAGGGGAATTGAGACTCTTTAGCACCTTCTTAAAGCCTTTGATATCTTCTAGTAGTTCTGAAAGTGCTACCAATGGAATAATCTCATCTGTGTTGAGCCGTCTAGAAATTATATCCATTCGGAGTTGTCCCAGCTCTATCTGTACTCAGTAAAAAGAAATAAATTACTTTAGGAAAGTCATCCCATCAAAAAATAAGTGCCAAGAAGGGAAGGAGGACTTGCTATAGGGGCATGTCTGTCTTTTTTCCTTCAATTTTGGAGGAAGAGAAAATGACTATCTTAGATCAGACACCTAACTCTTTGATGGCTTCCGTCTTTCATGTAATAATTTTTCTCCTTAACTTTAATTGCTTACTATACAAATATTTGCATAGTAAAGATCTCTAAGATCAAAAATGGAAAAAAGATCATGATTCATTTGACATTCACATTTTAATAATTTAGCTATGGTGGCCAAAAGTATGACGAGATTCAAATAGATGTAGACAAATGGGAGAAAGATGTATCCATCCATAGTCTTAAACCAACCTGTCCAGATGCAGCCTCCATGTGCCCATTCTTGTATTCTGCCCTGATATGTGCTGACTGAAGGCTGGAGTAGGCTGACTTTTAATTTGACTGATTTAATTAATCTGACTCCATAATTTTTTACATTGTTACTGGTTTTTTTTTTTTTTTTCTTGCAGATGGAAACTCCTAATTTCAGCTATGTCTGTTGGGCAGATTCTGTAAATTAGTAATGCTATAAGTCTGCACAGGGAGGAAATGCAGAGTTTTGCACTGCTTTGTAGATTTTGCTAATGAGTTTATCATATTCCATGCGTAAATGATCATCACTGGTAGAACCTATAACAAATCACCAAAGAGGAATGAGAATTCCTGAGGAAGTTGCTCAGAACGTCTTGTTGCTTCTGGTACAGGAAGGAGTGCTAGTCACTAACAATTGTAACTTCTATTTTTTTTGCCACCAGTGAAGAATTAAAAAATAGTGGCACAGTTATACTAGCTCAGGGGACTAATCTTCTCGAACGTGCAAGATATGTACAAAAATCTTCAAGTGATTAGAGCCACAGGATATTTTCCATGTATCAGGGAGAGACAGAATTGCCAGGTGGACTTGATGGTGTACGTACTCATGCAAAACTTGCTATGCTGGGATGTGGCGACTCCTGATCCATTCATTGAAAAGCCTTTAAATTTCCAACCAAGCACACTGTTCCTTTTCATTGTCATATTTTTCTAGATATTTGCAATAACTTTATTCAGTAAAACTCGCATTACTAGAATCCGTTAGAGCTAAGAACATAGTGAATGAGCAATTGCCTTAACTCACATTACTTTGGAGAAAAACAAACAAACAGAAAAGTGTATTGCCATTTTCAAGCTATCTACAGAAGCTAAATAGAGACTCATCTGAAACACAATCTGATTATGTTACAAATGTGCTAACCAAGGGTATCACAACCCCAGTTTCTCTGAACAGCTTGTGCCAGGATACTTCATCTCTTCTTGACAGAAGTTCACAAATGGATTTCCACAGTCATCACTGGACATTTGGTATCTTTTCCCCATTTTATTAAGCAGAATTTACCATTTGATTCAGTTTAGGCATTTTCACGTTGAATAACTCTGTTCTGAGTTTCCATATGAAGTTCTCTGAAATCTACCAATTAATACATTTCATCCTAAGGGGAATCGTGTGATTAAAGCTATGTTCTCTGTCCTTGTGCACTTACTCTTGATTCCTGTGTTACCCTTTTTCTAAACCAGGGAAGTTAAATTTCCTTCATCTTTTGTGTTAAAGCTTCCCTTGGAAAAAAACAAACAGCAAATCATTTTGATAGCTGTCCAATATACCTATTTCATCTCTAAAAATACCCTTCCCATAATAAATGAACCAGAATGGCACTTGGCATGTTTTGCAGGAGAAATATTTTGGCTTGTTTAAACTTTGTGTGAGAGGAAAGCTAGATTGGACAGTTTAAAAGATCAGTGGCTACAATTCCCTTGTCTGCTTTTGGTTATGCCATGAATTTGCTGTGCAGAGCATCTAGCTTCAACATTTGGAGAACTAGTTTACCTTATATGAGTAAAGATCTTGCTCATCTGAAAAACATCATTTTTCAGAATTATACAATTTGTCATTAGCATTATTATGTCGTTTAATGTGCTCCGTATACCCATTTGTTCACTTTGTTGTGCTTCTCCAGCATTTTGTCTGGTCACTAGTTGCTTTCATAGAATATTCCTGCTTTGGCCCATTGACAAACCATTTTTATCAATTTTTCAAACCTGTAACAATTTTGTCCTCATTATGGCTACCTTTGCAGGGTAATATTTCACTGTGAAAGTTGCTGTTATGTTGCTGTTATATATGTATATTATGCTAGGGTAATGCCTAGGGGATCTAATAAAGATCAGCATCTCTTTTTACCATACCTATAGAAAGAGTGAGTCACAGTGCAACATCATCTACTCCTCCCTAGTAACTCTTCCTATATATGAATGTACTTACCCTATAGAGCAAAGAAATGTGCTCACCCTTGTTTCACAGAAGAGAAGGTTATCTTGTATTCACTGCAGGATAAAAATAAGTATATGTGCTGTTCATACAGGTCACACTCTGTGAAGCCTCATGGTGACTTTTTGTCCCTGTATCCACACAATTCCTACTCTAAAAAGTTTTCATAGAACAGAAAGGGCATGACAAATGGGAAGCTAACGCCTGTGGGAACTGATTCATCAAAGAGCTTCCAGACATGCTTAATTTGTTAGGCATGTGATATAGGTATGCATGTGAGCACATTGCTTTATTGTGGCCAGAATTGTGTACCACACATCAGAAAAGAGTGCGGAAAATTACCATTGACCTTCAGCTTGTCATGTAGCCGTGATATTACTTGTACTATTATCGCACTACTGAAATATATTAATCATCTGTATCCATGATCAGCTTAAGTTATTCACTGTAACATAACCCTCATTCTGATTTGTTATTCTCTTTTTGAACTCTTTTCATTCAGATAGAACATTCAGAAAGAAAACAAGGCTGTGTCAGTGTGTGAACTGCAGGGAGAATAGTGGGTGCTCCATCCTCAAGCCATTTTCTTTAACTCGCAACATTTTGTGGTGCTGAGTCAATCTTTACTTTAGAGTTCCTCCAAAATGTACCTACTTTTTTTTTTTCTCTATCTCTTCTCTCTCTTTTTATTTTCAATCTTATGCTGTTTGACTGATGAAAAAAATGTTTTTTTTTTGAAAAAAACGGCTTATCTGCTGGCTGAAGCAATTATAAGTTCACATAGAAGATACAATCACGCAGGACATACTTAATCTTTGATGTCAAAATATTTTTATTCTGAGTATGAGATATAAAGTAAAACAAAAAGATTACATAAACAATACTTCATCATTTTGGTTCACAGAAATTTGTAGAAAAGAATAGAGAATTTATATTGGGGATTCTAAGATTAGATTTGGGCATCTGTAATATTTTTAAAGTGAGGAATACTGCAAGAATTGTGAGACTAGGGGAGACTTTACCAAACATTTTTCAAAAAACAGAATGCTGTGAATGTGATAGATGATCCATATTTTAATCAAACACATGCTGTACAAATAGATTTCCATTTTCAGTTCCACTTTCATCTGGTAAAAGTGGAGGCTTTATTGGAGAACTATAAGTAGAAAATAACCTGGGTTAGAGTGATCAATAACTGATGAGATTAACTGGTTAGATTAACTACAGTTAACTGTAGTGATTATTAAAATATAACAGTAGTTAAAGATTAATTTCAATATAACTAGTACAGTCCTTGAGTAAAAGGAAGTGGTGAATGATGCAAAATATCCAGCATACAATAAGGAATATTCAGTGCTGTCAATCTTTGATTTTTTTGGGTAAACAAAGTTTAAGCACTTTGGTACTGGGTAAACATAGGGTAAACACTAGGTAAACATAGTTAAGCACATACGATAAATACTGGGGATGTAGCTCTCCCCTTTGACTCAAAAAAAAAAAAAAAAAAGCTTGGAAATTCAGGATTTTATGTTTCATGTCTTCTGAAGGAAGTTTTATCTTGGCCTATCTGGAATTTCCTAAACTTTTTTCATCCTTGTGCTAGAAAATTTAGAAATAATGTGAATCAGGTAAGGTTAATTTCAGAGTTTGTCTATGAAATTAAACAAAAAGCAGTTATGAATAAAAAGAGATCAAGAAAATAAAGTTGGAAGTTCCTAAATAGGGAGGATTTGGCTGTTATTAAGGACAATAAAATAGATGTCCCCAAACTAAAAGAATATTCTGCCTTAAATTTCAGTAAGAATGAAATGGTGAAAAGTCAGAAAGTTGATTTCAATCCATGCATATAAATATAATTATTTTCACCAGAAGTGTAATTGAACCATTGAACCTGCAAAAGTAGTGGGTGCAGAGCACAAAGGAAAAAATAGGCCAGCAATCTGTTTGCTTAGAACTTATTCTTAAATTTATAGGTCTTCTAAGCTATCTCTTGCTTTGTCAGACTTGGACTGGATACCTAAAGGATTTTTTTTTTTTTGGAAACTGTATCACTTGGCTTCTTGAAATGTAGAGTAAGCTTGCATCTCCATTCAATAAGTTGACAAATGAATATTCTCCATCACTAAGTACTATTAAGATCAGAGATATAATAGCAAGGCTGATAAGGATAAGCAGCAAATGAAAAAGAATACATATATATCAAACATTATTTAGAAGTAAGAAAAATGAAAAAGCAAGTCACATAACTTAGTCCTTAACCAGGTAGTTTAAAAAGCAGTAGGGAAAGTTCTGAAAAGAGAGTGACTTGAAAGATAAATGGAAAATGCATACTTTCACAGAAGGTGAGTTACTGAGACTGAGCTAATACGCTATGAAATAGATGACCACATTAGTTAATGGGCAGATAATGAGAGGGCTTTTTGCATTTGATGCCTTATCTCATAAGAAATCATTTTCTGAAGTGAACAGGAGAGATCATTTAAAAACTATAATAAGGGAACAGAGCGGATGGAGACTGAAAAGCAGGGTTCTGAACAGAGAGCTGACAGTGTGGAGAAGATTACAAAAAACTTAGTCTGTAACTCAGTAAGTATAGTCAAAGTTCAGGCTAGATCTAAAGTTTCTAAAGCACCACTTTATGAAGTATGAAAAGCCAAGAAAGAAAATAAGGAATGTACTGATTTTCAGTGAAGGAAAGTAACTAGGATGGCCAGATTTTACCTGCCAGACACTGAGAACAGCATCTTCCTTTTTCCACAACTCTGCTTTATCCCGGTGGCTATTGCTGTAGTCCACACCAGACCTAAAATACATGAAGAGTGTTGTTCTGATGAGTATCTGAGTGATATGCATTTAATTGCCCCTCAGTTCCATAAGATTATCCATCTAAGATCCACAAAACCCATCATTCTAGACTAGCATCCTTTTTTTTGCCAGTGGAAAGCACTGTCTGCTAAATGAAACTACTTAAGAAATGAGGTGAATATAGAGCAATTACTCTGCTGGTATATTCTCCATATTTCCGATAATTCCTGGACTTCCTAAGCTGGCAGTTGTACCCGGACCATTAAGTTTTTTAGCACTTGATGAACCAATCTTCCATGAATGACAAATTCATGGAATTTGTCACCATAAACCCCTTTTGAACCCTTTTATACTTTTGGCCTCCATAGCTTCCTGTGGCAAGGATTTCCACAATTTAGTTAGGCTGTTCATGAAAGAGTTTTTTCTTTTGTTTGCTTATACTGATTGCCCAGTAGTTTTACCAGATATAGCCTAGTTCGTACTATGAAAAATAATAAGTAAATGTTCTTCATTTGTCTCAATACGATCTTTCAACAAACCTTTTAACTTGTTTTGTCTTCCATATATTTTCTCCTTTCCTAGCTGCCTAGTTCTAGCCTATCTACCTGCTTCTCATAAGAAACTGCTCCATTTCTTGAAAGTTGTTCCTTGGGGCTCTCTGGACATTTTATATGGCTACTGTATCTTCACACAGCCCAGTTTATCATTCGATGAGGTAGGCTGTTCTGTTTGTGAAGTCATCTTTTGCCTGTTTGTGAGGCAATATTTTCTCCTTCATAAAAACTAAGGAGGGGAAATGCAATCTAGAGAAACTAAATTCTATTAATATCGAGTTAGAATAAGAAACTGACTGTTTGAAACCAAGTGTTAATGCATTGCTTTTAGTTGTTTCATTGCATTAAGGGCAGACTCGCATCAAAGTTGGCTGCAGATTGTAGTCATTACAAGAGCAAACATTCCTCAGTTTGTAGGCTAAAAAGACATACTCAGCCTGACTGCAATGCTGGCATTTTTGTGAGCATGATTTATCTGTCTCAGCCTTGGTTTGTAACATTTAGACTGGACTATGCCCCAGTCACGGTTGGCTCTTTTTACAGACTCTGGTACTCCACGTAGAGTTTCATTCTCTGCTCAGCAAATTATCTAAGCTAGGTCACATAAATCACCTTCAGGAGATGCCAGTTTCTGTCAGCGTAGTACAATGTTAAGAAGCCAGAGTGATCAAGTGAAGCTTATGTGAAGAAGCTTATCTTTACATACAAAAAATAATGACACGAAAAACCCGTGCTTAAGAGATTGACCGGCTTTGTTATTTTCCCAATCCGAATCAACATTTTTTTGCCAAGTTTCAACCAATGTCCTGTTTTTCAGCATCCTGTTTTGTTCTGTTTGCTAAACTAAAGTTCAACAAGGATAAGCAGATCTGGGTTTAGTATTAAAAAATTGGACTCAGAAGAACATATTACAGAATGAAAAAAGATTACTTCTGTGGAAAAATTGAACAGCTGGCACCGCCTTGAATTTGCCAAGACTTGCATTACTTTTTATATCAGATCGATCCCTCTGATACATAAACACTTTCTATAGTGTGTTAGCCCTCAGTACCAGCAGAGTTGATGAATTAGATGTGCACGATTACCTGACTACATGTGCATTTTAAGAACTTTATTAATTTAGCAGGTACATGTAAAAAAGTGGTAAATTAAGACTGAAGCTACTTCCTTCCTTTAATTGGTTTGCATCGCCCCTCCCATTTTTTTTTTTTTTAACTGACGAGTCCTTCCCTTCTCTTTCAAACATTAATTTAAAACCTTTGCAGTGTGCCAGTTTGGAAAAAAAAAAAAAAAAAAAAAAAAAGGAACATTTACACAATAAGCCAGTCACCCATCCTGTCATTTTCCACATCCCCATTGTAATTATTGAGATCCTTATACTTGAAGAGGAGTTTTTCTCCCTCCCAACCCAAATTCTATTTTGGGAATAGACTTGTAATTGTGTGTTTGTTAATATAACTGTCTGTTGCCATGAACAAAGTTAGGTCACCCATTTGCCATTACAGCCTCTGTCAGAGAGCTAAGGACAGAGGACACTAAAAGCACTAGCACTTTCTTAAAAACTCTGGTTTTTGCTTTAGATTGTTTTGGTTTTTGTTCTTAAAGTGTTATTGGTCCAAAGGATACTGAAAGAAAAATGATTAACATTAGTGGGTTCACATTTTGATAGGCTGGAGTTCTTCCTCGTGCTTAGTGTAATTTTGGCTTCTGTATTTAATATACAGTGCACTCATTCTCTCCATTAAAGAACTGGCAAGGGTTTCATAGAACATTTTAAAATGTGTTATTTATCTAATTCATTGTTATTTAAAGGAAAGAGAAGGTCATCTGATTATGGATTATTTTATGCTGCATCCAGAGCTTCAAATATTTACATTTTGGATTTGAATTTACTCATCTCATTTTTAAAACTTGATCCATACAGTGTAATTAAACTGCCATTGCATTTTCAGCTAATTATGTTTCTTTCCTTGTGTTTAAAACACAGAGGTTTTTGTTGTTGTTGTTGTTGTTGTTTTTTTGAAAATGTGTACATCCCAGAATAAATGAATGAATTGAAAACATGAGGCAGATTACTGACTGGTAAAAATTATTGTGGCTGACAAAGTCAACAAGCCATGCCAGTATAGCTGTAAAAAGTCAAAGCAGTTAGAAGCTTCACTCAGAATATCTCTACATCTTTAGTACTTTGCATCCTCAATAAATGCTTTGTTTCGTTTCTTGATATTTTGAAACTGAAATTTCCCACTAGGCTGAAGATTAATGCAGAGTTAAATGGAGCATGGTGAGAATCGGTTTTATCATGTTCAATTTTAATGGCTGTTTCTGACATTCTTCCTCTAATCTCAGTAACATTAGTAAACAACAACAACAAAAATACACATTTCACTATAGATGGTTTTGTTTGATTTCTGTTATGAAGAAATTTCTTCAATTGCTGTGATATAGCTAACTTACACATTTGATGTGCTAACTTACACATTTTTGGCTTTGCCACATACCAACATATTAGTTTTATATAATAAAAAAGTCTAAACTGAAATATTTTAGTGGGAAAAAATTAAAATGAGAGAAATACAGAATTGCAAAAATATGTGACGTGTTACTTAACTTATGAGAGCATATAAAAATATTTCCGCATTTTTAATTGTGGCCCCCAAAAAGCTGGGCTGAGTAATTTCAGCACTGTTAAACTTGGGATTCAGCAATTCAAGAGTCCCAAGGCAAAGAATGAAACAGGGCAAAAGTTGAAACTGTGACTTTACATTTAGTGAAGTACAATAATCTGAGCCACAAACAGGGACCCAATGCCAACTCCCACTTTTTTAGCTTCCCTTGCCTTCCCATGGGGAAGGAAAAAAAATTCTGTTTGTTTAGAAACAAATAGCAATGAATCCACTTCAATAAACTTACCAGCTGCTGTGTATCTATTTCTACTCCACAGACAGCTCAAAGCAATCCCCTCTTGGATCATAGTGCTCACATAATATGTCTGTACATAAACTCAGACTTCACACATGACACAAAAAATAAAGTTCATGATGCTTTATGCTTCAGCTGGGACATCTTATGGAATGATCTGAAATTAAGCCACTTTCATTATAGATATATTTATTTTGCACCAATTTAGGAAATGATATTTCAACACGTGGTGAATTTTCAGTATTCATCCAAGAGATTTTGAAAATCAGTAGCTTGCTCTTTAATCAAACAGTTTGTTTGACAGATTTGAAATATTACCAGGTGAGGCAAATAAAAAAAAAAATAAAAAAGCAGCATTTTGAGGAAAATATTTCTTTCTCGTGCTTTATTTTCTGATTTTTGTATCACCATGACACAGGAAACTACTGCTAATTCCACCCCTTGAGGAAGTTTGTACTGTTAACACTCTTCTCCTCATTGGTGTGTTTTTGTTGACCTAAAGCACTACATGGAGCAATGGATTGTGAATTAAGAAAAAGGGATTTGTCCTGAGTCTAGGCTCTGATTCAGTGTCATGATGAGCAGGAAACTTAACGTCTTGTGACTTAAAGTTGATATTGTTTGCTGTTGTAAATTATATGAAATTTGTAAACTGAAGATACCTTGCAGGGACAAAACAATATTAAAAATTTATTTACTACATCTATTTTGACATTTGATTTAGTCTGACTTGACACCACAATATTCATAATCAATGAGACTCTTTATAACCCTGCCAAAAAACCCCACAGAAACTTATAGTCTTATGATATTTTCACAGTGCATGAGGTGTGCTTGCACTTAAAGGTTGACACCTTTTATTATAATAAAAATAAATACACGCACATTGGAGCTGGTAAGTCTTTGGAGGTACAAATAATAACTTTAGTGATTTATGATCTTATAGCTATAGGCCTGCTGTTTTTTTCCTCATCAGCAGAGATGATTTGAAAGGCAGATGTGCATCTTCTTGAAACTCTGAGATACACCTCTAATACTCCCATATTGTTTATACCTACAGATGAAATTAGAACTTCCTCCTATTGTCTGTTTCATGTGTCCCATCGTCCCTAACTGACGCATATTGTATAGTGTACTCATTTCAAACACAGCTACAGAGTTTTCAAGATGAAAATGTTTCTAAAACTAAAAAATGGCTGAATTCCAAAGATTATTATCAGCCCATCCATTCCTTGCAGTGTTGAATGAGCAAATTTTCCACACCACAAACACACATTTTCCTTTGATTTCACACTAGCAAGAGATACTACACTTTGTTATCCCTCGACTAACTTGTAAGTTATCCGTAGCATTAAAACATTACGGATTGGGATGACCTCAAGGGCTGTGATTCAAATTTCAGTGATTCTAATAATTTTGATGTTCAAAGTATGTTTGAGGAAGGATGAAGACAGAAAATGGGGGAATGTCCCAGGATTCCACTTAAGAAATTCCTTAGCTGTCCTCGAGTACATTTTTTGTACTCCTTGTACAATACTCAAAATCAGATTACAAATTTATTTACAAATATTATAATGTCTGCCATTACATTATATCTGCAGGATAAAATTGATCACAATTATAACCTTTATATTTTAAGATATCAGCCAATCGCTAGTCCAGTAATTCTAGGAGTTATCGGAATTTGAATTGGGGAGGTGTTTCTCCATAATCATGGAAATACATGGAAATAATGATATGTCATGACTTTTCTCTTTGATCTCAAAGTAGAAGAAAGACCATATAGTCGTACTATAAATGTGTGCTCCTATAGTCATTTCTTGATCTTCTTCTCATAGACAATATAGATTGTATATTGTATCTGATTCAGTTACTGTATATAACCCAAGAATGAAGATGGGACTGGCTTAGTAAATGAGGGGAGAGCAGTGAATTTCATCTACCTTGCCCTTTGTCTCCTGTAACTTCCTCATAGTCAAGCCGGTGAAGTGGGGATATGTAAGTGATCAATAAGATGAATTAAAAATTGGCTGGACTGCCAGGCTTAGAAGGATTGTGATCAATAGCATGGTGTCTGTCTGGAGACCAACCCTGTGGTGGGCTCCCCAGTACAAGAAAGATATGAATTTACTAGAACAAGTGCAGCAAAGGGAGCACAGAGATGATGAAGGGTCTGGAGCATCTGTCACATGAAGAGAAGCAGAGAGATCTGGAACTGTGTAGCCTGGATGAGAGAAGGCTCAGAGGGATCTTATCCATGTGTACTAATATTTAGTGAGATTAAAGAAAATGAAGCCAGACTAGATTCCTAGTGGAATCTAGTGCCAGAACAAAGGCAGTAGGCACAAACTGAGCATAAGAAAACACCTTGTTTTTGTGAGGGTGGTTGAACATTGAAGCAGATTGCTCAGAGAGGTTGTGGCTTCTGTATCCCTGGAGATGTTGAAATCTCTCCTGGACCAGCTCCTGAACAACCTGCTGATTCTACTTAAGTAGGAAGTTTGGACCAGAAGATCTCTGAGATCTCTTCTAGCACCAACTATTATGTGTTTCTGTGAATAACAAATACATGCATTTGTGACAAAATCCTACCTAATTCTGCAAGTGAATCGGCTTAGTCATTCTAACTTCAGAAGTTCAAACTCTTGGTGCCAGTAGCTCCTCTTTTCCTCCATCACTATTTTCTTCGGAGCAGTTCTAACTAACTTCTGCTTGCCACGAGTTTAGCAACTTTCATTGATATTAAGAAATTATTGAATGAATTCCAAAATGTGGAGTTACCTAATATTCATTTGCAGTAGTGAAACAGGCGTTTTCCAAGAAAGCTTCCTTTTTAATTTCTTTTTAAATTACAGATTAGTAGAAAGAGGCAGGTGTAATTAAATGTTCTCTGCTTCTTTTCAGGGTGCGCAATGATTTTGATGTACTTACAAACCGACTGATTGGCAGCCACGGCTATTGTACTCAGGTATGTAAGCCTGGAGACTTGAGGTTACCATACACCCACATAACTATGAACGAATCTTTGGAAAGACAATTACATTTCTTCTTTTAAAGGCCTAAAGTTTTTGTTTATTTGTTTGTTTTGTTTTGTTTTGTTTTCCTTTTTTTCCTATAGCCTCTATCATCTTCACCTATTATGTTTTTTCCCCATATATTTTGAAAGATTTTTGTCTTTGCTTTCAGAGCCTCTGCTCTTTTTTATTATTGTTTTTGGTCTGTGTGTACCCTCTACCTACATATCTTTAAACTCTTTTTTTTTTTTTTGAATTTAGCTGATTGTAGGGCTGAGCTGAAGAGCACAGAAATCTGAATTTCCTCCTTACCGTCCCAGAGTGGTGATGTTTGACATCCTTCTATATAAAAGTGGTTGCTATTCATCTAGCTGAGCTGATACTGATTCTTCAAACTGGAGACATGAATTATAGGAGTTTGCAAGAGAAATAGTTCTTGAAAATAAGCACAATTTTATGCTAATTTCCAGATCATATTTGGTACCAGTCATCTCCTGCTCATTGACTTTTAGGTTTACAGAAGCCTCCAGTCAATTGGAAAATAGAGGTGAAATATAGATCCTAGTGTTTTAGGACATGAATTCCTTGAAAACTGGGATATGGCAGAAACTGTGTGGTCTTATTATGATCTGCCATCATTAATATGTGGTGCTACCATTTTCTTTCTTTAGCTGATTGCTACAGAATTTTGTACTGAGGTTACACAGTGATTTCCCAGAAAGATGATGGAAAATCACTGGCAGATTCAGAAATCTTGTAAGCATCTATAAAGTTTGAGGGTTCCTTCAAGAGAAAAATTGGGATATAAATGGGTGAAGTTATTTTTATAATAATACATCATGTCCAAGCTGGTAATGTCAGTATTATTTGTGTCTTAGGGCACATTTTGTTTTATTTTTTTTCCTGGAAGCTTTCTTGTTTTTTCCCCTCATATTTCTTGACATATGTTATTTATTAATGGTTAGATGTTTCTTTTCTGTAGCACAGTCTGCTGCTAGATAGTGTTTTTTTGCTGTTACGTCAAAGCTAGCACTGGAGCGTGCCTGTGTTGCCTATGCTAAGTGAAATGTCTGTTCTCTCTTTCTGCTACTTGGATCTTGTGTGTATCATGTGTACACACACACACACACACACACACACACACACACACATAAACACACTCCTTCAACTTTTAGCCTCCTATACAACCCTAATTGTAATTCAGGTGGACACAAAACAAGTAAAACAAGTGACACAGACCTGACATGAAGCCATAAGGGCGAATTTCTTACTGAGTGAAACTCAGTTCATCCAGATATAATTTTGTTCAAATCACAAAAATACATCACTATGCATGTATACATCTCATATATCACACACACATCACATACAGAAATTACAGAATTATACTGTAGTGCATTGAAAGAGTTAACCCAGAATGAGACCAAAACCTCTTGGAGTAGTAAGTTACAGATTTATTTTTCATGTTCTAGTGGTTTCACAAACATCACTGGCCTACAGAAACATTTGGGAGCTGTTTGTATTTTCCTCTATACAAGTTAACTAGGATTAGTATCATCCTAGGAAAGTATCATGTATCATCCTAGTATACTACAAGTATAGTAGGATGATACTTTCCCATCATATATATCAATGATTTTCAAAAATGGGTCCTCACCGGTCCTGACTTCTCAGTTTAGAGAAAAGGGAAAGATGCTGAAACAAGAGAGGACCGCAAGGTTTTGCATTGTTCCATTACAATCCAAAGCAAAAAATCCTGAATAAAGGATATACTGCTGTCTGGGGCAGGCAAGATGAATAACTGATTATTTTTTTCCTTTTATTTTTGTTATTATCTATCACAAACAGGAATTGGTGAACTTGCTCCTGACTGGCAAAGCTGTATCCAATGTTTTTAATAATGTGATAGAGCTGGACTCTGGAAATGGCAATATCACAATTCTGAAAGGCATCACAAGTCGCAGTGATATTGGTTTGCTGTCGCTATTCGAGCACTATGATGTTTGCCAGGTATGCTTTCCATTCTTCTAGCTTTAATTAAAAATGAAAAAAATAAATTTAAAATCCATTTGAAATGACTATGTCAACTCATACACATTGCGAGCTTGTCCACTCAGGAGTCCAGTGCTGTCTTACTTGCCCTAAGACATCATGGCTGGCCTCTGAGCTGGTTCTCCAGGAATGTGTGGCCTCCTTGTGGTTGCAGGTTCTGTCTCACATCCTGGAAGCCCTCTGTAAATGTCTTGATAGTCTACAGCATCTCAAATATTACTTGTCTCCTGGTTTTGCTAAACTGATCTTAAGGGGGAATCAGCTCACGAGGACACTTAGATTTAACTGACTGCTATGTAGGTCTGTGAATGTGAAGTAAGATCTAGTCGTTGCAGTCCGTGGAGTCAAAAGTTATTCACCTGTCTGGATGATCAGGTTTTGCTGAGCAAATTACCCTGATCCGTATTCACTAGATCACCACAGATTACAGTGCCATTGAGACATCTAGCTCACCGGTAGATATTTTCGTCATGAAAATTTAAGTGACTGAATGTGGAGCAAAAGCCCAAATTATGTATTCAGTGATGGGCAGCCAGTTTGATTGAATCCTGTAGCTCATGTTGAATTTGAATGGTGAATATGGCCATATTGTTTTAGCGATTATGATAATAGATAGTTAAAATGACCTTATAATTGATATGATATTATAATATAATGGATGATAATTAATATATAAATTCCCCTTAGAACATCTATGAAAATAATGTTTTAATTATATTATGATGAAAATAAATAAATAAAAAAGTTCCAAAGCAGTTACAGCCATTAAGTTACATCTGAAAAAGTTTGCCTATGGATTTCACTGATTCTACATCAACAGACTGTACCATCAAGATGACTATTTTTCTTAAAGGCATGTTCTACCTTAATCAGACAAACTTGTGTTTGATGTAGGAATACTATTTGAAATTCTCTTACTGGTGCTAGATGCTATATTAGGTAATTGTAGGGATCCCATCTGAATTTACAATCATTGTATCTATAAAAATTAGAAAGAGATTAGCATCTCAGCATGTCTGAAAACAAAGATTGATATTAACTATCTCATATGTATGAATTCAGTTGCACTTTCTTCTACTGACAGATTCTAATTTTCATTTTTAAATAATGTAATGCTTTACATTATTCATAGGATTACAAGTGTTAAGTTTAGTTAAGAAAGAAAATCAGTATAGCCATATATAAATACAAAGAGTGTCCAGCGCAGGGCTATGAGAATGATCAAGGGCATGGAACATCTGCCATATGAGGAAAGGATGAGAGAGCTGGGCCTGTTCAGCCTGGAGAAGAGAAGGCTGAGGGGGGACCTGATCAGTGAAATGACCCCAAACTGAAGCACAAAAATTTCTTCAGGAATGTATGGAAAAAATTCCTGACATTGAGGGTGACAGAGCCTTGGAACAGGCTGCCCAGAGAGGTTGTGGAGTCTCCTTCTCTGGAGCTTTCTAAACCTGCTTGGATGCAGCCCTGTGCCATGTGCTCTAGGTGACCCTGCGTGTGTTGGGGGGTTGGACTAGATCTGTAGAGGTCCCTTCCAACCTTACGGATTCTATGATTCTATGCAATCAGATTAATACAGAACAGATTGGACTAAAAGTAAATTTGCTTCTGCATATAGTTCAGGCTTCTTATCCATTGATATAAAGAAAGTAACCTTTCAAACTTCAAAAAAAGATTTTGCACCGTCATAGCATTTTGTTCCATTCTCTGGAGAGAAAAATGACTTCTAAATAGCAAAATGGTCAGTGAGGTCAGTGCAGGTAAAAGCTATTTCTTTGTCATTTTCCCCCTAAAAATAAAATCAAAGTTCTTCAGGGAGTCAGACATCATCATCCACTTATTTTGCAAATTATATGATAGAATAGTTCTGTTTTTTTCTACTATGCTCTTACGTAGGAGTGGGAATCATAAGCAGTGATATATTTTCCAAGTTGGTGACTCTTAATCAATTACAGAAACCTCAATAGACATAGTTGGTTTTTTGTTGTGATTTTTTTAAAATTTACGTCACTAAGGCAGCTGATACAAATTGTCTTACATTTTATTAAGAACATTTGTCAGTACTTTACATTTCAGTTCCTGTGTCTCAGAGCACACTGCATGCCTTAGGACTACAACAACCGTCAGATTCCAGTGGACTTTTGCCCTAAGGCTGAGGCCACCCTGCTGTGGCTTTAGCATGAGGACTAGATTTTGCTGTCTGTTCTAAAGGAATTCATTTTGAGTAATTTCAAAAAAAAATAAATGAGACTGTTGTTGATTTGTAGTGGTTAAACCGAGAATAGAATTTGCTTGTAAGTCTTTCAAACAGATTGTTTTCTTCCCCTCGGCATTTTGGTAAGTGAATTCAGCATCCAATTATGTTGTGGCTATGAGGATAGCAACTTAAGTTGGGAATGGAAAAGAACTGTCATCTTTTTTTCCAGGAGTTAGAAGATCTCAAGCATGATATATAGTGAATCATAGACATTAGAGATGGAAAACTCCCTTTAGGTCATATCCAGACTTTCTCTCAGGGGATAATACAGGATATATTTTATGTCCTGTTGCACAGGAGTGGTTTGCCAAGACTTTCTTTAAAAGGTCTTTATCCATGAAGTTCCTGTCTTTCTTCTCAGATGGACATTTATTAGTAGATTGTAGTGCACACAACTATAATCTTACCATTTTTCTCTTTGTGGTAATGACACGCGTCTCTGCTTTAAAACATGCAGAAGTTCCAGAAAGAGCTTTTGCAGGTTGCTGCAATACTGAATTTGGAGATTTTAATGATACAGACTACACTGCTCCTGCTTTGGCTGTATTTTCTAATATTAAACCTGACTGTTCGTTTACTTAGTTTCCTCTGATTATCGTTCTCACTTCTAATCCAACATGCCCCCTAAAGAATTCCTCCCCATCCGCTAGGCGTTTGCAAGCTGATGTCACAGTTCCTCCCTTTTTCATCAGCACATCCTGTCCAAACCTTATTTTTATTGCTCTACTCCAGACTTCTCCCAACTTACCAATGTACTTAGGAAGAGATATACAAGATTCCAGGGTAGATGCAGCAAATCCACCCAGATATATATTTGCAGATCATTTTATCTCCCTTGTGTAAAACACTGAGTATTCGCATATAACTAACACTTCCATTTGACTTCCCTTCAAAGCTGGAAACACCACAAGGGCAAAACACTGAATTAATCATTGTGTCAGACTTTGTCAACAGTGGCAAATAAAAACAAAATGATGAACCACTTTTTCCCCAATGATTGCTGGAAGAATCCCTCTGCTGCTGAACCAGTAACCTTTTTCAGTGGGTCATGCTGAATGTGTTATCTTTGCTGATTGGAAAAATGTGTGCTTCATGTAATTTATCTGAAGTTGCTAATGTCTAATCATCACTCCTGGTCCTAAAATATCACTACACTCGATGTATGTTTAATAATATAATTGCCTGTTGTGAATTGTTCCTCAGTGACAGATGGATTCATTCAGTCTAATTCATATGTGAGCACTTAGTTACCGGTCTTTGGATTCAGTTAACTAGGAGGTCTAATTTAGGATTATATCTGGCTTTGATAGTTTTCTTTAAAGTTGTTAGACAGAAGTATTTTGCAGCAATGATTAGACCTCAGAAAAAGTGGTGAGCAGAGAAGTGGGCAGGAGTAATCCCAGTCCTAAATGCTGAGAGACTCTTGCTTTTGGATCAGAGTCCATAATCTAAATGTCATGTTAAAATATGCAGGTCATATTAAAAGCAAAAACAGATGTTTCTAGTATTTATGCCAGATCATTTAAAGAAGTAACAACAGAGAGAAGAATCATATGTATTCTCATCTGCAGAATCCAACGATATTAGAGCTATTAATGATAATAATTCATAGTAATAGCTATCTAACATTTATGTCATCACCATCACTATTTCAACTGGGGTTTACAGATGAAAATAGGCGAAGGACATGCATTGGAAGCATTGAAGCAGGCTGCCCAGGGAAGTGGTGGTGTAGATGTGGCACTACACAGAAGAAATGTGTAGATGAGGCACTTACTTAGGGACTGAGGGACTCTTAAGTCTTCCTGGTTCTCTCCTGCTTTTAAACAGTCCTCTTCTAGTAGTTAAGCCACCCATGAGCAGAGCTTTCAAAGTCACCCTACTTTGTGGTTGTGGCTAAGTCTTTGTCTCAGCTGTCAGCAGTTCAAAACAGACTGATGCTTTTTAGTTCTTGCATTTCTTAAAATGAAGAAAACTCCAGAATTGACTCAGAAGTGACATGTCCATTTTTCCTATTTCTTTCCAAAAAAAAAAAAAAAAAAAAAAGGGAAGTATAAATGAACAGAAGTTATTCATTAAATTCCACAGATGGGAAATATTAGCTTTGGGCCCTTTGATGAAATGACACTCGGTGCTATAAAAAGATCAGCTTGTATTCTTAAATTCACCACACATTCTCTGTCTTCTGGCATCTCACCTGTTTATTTGCCCTGTGGAACATTTTTTAATATAACCTTTTGCGCTAGGAATTTTGTCTGCTTCGCAAACACCTTTTCTAGTCAGATGGACTGTATCCAAGCCAGGTCTTTGGTGGGCTAAAGGGAATGTTAAATAGAGGTATTTAGCATTTTGTTTTAAAAAACCTACAACGAAAACATGTGCAAAATGGATAGCAATGATCATTTTGTTTTCCACTTATTTTTTCAGTAATGAGTAGTAGAAATTGTGCCTCATAGATGCATTCTTTGAGTGACCCTGCTGTTTATTTAAGAGGTTTGTGGGTGCTACTGTGGGGAAAAAAAAAAAAAAAAAAAAAAAAAAAGTGATAAATTCAGTCTTGACTGAAAAAAAGCTGACAAGACTTTGAACATTCTAAAAGCCTGTTCTACATTCCTTGTTTATATATCTGCCTTTCTAGCTTGGAAATTAAATGTTCTTCAGTGAAGTCTTATTGTCCTCCTGTTCATCCATGGACGTTATTTTTTTCTCCCAGAAGGCAAGTCACTGTTGCTGGGATATTGGGATCAATTTGTTTTCAACATTCTTCCAAGCAAAACAGAATCACAGCATTTTTGTTTCAAACAATAGCAGTAACAAACTCCACATGTTTTAAAGAGTTTTGCATGCTTTGAAAACAGACATAGCAGAAAATAATAGGTCAAAAATGATCTAGATATTCCTTAATGTTATAAATAACAGCATATGAGTCTGTATTTTTGCTAACTTTCAGTCCTAGTACGGTGTAGGTAAGGGTCTAATCAACTCCCTTTATAGCTGGTGAACAGGGATGCCCACATTACTGATGATGCCCATTTCTTCCTTAATTGATTTTATTGACAGTCAGTGCCTGGTGCCAGCCTAAGATAGAGGGTCTGCAATAGATGCTGAAAGTCAAGTAGACTGTATCTTGGCCTATCTTTGTCATTGCAGTTAAGCAACGTCTTGAAAGAGATTATAAATTCCTCCACGTGAATTAAGAGAATGACGAATCCTATTGCGTGAATGAAGGTTGAGTCTCCCACAATGTGTCACTTGAGACAGAGCAGAGAAATAGTAGAATGAAGCAAGGATACAGGAAAGAACTGGCAACTACCTAGCACCCTAAGGTTGAGACAACATATGATCCTACTTATGCCGTTTTGCTTGCATCTTAAACAGCCAGTAGTCTGAAACCATAGCAGCTCTGTGGATCATCTGCTCTTGAAACAAAGAACAAACTTTACCCAAGGCAAAGCTTATGGAATCTCAGAGCTAACACTCTTAGTATTATCTGGATAATGGTATTGCACAATGGCTCTGGAAGGAGAACTGGACTCCATCAAATTAGGTACTCGACCCTAAAGTCCATATGGCGTATCCTGAAGTGCAGTCAGATGCTTTGACTTGGTTTGCATTTGGGCTCCTAAACTCTGCCTTATTTAGTAGACTATCACTCCACAAATACATTACAGCCATTTGTGATAAGTATAGTATGATTTATGAGCCAAGTAAATAAAATATTCAGAAATATTTTTAATATGGCAGCATAAGAGGATCTCAGTCAAAAGCCAGGACAAAAGCCTTTTATGTGGTTTAGTAGTCCTAGGACTAACAAACTTCTCTTTCTATTCTTCAGTTCTCCATTAAATTTATCTTTTATCTATTTTCCAATTCATCATTAAGATGATTTCCTTTTCTACAATAAAAAAGATTCAAAGCCACATAGAATTTTTCTAGAGCTGCTGTCATCTGCTACTTTCATTCATAAGTATCTGCCTAAAAACTGTATTTTTATTGTCCAGCATTTAGATTATACATACTTTAAATGTCAGAAATTGCCAAAATTGATTTTATTTTTCTGAATCTTTTTGACATCCAGTACATTTTAATGACAATGGCTCTTTTTACTCTCACAGTTTGCTTTTAACTACATGCCAATATAATAGCCAATATTTTGACTGTCACTGTTTTATTAGTACTTGTGAAACAGGTGTCCTGAATCTGTGGTGTTCTTGATAGTTGAAGATTTATTTAAAGGGTTTCTATCTTTACATTATTGCTATCCTAGATGTAATACTGTTGGAACATTTTTTAGTAATTATTCATAGCTGTAAATGTCACTGCAATTGGCAGAAAAAAAAAAAAAATGGCAGAACAAACAAACTACTATGGCCTATATGTGCTAAAGCTTTGTGTAACTGTCCTTTTGCTCATCAGTGCTCTTGGATTCAGTACCCCTGGCAATTACTCAGTTTGACAGGACCCAGATTTGTCAGGTCACACGGACTTCTGTACACTATATGTGATTGCCTTGGCAGCTATAACAGTTGTATTCAGGCAAACAAAGGTAAAGCAAGGAAAGACTGAAGTTTGCACTATAAAACAATTCAATTTTAATTTAAAGAAATAAAATTTAACAAGAAAAGAAGTAAAATAATGATAAATGGTAACAGAACTCCTGGGGAAACATGCCACCACACTAGCCATAACTAGTGATCCCTCTTGGTGTTTGGTATCATCTCTTCTTCCTTGAACTATGGCTAGTGCAAAAGAATGAATGTTTCTTTCAGTCCGAGGTAGATAGTTTAATGTCCAAGAAATACAGATTCTAGATTGTGGTTTCTTTTTTTCCTCTCAGTATGCAGATGACAAAAGATAGCTACGTTCAATGAGCAGATAAAATCTCAGTGGTGAAATACCAAATGCTCATGCTGGCAGATACATTGGAATAATTTTCCATCAATAAATATTTGTCTATAGAGTGAATTTTATCATTGTACATATATGTATTGAGGTGCCTGTTTTTGAAAGGTTGACATTTTCCAAAGATAAGAATTGTCTCTGTGAAATTTATGAACATTCTTAAGGGATCTGTAAGGGAGATTATCGTTAAGGAATTATCTATAGGAATTGGAAACATGTCGTATAAAAAGACACCTAATGCACTACCTTCCCCTTTTTCCTGAAGCAAAATTTTGAGCATGTGTGAAAATAAATATTTGAATACTGATGCATTGTGATGCATATACCTTATAAATTTATTGTATTATGGTACTATAAGCAGCATAATTTTTGTGTGTGTGCATTCTTCATCTTCAAAGCACACATAAGTTGAGACCTTAACAAAAATAATGATATTTAATAAAACAGATTCAAACCACATATCCCTGATTTATTATGCTTAGATTTTCCTTTCTGATGCCAATACATTAGTACAAACCTTGGGTGTGAGACATCAGAAGTTGTAAAGTCCTTCTCCTGAGTGACTGAAACTAAGGAACTTTGTTTAGCAGGATCTGCGTTTGAAGAACATTTGAGGGCTGTATGTAATGATTTTTTGCTGCTGATTATATCAGCCATCAGCAGTGGCAAAAACAACAGGCTTTTTAGGAGCCTTGGTCCAAGCTTAACACTTCTTCCATCAGCTTGGTTAGGCATCTTTGACTTTGCATTTGTCTTGTCTATAGAACAATTGGATTCTCATTTCTAGTCTTGCAGTGTGTATTGTACTTGTGGCTGGTTTTGTATCTTATGATATTAGAAACATGCTCTTCATTATCAGTTCTCATTGGCTCAGGATAAAGCAATGCTGTAAAAACCTGAGAAATATCACATTACTTATTTTAGCTACTTAGCTGAGGTAAAGCAATGCTATAAAACCTGAGAAATACCACAGTATTTACTTTACCTCCTTAGCTGAAGTAAGGCAGAACTTGTGCAATGGGGAACTGATAAGCAGATGTTTGTAGCCTATCAAAGAACTAAATAAATTTTGCGAAAGGCATTGGTTTTATTTTACAGAGGAGAATGGGGAGGCTGATAAATATTTAAATATAGTATAAAGTGAACATATGATGTAAGTGATTGCACTTGTGTGCTTCTGTGTGATAGCTACGTGTGAGCAGGTGATAAGCTGTAAGAGAATGTGTTCAAAATGAGGGATCCTTTAGATTTGGACTGCTGAATAGGATGTCCCTGTAGACTGTTTGATCATTAATGCTATCTTACAGTTCTACATCCTACACTATCCTAAATAAAGAAAGTAGCCCAAAGAAGTCAGAGTTGAACTGATGAGGGATATTAGAAAGACTGCAATAACAGGCTAGCCATGGACATAGTATGGATCGGATTGTCCTTACTGTATGATAGTTTACATGTTCACTAGCTTGCTGCTGTACTATACCAACTGACACGTTCCAGAAAAAGCCTGGACGTGATTTAGGGAACATTGTGTGCCAGGGATGTTCCTTGTAGAAAGTATGGGCAGAACAACTTGTTTTCTGGGAAGAAGAATTAGCCATGTGGACATAAACCATTCCATGCTACTTGACCTTAAAGCTGGAGAACAAATCCTGGAACTCCTGTTTAATCTGTCTGTACAGGAATAGCCTGATGTGTTTGGAGAGTCAAAAGTTCCTGGTCAGTGATCGTATTCGGGGGCAAAGAGTGATGCATGGTCTGTGGGAGAATCAAACCATCCAAAACCCAGATCACAGTTTAAAGTCAAAGGGGGCAGCTGATCCTCAGCTAGTATTGCTGATATTGAAATGAAGAACTCACCCTTTTTATTGGAGATAATGATTTGATCTGTAATGTTTTTATATTCTCTTTTTTGTCTTAGAGTTCATGCCCCAGGTTCCTACTAGCGTTACAGGTAAAAACTATACATATTTAAAAAAGGCTCCTGCAGTCCTAACTCATCGGAACATTTTGTCCCAACTTCAACAAGAATGTTCATGGGAGTGAGAATTGGAGTGTTTGTGTTCTTTGAAACAATTCTCTATCTTTATAATCTTGTTTTGTCAAACATCGCTTGATGAAGCTTGGAAGTTATTTTAGCCCACATTTGTGGGAAAAAAAAGATTAAATGATGATTGACTCTTCCTTTTGGGATTTCATTTATATGAAAACTAAAACATGTTTGTGAAACTGAATCTTTTTATCCCTTTCCCTCTAATTTGCTATCTTTTGTTGTATCTGAGTATTTGCATTCTTGATAATTTCTTTCTTAGAGTATTTTTGTAAGCTTGTACATTTTTATCTGTATTTTTAAGCCAAGAATTTATGTAAAGGCAAAACTGTTGTATAAAGCGCTGTTTTAAATAGATATTAGCAAAGTAATGAGTCAGGGAACAGTTACCTAATTAACTAGAAACTTGTTATCTAACGAGAAGAAATTCTCCATTGGGAAGATAATTGATTTTTTTTACTCAGATAACACTTCAGCTATAAATACTGACTCTGAATAATAAAACAACAAATGTAATAGTGCTAGGGAAGTTGTTTAGACTTTTAGGGCAGTACTGTATATTCTATATCTATGATATAAATCTAGGACACTCATATAAGTATATCTCTCTTAAAAGCCTTTTTAGACATAGTTAATAAGTTTCTTAAAGATATTCTGAAAACATCTAGATAGGGTCCTGGGCAAGGTACTTTGGTGATTCTGGCTGAGAAGGGACTCACAGAACTATATGATCACTATAGGTCCCTTCCAACCACAACTATTCTGTGATTCTGTGAAATGAGTCTTGCATTTTGCAAATTTTTATGCTTTGCTGCTGTTTTCAGATTAATAGTACATCAGCAGTGCAACAACTGTTGCTCAAGGAGTGCGTAAAGCTAGGGATAAATCACAGTAATTATCTGTTTAATAGTAGACAAGATTAAGTCCACAATGGAAGATGGAAGAGTGGATCGTAAGAGATCATTTGATTCTTAAAGGATTTCTGATGTTGACATTTATATAGTATCCAGCATAGCAGCGATTCCACCCACTGTAAAAATACAAAGAACAGTCCTAGTCAGAATCATTTAACTGAATGCAAAAAGCAGTATTTTTCTTTTAATTTCCCTGAACAATTTATAGAAGATACGAAAAACAAATGTTCATTAGGGGAAAGCAATTCTATTTTGAACTTGGAAGGTTCTTTCGATGACAGGAATATAGCTTACAATAAATATCTTTTGTAGCTAAATATTAAAATCTCATCTGGAAGAAATAAGATTTCCCTGCTACATTAAACAATCTAATAGCTATTTTTTTCTCTGTTATTTAAAACTGAAGAATTAAAGTCATTAACTGGTACTGATGATCTAAAGCAGCAGTATGCAACAGGAGGATGATGTCTATCTCAGAATACATGAGTGTGAGGGGAGGAAATCATGAATATTTTGAAAGGTACTTAGTGGATGTAAGAAACTGCCATGAAGAAGCTCTGCCATACTAGAGCTGCCATAATTACACAGTTATATTTCTGTCTTATAAAGTGTGTTCATTTATGAGGAAAAAAGTGATCAAAAAAAAAAGTTTTTAGGAAATTTCTTTTATATGGCATTCCATGAAGCATTTCAACTGAGAATTCCCGAGCAGTTCCTACTTTCACTTTGAATTCCCTGAGAAATAATAGACAAGAGCTGAAACCAGCATATGATTAGCATTTTTTTCAGTTCTTTAGTGAACTTTTGTTAGTCTATATTAATCATAATGACTGAAAAACCCAATTACTGTTTTTCACAATTAATTATCTCTTTTCTTGTATATTTTTAATGTAAGCTTTTATTGTTTTCTGTTTTTCTCTTAGGTTGGTTGTTACTTGAAGACCCCTAAATACCCGATTTGGTTGGTATGCAGTGAAAGCCACTTCAGTGTTCTTTTTTGTTTGGAAAAGAATTTATTGGGTGACTGGAAAACAGAACAGAGATTTGATCTATATTATTATGATGGCTTAGCCAACCAAGAAGAAGAGATACGGTTAACAGTTGGTATGTACAGCACATTACTTGTGCATTTTATTTTTGATGTTGTCATGAGCACCACAACCAAAAAAAGAATGTGATAATACAAAATTGAACAAGTTTGTGATGTCTCAGGTATTAAAAGATGTCCTTGTTTTCCTCATTTCAGTTTTGATAATTAATTTGAAATAAAATTCCACATTGAAATTTTGAGACTAAGGTCTTAAAAGTGTTAAAAAGTAAGCATGTACAGTTTTATAGAGATTGCTAACTCTTCATGCTAGTATAATGGGAGTGCTGGGACCTTTAGCATATCTCCTGTTGTGACAGTTAATGCAAGTCTTTCTCCCTGTTATTTGTCTCTGATTTGAATCCATGTCATTCCATTGTAGTAATCACATTATTTATTATCTCATCAAAGTAATCAACCTCCACAGGCCTGTAATTGTCAACTGGCTGACACATGGTCTGTTCAAGATATGAAAAATTTACTAAAGCAGATTCTAAAGAAACTCACTATATCTTTTCTTGGAAGCAGTATATTATAAATGTTAACATAATACAAATCCTTCCCCTCCTCCTAATTACCTTATTTCATAGACTCATAATTTTTTGAAACATGCGTTTTAGGATGAACTTTTTCCATGATTTATTTCTCAATTATATATTGTCAATGTAAGAAAAACAATCTCTTTGCTGATTTTGTGCTTTGGAGATGACTGCATGGTCTCTATTTTCTGATTGAATTATTCATTCTAACTATAAAATGGGGGAGATTTTTTTGAAGTAAGGAAGTTCTTTTTAAGTGATACGGGTAATACAATTCAGTGTAGGGCTGGTGAGAGACATTGAGACATGCTTGTTTTATTCTGTTCTGTTCTGTCACATACAGTCCTGAACAAGGTTTCTCATCTGTATTCATTAATAAATCAGGAACATTTCCAAAATTCAAATATACCAAGAAGTGTGAGATCTCAGGATAAGAAAGTGATCAGAATATATATTATTTCTTTACTACTCAACCTACTGTAGTATTTATTTTTCTTCAAGGATTAAACTTACATTGAAAGGTAGACATCTTTTTGTTGTATAGCCTCTTCCAGGGATGTGCCCTAGTAAATCTTCTGTTATCTGTGAAATTCTGCAAAAGGCTGTAAAATCCAAATAGTTTCATCATTCCAGGCAAAACCTTTCCTAGTTCTGGCTGCATAGTAATCCTTTGTTACGTCTGGCGAAAAACTGAAATTCCTTTACCTCTTAATGATTACATCGATGATAAATACATACAGGACAGTACCAGGTAGAAATACTACAATGCTAAGAATTACTGGTATTCCCATATTAGAAATACCAGTAAGCTATTATGATTTTTCAGCATTATACAGAGATACTAGGTAAGGTCCTGGGTACAGCACAGATACTTCTCCACTAGTGCTAATTAGCATAGTTGTTTGCTTTTAACTAGTATATGCAAAAAGGGGAATACCCTGAAATTGAGATTTTTATTCGGAAGGATTCAATCAACATTACTTTGCAGGAAATCTTAAAGAAATTATGCTGAGCAATTACACAGTGTAGTTCCTCCTTGTTTCATGTAATTGTGTAAAATATGTTTAACTCAATTTATCAATTAGTTAACTTAGATAAACTTTCTTTGCCTGCCTGCTTAAGGTATAACTTCGATACTTTTCATATTCCTTACTATGAAATACCCCCATTCAACATATCTTACTTGGAAGAACTCAAGTCTAAAATTCATAGTTCACCTCCAAACACTGTTTTAAGCTCTTCAATATTAGGATGGAATAGTTACTTTAAAATTTTCAAGGTTTCATCTTACCTCTAAATTCCTGAGATTCTGGAAGAAAAGAGCTATTACTTTATGAACTTCTAAATTGTCTCCATTTTGTTTCATTATTGCAGACCATTCAGGGTTTTCTGCAAGAGTGTTTATGCAGACCAGATCAGCAGGCAAGGGAGAGTCGGGCCATCTCTGTGAGATAAGGAAGCCAGATACATCTGAGACTGACTTAACTAGTGTCTGGTGGCACTGCTAGTTTTTACCTTTCTGGCTTCCAGAAGAGCTGATGAGCCATTTAGTGAATGTCCTAATGTCCTTGTGAACCACAGAGCATGACAAGACCTTTCCTCAGAGTTTATTTTTTTTATTTGTTTGTTTTTGTTGTTGTTGGTTTTCTGTATGGTAGAATAACAAACACCACAAACACTTCACACACATCTTGATAAAGCAAACGCCTTTTCACTTATGCCAGTGATCAGCAACATATTAAGGAAACTGAGGTAAGATACACACTGCGTGTCTATGAGCATAGACCAGATATATGGTGCAATGAGATCAGCAGCAGTTGTTAATATAGAAACAGTCACTCCCATCCTGTCTAGATCAGTCTCACTGAACCAGATCTATAACCTACACTGATTCAGCACCATTTGTAGTTCACAACCTGCCCACTGACTGGATAATGGATAGAAAAATAATAGAAAAGAAGAAGCAAAAAAAAGCCTGTTCTGCTTCAATCTAAAATGTTTTAGTCCAAAACAGGAAACAGCTGAGCAGACTGACATCCAAGCTAGTCTCAGGATGTTTTCTCCCCGGGAAGTTCAGCAACTACTTTCACTGTTGACAGATCCAATTTCTGAAACACTGACCTCTCTGTTTTCTCCGGAACAATGCAATTGCCTTTCTGTCCCAAAGAAATGCTCAGAGTCTGTACTAGCTATTTTATATTCAAAATGACATCTCTGGTCCATGAACTGTCCTCCCAAAAGTCAAGGACCATCTTCCCTTTCAGGGAAAGGGATCTTGGGGGAACCAGTTTGGATTGAACATGGGGTTTTCTATTTAAGCCTGGAACTACAATTGTCTTTAGCATGTAAACAAGAAAAGTTCATTTTAGTAATTATCATATCAGCTGCAAAATAAACTCCTTTTGGTCTACTTTTTCCTTGAGACCATGCTTCTATTAGTAAAATAACGTGAATCAGGACATAGGTTGGAACACTGTCCCTAAGGCACATCCTTAGCATTAATAGTGAGCACATTTCTGGGAAAATTTTATGCCTGAAACAACTAACTATCCCAGATAACTTCTGAGCACAATCTAGGAGTCATTCACGATAAAAGGTTTGCATTCGGTCACCCTCTCTCAGCCTTTGGGCTGTCTTCATAACAACAAATTGTAGACCATGAGTTAGGAGGATGCAAAAGCTGTCTAAAGTGAGTGCCATGACCTGCACATTGACCACTCAGTTTCCTGTCTAAGGTCAACTATAAAGTCCATGTGTCTAAAACAACATGTGGTATCTACTTTTGTCCCTGTTCAGATGATGTGAATGAGAGTGTGGGCTAATATTCAAGTGCCAGGAGTGCTAACCTTGCAGAGCATTTCCATCCAAAGTGGGAATATGCTTTCTGTGGGCTCAGTACTTTGCAGTATGAGCAGTAGTAACTCAGTCTAAGCTATTACTTCCAAGGTTGGGTTTGCTACTGCAGTATAGAGATGAATACAAGTATACCCAAGACATTAATCATATCTAATATGTCTCCACAGACACAACTCAGATGTGCACTGAAGCTAAAGAAAATGATCTTACTCCTCCACTTGAGCACTGTATTAGGACAAAGTAAGTGAAAGATAAAATTTTTAGAGTAGATGTTTCCGGTTATTGATAAAGTTTATAAAGCTAGACTGTGGTAAAAGGTAAATACTGCATCAAGTAATCTTGTTAAATTAGTGGTTAGTAATTAGAATAGTGGTCTAGGCTGTGACATTTTCTTTACTTATGGCAATTAACAACAAATGAAGATATGCAAATCACTTCTGGGGCACCTTCATTATGTCCCTACAGCTGACTAAGTTAAAGTCAGTTTGAGAACTCAACTCCATTTCAAGAGGCCAAAATTTGGAGACCCAATAGTGATTGGTTCCTGTTGTAAGGGTATAATGAGAAAAAGAAAAAAAATGCCATTCTTATCAGTCTTTTCTGTAAGAATCACACCAAGCATTAGGCTGAGGTGTGAAGCCCTGCACTTAAAGGCTCCAGTTTGCTCAAACTGTCTATGAGCAGCAAAAAGCTTCTCAAGATCACAAACCACAGTATTTTAAATGTTCTGTTAAGCCATCATTAATAGTTCTTTAGGTCATATTCTCTCCTTAAATACTAGAGCAGTTCCTCTGATGTTAAGAGTTTTGTGACTATTTTGATGTCTATGTGATATTAAATGATAGACTTCTAAGAAATGTATACAAGTCATGCTGAAGTTACTGGGGACATTTTTCAGTTACTCTAATGAGAAATGAAGGAAGCGTAATGGGGAAATTTTGCTGGATTAAAAAATCAACTTTATATCAACTCCAGCAGCAGCACATTGAAAGATGGTATCTGCATATCTTTGGAGCGAGAAGTAAAAGCCTTATTGTCAAAGTCCGTAACATTTGTTAAAATAGCAAGCCAAGCAGCTTCAGATTTCTTTTTTTTTTCATTTTCCTCATCTCCATGCCACATTTTTCCTGTTGTAAAAGAAAAATATTAATAGTAAGAAAAAAAAAGAAACTACAAATGAGGGCATGGGCTGCCAAACACTGTGCTCATGCAGGGCTACCATTCTACAGGGCATCCTGTAACATGACAACAGTAATACTAGTCCAGACTCCCTGCACATATATATTGTATTGGTTCCTTTGTTCCAGTGAAACATAAGCATTACTGTTTACAAATTAAGGGAGATAATATATAGTGTCAGGAACCCCACACAATGAGGGGTAATGCCAGCAACCTGAAGTCAGTGTTAGAATGGCTTCCATTCCTGGCATTGCATGAAAGCTGAGTACAGTTTTCGTAGTGGTACTGTTTGTTTATTTTAAATTCTCCACTTTAATCTTTTGGAGAAATAATTACCAGCAAATTCCAGTGTCAATTTATTTTGTTTGTACCCTTCTTGGGACTGTCTGATTTACCCTGATCAGCCTGGCTTCTTGTCTGAATATTCTCAGTATGTCTCAGTACTCTGTATTTTCTTTAAGTACATTTATGTGTTCATGGCCTTACTGATAAAATTTTCTTACATTACAGTTTTCCTTGTTTTCTTTTTTAAGAGTATTTTCTTTCAATTAGGAGACAATATATACAGAAAAGTAAAAAGAAACCAAACTAAATAACCTGTTAACAAACTGGAAGGTACAAAAGTAGTGTTTCATATCATATGACCATGGAAAATGCCCTAATTTTTATTAAAACAAACAATCCAAAAGTAACCTTTAGTCCTTTTGTACAAGCATTCAAAATGAAATCCCTTTATCAGCCTTTCTTACCAACAAATGCAGGATAATTTCTCAGGGTCCAGAATTTCACAGTCTGAACTATCAGAACTGCAAAGTTTAACTGTAGATACTGTAGCTCTCGAATTTTGATCAAGATTTTTCCCTGTATTTTTTTTCCCCACATTGCTGAGTTCTCTTTTAATCCATGAAAAATCTTACCCGTTGTTTACCCTAGTATCTGAACACCATCCCGGAGTGCATTGCCTAACATCTGCCCGTTGTTTGTTTTATCCTCTTCCAAAGAGAGAGCTGCATATGTAATAGAACGTTCTATATTTAGGCTTTTTTTTTTTTCATTATTATTATTATTAAAGGAAAAGGGTTGTTTTGCTTCTGCAGACAGGTGAGGGTCATGTTTTTAGTTCATATACAGCAAAATAGCAAATGACAGAAATTTGAGTTTAAAAAAGCTAACCCTTTACACCTGCCCAGACCCTGAGAAATTATCCTGCATTTGGTAAATGGTAACTGCACCTAGTCACCAGCAGGTATTGTTGAACCTGTAGGCTCCCAACCAAAGAGTCAGTGCAAACACATGTCTTTTTGCTAGAGCTTTCAGCTTTAAATGTGCGTGGATATAGTCCAATTCTGACCAAAAAGATGTCTGGAATGCACTTTCCTGAGTTGTGTAGGAGATGCTGTGCAGACTTCTTTATTTTATCCTCCCTTGAAGAACACTCTTGTATCACAGTCACAATCCTTATCCACTGTCTCCGCTGGCGGAAATAACATCTGTTAGCCTTGCCTGAGGGAAATAAAACTTTGATCTGATTGTATAATGTGAATTCAGCAATGTAATTTATTAACCCATTAGCGTCAGCTTTCCTTTCTGGTAGCAAGGCTGTGTGATATCTAGTACTTCTGTTTTCCTTTGAAGTGAGACAAATGGAGATTTGGAGGATCAGAGGAGAGGAGAGTGTGAGCAATTAAGCCTGAATTATTGCTACATTCTCTAACAATATCAAGTGATTACTACAAGAAACTCTCTGGACGTTGTTCCAGACTGAGCATTCTTCAGGACCTGAACCTATTCCTCTTAGGTTCAATGGAAATATTCCCATTAAATTCCATGACCTTTGGATGTGGTTATAATTGAACCAGATGAGGCTTTTTTTTTATTGCCCATCTGATAAATTATAATTGAATTAGCAGCAAGAATCTGGGTTCAATTTGAATTGCAGTGCACTAGAACCGTGTGGCAAAATGATCACAATGCGTTATCCAGATTATTTGGTTCCTGTCCATACTGAAAACACTTGCTGAGTTTTTGTGAGTGAAGTTTCTATCTGACACCTACTTTGTGCAGATTCATTAAGTGAAAAAAAGTCCTGAACTCCTCTGTGTATGGGCAAACAGCCAAAGGGTGCTTTGCAGTCTATAAACAGCTCAAGAAAAATAGTTGGAAAATAAATGCAGAGGATCAGACTTTTTATGAAAGATACCTTGAGATCTGCTTCAGAATATCATTCTGTGCTTAAGCTCCTTATTCAAATCTTGTCTTAGAAAAGGCCAGTTCCTAGTTCCATGGTGATAGGCAGTATCTTAAGCCACACCAGAAAAATGTGTCAGTAGCAGTGATGCTGTGTTGTTTTTTCACAGAGGACAGTGTGTCCACAGAGCAGATTTCTGTGTCATTTAGTCTTAGCTGAGACAGAGTCCCTCTCAAAGCTTTAATGATCCTGGTGAGATAAAAGATGGTGCCCTAGGATACACAAAGATAAAGGATGGTCTGATAGCACTAGCAGAAAAATCCAAAGGAGATGGATTGTGGAGTTTGGGCTTCCCACTTGCATTTGATTCTTCTGTAGACAAAAAGATACTCTGAACATCTGGCAAAAGTAACTTTCAGCACTGGAAAATACCAGACTAAGCAGACTATGCCCAGCTTATACTTTCTATGCCCATGGTATTTTCTGGTTTTAGCTCAAGAAATATAGGAATCAACGTTGTGTATTTCTACTAAGCCCTACTAAGTCTTTCTACATTTGTTTTCATGTGCTAAGGCTGAAGTGGAACGAATATTCTGCAGAAAAAAAAAAACAAGTAAAAAATTTCATAAGATCTCAAATTTTCACTATCAACTTACTTGCAATTTTGCTGTGACTGGTTGTAGATTGAAAAAAAATCCCTCAAGTGGTCACAGCCATTAAGATCTTGAGCTGAATACTGTGTGGATCCAACTTCTGGTTTTGTTTTTCACTTAATCAACCTGCTCAAAAAAAGGGCTGAGCTGTCATACCGCTGCTGACACATCCTTTCCTCAGTGACAGAAAGAATGTGACTTGCACTCTGGCAACTCACTGTTGTCCCCAGCCCCTCACAAATGTCTGGCTACTCTGTTTCTGAGCTCTGAGACAGATTTTTAGAACAGATCTAAATAGACAGCACTGGGAATGCTGTCGAGTTTAATTCTGAGAAGAATTGAAATTTGAACTTGCAAATACAAGAAATGCCATGGACCATGGTGCCATTCATGTAATGAATGAATTCAGCTCTGCAGTGGATTGACTTCCTTTGATTCAGCAAGGTCATTGGAGAGACGTCATGGTTGAACTAAATCTTGGATCACTTTGTCATTTTCTACCATGCCATTTTTTCACCATGCCTTCAATACACATTTGGTGACAAATGCCAGATAGATACATTTTTGCCCTAACAGTGTTGGTCACATTCCAGCAAAGCACTACCAGCCATCAGAGAGCCAATAAACAAACAAACAGACAAACAAACAAACAAACAAACTAACTAACTAACTAACAAACAAACAAACAAACATTTTTATGCATTAATGTGGACTTATTTGGAAATATTGTCCTTGATAGACACCTTCAGTGTTATTCTGAAGATAGGATTACATTAAGGAAAAAGCAAAATAATACTACAGAAAAAGCAAAAACAGGTCTCATGGAATCACAGAATGGTTGAGATTGGAAGGGATTTCACTGAAGGTCATTGAAGTCTGCCGTTGAAGATCTGAAAGGAACCAAATACAGGAACAAGAATTGCTGCTAAATGAAGTCATCTGGTCTTACAGTCACACAGTTCCTAATCAGAGCCCTGTCATAGGAATGCGCAAGTTGTCTAATAACAGCTAAGAGATCAAGAACTGTGATTATATAGGGTTAATCCCTATAACCATCTTGGGGATTTCCTGTAGTAAAGCCAAGGTACCTGTTGTGATTCAGCTTCTTCTGAGGACTCGCTGTTGTCTAGAAAAGACTAGAATAAGTGTAAGGAGACTGAACTCCCAGTTTGGGCACTAAAAATAGTGGATACAAGTACGTCATCTCCCTTCCTGTCCCTTGGAGGAGATGTAAGTAATTGCTCCAAGTGAGTCCATCCAAAACTTTGAAGTAGTTTGAGGGATGTTGAGTTACTGCTCCAATAATGTGATTAACTGACGGATGTAAAATGATTGCTTTTATTTCTAGGTGGCACGGAGCTGTTATTGACTGGAACGGCACGGAACCAATCTTGTGACTGCCCTGACCTACACTTTATTTGTAAAGAGAGAAAGGAAATGACTGAATTAGCACGTTCATATTCCCACCAATACAGGATATAGAATAAGAGTTATGAAGTTGACGATGAGGAAGAATGACATGGTGTGTGCAGGCTGAAAGAGTTTCACCTCATACTTAGATACTTTGCTTATAATATAAACAGAATTTACATAAATTCTTGGTCACTGCCTTTATCATACAGTTTCTGAGAGCAGATAGAGCCTCCACTGCCAAATCAAGCTTTCAGATGAAGCATAAATTTGTCAGCAACCTTTTGAGGTCTGTTTCTGGGTCCACTCTATATCCTGCAATTGTTCCCAAAAATCTGATCAAAGGAACTGCACTGAGATTTCCTCCACTCTTCCTTCACTCAGTCATGTTTAGTTCTTCACATACACTTGAGCAGAATCAATACAAAATGCCATTCAAGAAATATATATTCACTTCTTGCCCTGATATTGAGAACTCTCATTTTGCACTAGGAGTATTGGTAGCCATATAGACGTTTCAGCTACAGCCTAACCTACGCAAAGTTCTTGCAGTCTCATAAAATGTGCAGTAAGGCTTGTGGTTTTATGTTATCAGAATAATAGTAAAACTGTGTTCCTCATATTGGGTGCAACTGTGCAATGTGCTATGGTGCCTCACACTGATGTAGCTTATTTTTCTTTCTGAATGACAGAAAGTACTACCAGTGTCTTTACTTTTATACTGATGTAACACTAGGGTTTATTTATACCAAAGTGCTGGCTAAGATCAGTGATGGTTTACTTCTCCACAATTACAAGAAAACACAAAAGCTTTAGATTTGACATTTAAAGGGTGCCTATCTGTGATAGATACTTTTCTTCCAGGTTAGACAGCGTGCATGTATGAAAACAATGTAATATGAAGATATATCCGGAGGTACGATGGCAACATTTTGTATTCTGAAGTATATTCTTTAAGTGATACATTTCAACAACACTTTGCCAAAATGAGAACAGTTTAATCAACTGAAGATTGGAAAAAATATGTCGAAAAAAGTGATTTGCTACTGAGAAGATTGCAAATAGCTTGCCTACAATTTAATCCTCTGCCTTGAGAGTGAATATCTCATGAAAGTTTAATAAAGGACTTTTGCTTTTTGATTTTTATCATCCATTCCTGACTATGTTACAGGTATATTATATAGTCTTTGATAAACCCCTTTATCTCTGTGAGTTTAAGGGCATGTTTGCATCATGGGCTTAAGACTGCCTTTTTAACTCAGATTCAGTTGTCATACAAAATGCAGACACCATAGTTCTGTGCTAAGAGATTGCATCAGGGTTCAGGTAATTCAGTGTAATTGATGTTCAGAGTTTCTGGGAGTGGGAGATAATAAACACTGAAAGATCACAGATGCAAAGCACTCTCTTATGTGTCTTGAAAAATTGCAGACAAGGGTGGCTCAGCATGGTGTCTGTCAATCCACAAGCTCATGGTAAACCTTTGCTCCTCTTAAATTTTCTATGAACTGATTTTCCCATCTATCTCACGTATATATAAAAAATTTGTCTATGGATAGAAAATAGTATGCGATAGAAGTATGATGGAAAACTTTTGAGATCATGTGTAACACAAAAATTCCTTCCTATGTTTTATAATCTAGTGAACCAATACCAATTACTTTAAAGTAGTGCTTTAAAGTATGTCAATGTGGAGATAAACTTTCACTCCCTAATGGAAGAGCAGCAAAGATAAGCAGGGAGCTGCTTTGTAACAGGTCTGAGTTTCTTCAGAGTAAAATATGAATGTCAGAGCAGGTGGGTTCAGATGAACCACCTCTCTGGGCTTTTTTCATAGTTGGCAAGGAGAAACAGGCAACATTAGGTTGTAAGTCATCAAAGGTTGTTTCCACATTGACTGTAGGGTGAGTCGTATGAGACGAGGGTTGAATGCTGAGCATGTCTCTGCTAAGTATAAAGGGAGCCCGTGGTGATTGCCTCAGATGAATTTCATTCACGAAGACATGAGGGTTTTTCAAGGTTTTGGAAAGAGGTGAGAGTTAGTGAATAGTGTTAGGGAACAGACTATATTTTATGGCTACTTAGTCTTGGAGGACAGAGAAACAAGAGGGGAAGTCCTGAGCTCTGAACCTCTTTTTGAAATGACTTAGAAAGAGTCTTCTTCATCATATTTTTTTTTTCTGCTAGAGCATAAGTCTCTATTACCATAGAATTCCAGATAGCCAGGTCTTTCTTATCCATTATCTGAAATTATGTCCATATTTATTTGTTCTGAAAAGTCTACTGTCTGTATGTCATCTTTTTAAGCTGAACACCTTCCATATTCTGCAATGGCTTCAGTCATGAAGGCAGGAGTAAACGTACATAGACCACATCACCAAACCACTGCATGTGCAGGGTGACTCATGACCAAGCTGGAGCATGGAGAAGTTAAGTGCGATTAAGCCCTTTCCAGTACCATAAGGAGGAAGTGGAGAAATGAAATATTTGTTTAGCTCTAATTCTTTTGACAAAAGGAACAGGAGAGGAGAGGAGA
>NW_020456088.1:3286643-3317696 GCF_003342845.1 Nothoprocta perdicaria
TTTTTTTTTTTTTTGTTAAATAATTCATTTGTTAGTGAAAACTAATCACAGATACTGCACTGTGAATATTTCATGTGCCTCCCCAGTTCAGTAGACTAATGATGAAAAGTTAAGCCTCTTTCTTGTCAGAGAATAACCATAGCTCAGTGCTAGAGGTGGCTGAGATGAGGTGGAAAGACCACATTGAACTTGGTGGCTACACCTAGGCAGAAACACATGATTATGTCAACTGGTCTTCAAATGAGAGGCTCTGTTTACCTCCACATAGACACGCTCACCATGTAATGTTTGAAACCCACCCAGTGAATGAAAACTGCAAAGTTCTTTCTTTTTTAGCTCAGTAAGAGATGAGCTGCATCATCCTGGTCAAAATCAAGGGAGAGGTTACAGAGCTTTATTTGGTAGTCTGTGCAGGTGGGCATATTCACATACCGAGGTTTCTTATCCCTCTATAGGTCTACTCTGCAGTAGAAAAAAATATTTCTAGTATTATTTTAGCAAGACCCACTTGTGATAATGTATTACTGTGAATTAAATTCAGACTTACTTTGATGACTGTGCTACTAAAATACAAAAATTGAGTTGCTCCCTCTTTTCTAATGGTTAACTCAAGTGTAGGATTAGCATGTTTTCAGACCTAGCATGCTAATATTTTCTTCTGCATATCTTCCCATATCGTAATGTGTCAGCTACTTGCATGTTTTTTCTTAATTCAGGGTAAATTTGCGAAGGAGGAAATTGCCTTGAATTGCATCCCTTTTACCAGACCCAGTACATGAGCAGTTACAGTGGATCAGGTGTACTACAGGTGTACTGCAGGAATTTGTTTCTGCAGAGCATGCTTGTAGAAACCCAAGTTGTATTGTTTTGCATTATTTTAGTTTTCTGTTCATTGGTAAGATCTAGTTGGAAACACAAAGGTTTAGCCATGGAAAGAAAATGATTGCTCCTACATGTCTGCGTGACCCAGAGCCTAGACTGCTACATAACCTAAGGAAAAGTCATCCCATTAAGAACACTTTGTATATATTAGCTCTCTTCATCTATTTGTTTTCGTTGGCTGAAAGCTAATAAATTCGACATTACCTCTGAAATAAGGAAGCAGTTTCTCCTTAGCAGCTTTGTTTATAAAACTAGAAAAGGAAAAAGCACACTTTCAATCACAGATTTTTATTTGTCATTTCAACCAGGGTGGGTTAAGATTATTGTTACAGTGGAAAGCAAGCTGGTTTTTTTGATGTCCCACATTAACAAAAGTTTTTGACAATATCAAATTTGAAACAGACATTGATTTAAAGCAAAAAAAATCTTAAATATATATTTTTTTCCTTAAATAGATATTTATTGACACTCCAAAATTTCAGTTTCTGTTTCCTTTATCGTTTGCTTGAAGGAGTTACACTAGACCACAGCAGTTTGTGCATCATTCAAGTTAGTTGTGCTTATGGGCAGAATTCTTCACTGTGAAGAACAGATAATCTTGAGAACTTTGCTGTGCCCTGAGGCTAGGACAATTTTTACTTGAGCTTTGACTCTTAGCATCAAGTTGAATTTGGGTCAGTGTGTGGTTTCTTGGGTAGCATATATAGCACATGCTGTTAGGCACCCATTGTATAGCAGATCCTAGATCTGAACAGGTTAAGATGTTTCACAGCAACTTACGAATGTAGATGCTTCGATTTTTAAGGTTTATTTGAGAAACCTTATATTATTTATGAAAGTGAGATAGCCACAGGTTGGTATGAGGCAGTCCAATGCATGAGACTAGGATCCAGATGCTCAGTATGGTAAATATGGAAGCAGCATGTGACATTAAAATTGCTCTGAAGTTGAGTTAATAAGCATCATTCTGTAATCAAGACTAATGCTTTCATGTACAAAATTGATTTAATTTTCACAGCCGGCTCACACATTGCCTGCTGGGAGGTATTTGCAGCATATTCTGACTGCTTGACATATCAATGCAATAAATGGATTGGAAAGTGGAGACTGGAAAGGTCCTCAAAATAAAGGACCTTTATAAGTCTAAAACGGCATCCCAAACAAGGGATCCAACATCCAAACAATCCCAAACATCTAACCTGTGAACCTGTAAGATCCAGTGAATTACAAGAAAGATCCATCTAATCTAGTTAGAAATATCTGTGGGATAGGTTTCTTCATGTGAACTAGTAATCCAGGACATCTTTTACAATCACTGCTGAGAAACAGGCATGTATGGGTATGAGTCTGATCTGTTTTAGGTGCCTACTGTAAAATGCAATGAATTGTGCATTTCAGTTTCCTGTCCACTACTGACTGGATCTCCACTGATCATGTTGGTTAGAGAGAAGCTAGAATGTATGAATGCCAGGCAGAAAAGAAGAAAAGAGTGTTTATGGATCCATATAATCAAAAGAACAAGTGAATTAGATGGTGGATTGCAGGTTCTTCTTGACTGTTCTACCACTCTTACCTGTCTTGCACTTCACAACTTGTAGTTAAAAGCTAAAGAAGCATATGTTGGGGAAAGAAAACACTGGATTTAGCAGCAGGAATTTGCCAGCATTTGGAGAAGGAGCTGCTGGTAAAAAATCAGTTTGCTGAAATGGGAACACAGGAGGCATAACAAAGTTGAGACATGGAAGGTGTCCTAGGCATGAGAGTTTGTAAGCAAAGTTTTCTTTTATAAATGTTCTGGGAATAGTCACAAGCCTAAATCCTGATAAAACACCCAAGATACCAATACCTTATGTGAGTGTTCTGTTTATTTTCTTATCATTATCTTATCATTTGGCAAGGACTTCCAAATTAATCTGAAAAATATTCTGGGCATTTGTAAAAATGCTCTCTGCACTGGAATTCAGTAAATATTTATTCATTGACAAAACACTAGTAAAGAATGTGTAACCAAATAAAAAAAAAAATAGCTCCTCTGCGTACAATATTGAAAAAAATATAAGGTTAAATGTTACATTCTGCAAACATACCTTTTGCTGAGATGTACTTGGTTTGCTAAGTGTTATGGACAGGAGCCAAGGTCTCCAGACCTTGAATTCTGCTTTTTTTTTACTGCAGGGAGAATGGAAAAATATAGCTTCTGTTGAAGGGAAGGGAGTGGTTCACAGTCTTTACAGGGGCAGCAAGAAAGGCACATGAGCAGCAAAAGAACAGCTAGCAAAACCATGGTCCTGCTCTGAAATGGAACAGAGGCTTTGGTGACAAAAGACTAAAATCACAGAAGCCAGATGTCTTCTTCACTTCAGTCTTTATTGGTAAGACTGACCTTCAGGAATCAGATCTCTCTGAGACCAATCACTACGGTCCTGCCCAGGACTCAGTATTGGGGCCAATACTGTTTTTTTTTCATTAGTAACCTGCAACTAGAGGACAGAAAACACCCTCAACAAGCTTAAAGATGGCACAAAATTCCAAGGAGTGTTTGATACATCAGATGTTTGTTCTATTTTTCAGAGGGCGCCTCAATGGGCTGGAGAAATGGGCATAGAAGAACCTTGTAAAATTCAGTGTAGGTAGCTGCCAAGTCCTGCACCCAGGGAGGAATATCAACTTGCAGCAACACAGTCTAGGGGAAGACCAGGTGGGGAGCAGCTTTAGCAGCTTTTCAGGAAAGGAGATAAGAACTGAGACTGTGCAGCCTGGATGAGAAAAGTCTCAGGGGAATCTTATTCATATGTGTACATACTTAATGGCAGAGACTAAAGAGAACAGAATTAGACTTTCCCGGTGGAGCCCAGTGCCAAGGTGAAAGGCAATGGGCACAAACTGCAACAGGAAATCTTGTCTGGACATAATAAAACATCTTGTTCTTGTGAGGATGGTTGAACAGAGGAACAAGTTGCTCAGAGAAATTGTGATTTTCCTAACCTTGGAGATATTGAAAACTCTCTTGAATCTTCTCTGGGGCAACCTTCTGCAGCTGACCTTGCTTGAGCAAGGAGTTTGGAAGAGGTGATCTCTGAGGTCCCTTCCAACCCCAACTATTCTGTGAATCTGTGCTGATGTCTGCCACAACTGTCCTGAGAATATCCAGATTTCCGTAAAAAAAATGTTATTCCCCCAAAAAAAAAGAAAAAAAAAAGAAAATTATTTCCAAAGAAAAGATAAAAGCCCAACTAGAGAGCACGTAGTTATTGAGTAGCCAGTCCTGCAGCTATGAAGATCATGTAGTTCATATTAGTAAATATTTGGCAGAGAAGAAATCTTAAACATCAAAGAAAAGCCAGCACAGGTGGGGGTGGATGGTATGGCAGTAAATCAATTTTATAAACCCACGTAAAAAGAAAATAACAACCTTAAATACTAGGCAAGAAAGAACCTACACATGATTTTACTTTAGAGATGGAGAACATCATGAATCACTGATTTTATGTTACTTGGATTTTTCTTCTTTTGAGATGCACAGTTTTAGGCCTACGATTTCCTTAATTTATTGACCATTATATGCAGGAGAAAAAAATGTGCTAAGAGCCAAAGTCTCACCAAGTACAAACCAACTGAATATTGTCCTCACTCTGCTTAGTATTTCTATTTATCTCAAATGGAAGATAACTCTTATGTATTCAAATACATTTTGCCTGAGGAAAATATTCGTGATTTGTATCTTTACATGTAATTGCTATGATACATCTCACTATTTATGCTTCTAGCTGACTGTATTTCTTTGTTGATATGATTTTAGCTCTGTTGTCATATATTGTTTGTGTTTGGTTAATAGAAGTAAAAGGGCAAAATATAACAATAGCAAATGGAGAATTGTAAATGTCAGTTCTAGCTAATATGACATGAGTAATAGTATTTTATGGAGTGTGAAGACAGCTGTTCTTTTACAAGCACTTCAATATAAAACAGTTTTATTATGATTGACATCCTTCTCCCTGAGTCAGTACTAAAATCCTATCAAGCACAGTATCTTTCCTCAGTCAATTCTAAAGAAAACAATCTAATTTTACTAAAATTATAATTCCAGTTTGAAAATAAGTAAAATGCACACATTGGAGCCTGCTATACATTTATTTGTATTATTTCTCAGGAGTTTACTTTGCCAGAAGCAGAGGGCACAGGATAAGGGATTAGAATGCTAAAAGCACATTCCTAATCCTGGGTGCAGTTTATCAAGTTTTGTAGAACAATCCGAAAGCATCTACTTTTTTTTTTTTTTTTTTTTTTTTTTTTTTAGTAGTGACCATATTAAGAGCTGTTATATTTTCTTCTGCTGAGAAAGTCCAGACTTAAATTCTTCAGACAACTAATGCTCTCAAAATACCCATTGGCACTGAGTTTCATCCCCTGACTTTCCTCAACTATTAAGAGCAATGAAAAGCACACCATAATTTTCAATACTAATACAGTAATAATTTTTTTACTTTGCCCATGCTGGGCTTGTCCAGTTTACATTTCCTGTCAGTGTATAACAACAATTTAGGGGAGCCTGTTTCTTTTATGGACTTGTCAGCAAAATGGGAGTAGAGTTTGAGACAAGAAGGGTGATTTATGCCTTGGGGAGGCAGGGAACAGGTGACTTTTGCTTAATGGAAAATAATGTCCCTTGTCTAAAAATGTTGTGAAGTCCATTCCAGCCCATACAAAAGCAAAAAGTCATGTGGAGAATATATGTTATTTGCAATAGTTCTGAAAAGCGTTTCCTACCGAATAACCATTGCAAGTCATTGTAAATCTCCTGGGAACAACGGTCAAAAACATCAGCAGTTAATTACTAGAGCTTCCTAAATCAACCTTCTTTGGCATGACATGAAGTGAACGAAAGCAATAAAAGCAAGGAAGTGCATTGTGCTTTGTCCTGTCCAACTCCTGTTCGGACAGGCGTAGGTCATAAGCACAAATGTAACCAGCCATGAATTGTTTTTTATTTTAATTCATGGCCTTGAGTTAAATTAAATGAACATGCTGGAAAGGCCAAGGTAAAATGTAGGGCCAGGTCTTTGGACTGCATAAATCCTCTGACCTCAAATGAGATATACTGCTTACACACATTTAGAATTTAGTCCATGCCCTAGATTAGGGTTTAAATTATCTAGTTAAATTACGTAATTGCTCCTTGATAGCTTGGTCTCCAGAATTTCATGGCAAAACATATACCTTACAATGACTGGCAAAATGAAGGTAGATTGAAAAATCTGTTCTTGTTAGGGACTGAAAAGTACTAGCTCTTGGGTATATGAGAGTTCTTACTAAATTTTATGATTCAAGAGCCTGGGAAGTGGAGCTTTTTCTTTGCCTTGCTCTCTAGTTGCAGTCATTTCTTGAAGCAGAATGGTTGCATGGATTACTTGGCTTCTGGAATGGGTCTGGAGGGAGACAAGATTATCAACATATTGGTAAACAGCTCTGATAAAGGGGGAAAAAAAACCCTTATTTTATGTAGTCCCTGATAGAAAACCCTTTTCTTCTTTACCATGAAACCAGTCTTCAAAATCTAAAATATCTGCTTGGTAAAGTGTAATTGCTACTGCTTTTCACTTCCGGCTTCTTACCCTTGTATCTCACACTGGGGTGGAAAAGATGTTTCATCAGTCATGTTGCTGAGTTTTCTAAGGAAACTAGCTGTGAATTGAGACATGAATGAGGAAGAGCTGTAGGCTGTACATCACGCCTCCTCAATGCCTAGAGGAGTGAATGAGGTGGGAACCCAGAGGAAAGACCAGCGTCTTAATTGGAGGGAAGGAGCCAAAGGGAAAGGCACACAATGGCAAACGAGACAGAAGTTGTATGCCAGGAAGAATTTTATAGGATCTCAAGACCTTCATGGATTTCAGCGAAAGCAGACTGATGATTGATATAAGACTGGCTGAATGGAAGGCAACACAATGAGGTGCAGAGCTCCTCAGGTCTGGGGAGTGTAGGCAGCATGAGCATTAGGAAGCAGAAGGGAATGATATTTACAGATCAGTAGAGCGACAAATTGTGCTAGGACTCATGAAGTGACTGGCTAAAGGAGCAATGAAGTAAGCAGCAGGCGGGAGTGGTCTGTTAGTCTATGTGATTAAGGCTAATCGCCGTAAATACAAAGGCCTGGTGAGAAGCTGATGATAATGAATGGGCAGAGGAACACCAAAGGAACACCTTATTGCCGCTCCTGGGGCTATCCTATCCTAGCAGGACCATCAGCACATATTCCAGGTAGTACTGGAATCACCATCACTGAGATGACCCAGCTGAGCCAGACAAACTCTTCCTGGAAGGCCTAGGAGGTTATTATCTATAGGGATAGAGTACTGACATGGAATGCAGGCAAAGAACATTTGCAGACTGGGTAAAATTATTATGGCATGTCTTTAGGACGGTTATAGGAATGTGAAAGATATCTCTTGGGATGCTTATGAGAAGGACCAAAAACAGGGAAAGGGAGGGATCAGTATGTCTAAGGAAGAGTGTGTATGGGAGAAGAGATGAATATGGGAATAAAAGTGACTGGTTGTGCTCAGAGTGAGTCTAAAAACCAGCCACTGGGGAGACCCATATATATATATATATATGTATAAAAATGAATATATTTCATCCTGATCAGCCAGAGAGAAGGAACAATATTGGGGTACATATGCCATTGATGTCTGAGTGAAGGCTGTGCGCTGATGGCACCTCTTCTGAGGGTCTTGACCTCTCCATTTCCCATGAAGGGAACTGAATGGGACTACCTCAGATGTAAGTGTCTAGCATCTAGATAACTGCAGGTAAATAGTCATACTGATATTCACCTGATTCTTTGTCCCCTCCTTCATAAATCTTGGTCATTCTGGGTCCTAATGGTCCATAACTATTGTGTTTGGAGCATTACACGCAGGACCTCATCCTTTTATAGGATATTTTATAGGTCTTTCTGCAATAGCTCAAGCTATTTAAAGCTTTTTTTCTCCCCCTATCTTGTTTACATAGGTTTCTATGATTGGTATCTCTGTGCAGACCACACATTGGTGCAAAGAAAACCCCAATGACAAAGTTCCAGGATTGTTTCCTGGGCTTTTCTCGGTGCTCTTTCAGAACTTGCAAAGGATTTAACTACTTGTTCCAGCATCAGGATCACCCTCAGTTACGCAAAAGGAGCCCTTTATGATATCAGGCCACAACAAGCTGCTTTCCATCTGGGATTTTTGAGCACTTCCAGTGCACTGTGTAGGAAACGGCCTCTGGTGACGTTGTTCTTTCTGTGATGGTGCCAGAAGGTGCCTCAATGATTGCTAACAATAATAAATAAACCAAGCCATGCTGTAGTTGCTCTTCTTTGTAAATGAGGAGCAGGAGCTGGGATTGATTCTGACAATTTCCAGAACAAAATTGAAATATGAATATGAAACTGCTTCTTTAACCAATAATAATGGCAGGTGTTTTCCACAGTAAAGAGTGTGCATGTTTTTCTGAATCCATCTGTGTGGCAAACTTCACTACAATTTATTGCTAACTTGTTAATATTTGATGAAAAAGCCCAATTCATTGAACAGAAGGGAGAAAACAAGAGAAATCTGAATTTACAGAGTTTTGATATAAATTAATATATAAGGAACAGCAAAAATGAATCTCACTGAGTCTTCCATACTCCTAGTAACTCAGGGAGGACAAACACATAATCCGTGAACGCATAATCCACAGTAAGTGGATGGAGTGAATCTCTTTGCTAACACAGAAATGGTATGTAACATTGCTGCTATCACACCAAACCACTTAGGGAGGGATTCAGCTTTCTGATTAAGGCCCCACGTGATTGTTTAGTGGCACAATTTTAGGCATATATCTACTTGAGGTGACACAGGTGTGCCCTCACTCCCTTGGATTACCTAATGGAGGCAAAGTGAGATATACCTAGGAAGAGCAAATACCAGAAGACTCCCAGCTTTGGGAAAATGGATCATGCCAAAAATGCCAGACTGCATTCTGCAAAATGCAGAATGAGGTGTATATCCCATTTATCATCAATAGAGAAATCTCTATTGAAGTCAAAAGAGTTAGTGGAGAAAGAAGTATGATGTGTCACATTCAATAGAGATTGGCTGCATAATTAGATACTGAAGTTGAAGCAAATAAATTTCCTCAATAAATTTGAGTCATAATGTAATGTATGATAATGTAATATCATAAAATATTGTAGAAATACTGATTCCCAGCCAAAATATAATTTTGGTTTAAGAAAAAAAAATGTTGTCTTGATGTGAAAAATCTGCATCCATTTAACTGAAGAATAAACTACATCAATGTATTCTTTGTATCAGTTAATTAGAGTGAAAAAAATCTGCAACAGGTAACAAATTATTGTATCCCTGTTGTTCTTGATAAAGAGGAAAAAATGTTCTAGGCAAGTACGGAGTCATCAACCAGGTGTCTTTTGTGAAAATGATCATACAGACTCTATATGGCCTGAGTACCAATAAAAGAGTTTATTTACCAAATAGAAGACAATATTTACCAAATGTTCATTAAAAAAAAAAAAAATAAATAAAAAAAAAAAAAAGAAAAGAAGAAAAGAAAACTTCAAGAGAACCTGGAACTAAAACAACCAAATCACTGATTCAACAGAAAAATGAGATGGAAAAACACAATGTAGCTACCAAAGGAAAAATCCTGAAAAAAGTCCTGACAAAAACAAGGGAAAAGCCCAGAGAAAATGGGACCTGTCTCTGCCCGAGAAGGCATGAGAGAATCATTACCACGTAAATGCTCACTTAAAATTCCCTGGGAAGCAATTTATAGAGCGTACTGCTTGCTCTCCTTCTCTCCTTTTAGGGAAAATATGTGGAGTAGATAATCCTGGAGCCTTTTCATGCCAAGGAGCAGAAAGAAACACTAGTTGTATCTGCTGTATTTAATCAAACTCTTGGCTTATTTTGTACAAATCCTATGCAAGAAAAAGCAGAGAAGAGAACAGAAATCTGTCACACAAATTTCACTTCAGTCCTTGGATCCTCAGACACTCCTTCTCCCCGGGAATTTTAAAGGCATTTCTGGAAAATTAGCAACAACTCTTACTAGTTTTCTGAATTTCAAAGTTGCCAAGACAATGAGGGCTGTAGAAGTTGTTGCTATCATGACAGGACTCCACTCTTTTTTACATTTATATTTAGAAACAGTTGACTAGATTTATCCCATATGCATTTAAAAATCTGACTCAGATGCCAAAGTTACAGTCTAGTTGCCCTGTATTTCTGATAATATCCAGAGAAGATGCCGTTTTTTCCAGAAAATTATTTGAATTACATGATCTCCTCTAATGATTGGTTCACATAAGTAGTAAGATTTCATTCCTGCTGGCAAGTGACAGGGACAAAGTCATCAGCTTTCACTTTCCAAATCTCAGTATCCCAGTTTTCAGTTCCTCCACTGCCCAAGCAAGAAAAAAAAAATGCAGAGTGTTCACTTACTTCTGTTCATTACTACCAGATAACAGTTTATTCTTATTAAAATTCTTGCATTTCTTAACCCTCACATGAGCATGCTGGATTTTTTTCCCCCCCGCCAAATCCTGACACTACACCAAGGTAATGGAATTCAGGATTAAAACCCCAAAGACTTCTGTCAGCAGCTGAAGATACATTTTTCCATGGGAATATTATAATTCTGATGAAGCTGAGTTAGGTTTAACTGCCATTGGTCTGACTAAGTTTACAATTCAATATTAATAATGGTGGATTAATGTTCTTTTATGTAGGTATCTATGGTTTATTTCATCAGCTGCTGAAACCTAAGAGGAGATTTTTAGATTACGTTTGCTTAAGTACTTTTGCCAAAGATGCTGAAGCCTTTAGTTCTTCTACCATGTATGCTCTTCTCCTGGATAGAGGGCAGATGACTGTTGCCAATGTTGATTTTACTGTTGACAGAAGAAGGTCTTAAAGTGTGGCCTGAGGCTAAGCACAGCTCTTAGTGCAAGGAACATCCATCTGAGCTTAACAGATAGATCTTAGTAGGAACGTGGGGGATCAGCTCAGATAATTAATGAGAAGCAGTTACTTCTCATGTGGGTTTGACACAACATTCTGGAAATCAGCCTAGAACTTGCACAACTTAAGAACAAAACAAAACTTTCTGGAATTTGCTTCCAAGGTAATGGAGGTGTGCTAGGAACTCAAAATAGAGCAAAACTTGCTTAATAGGGTCAGCTCAATCTAATATATCGTGAATCCTACGCCTTTCATGTAGTTCTGGCAGATTGGCTTTCTGTTCCAGCCAAATCTTGGTTGTACCAGAGAAAACACACAAAAAGATATTAATGCAAAGAGTCAACCAATTTTTCAGTCTTCAGAAAAGGTACATATAAAAACCTAAGTGGCTTTTCATTTGTTCAAAAGCAATTTTCATCACAGAAGACGCAAAATTATATACTCCTTTTGGACCAAATCTAAACCTTTGTCAAAGTTTCAGTTTTGGGATAAAGTGCATGAAATGTTATGCTCCGAAATATTTGGTTTCTACAAATAAGAAGAGAATGTAAGTGGGAAATATGTTGACAGAGAACGCATATTTCACCTAGCAGCTGAGAAGAGTTTGTGCTGTGATGTCTATCAAGGGAGTTTATTAGGTTTCCTGCCAACAAGATCACATTACCTGTGGATAATCACAAGAATTTGCTTATGAATGACTGTATTAAGAATTTAAAAAAAAATTCCTCTGGTTTGGAGAAGAGTCTTCTTTTGTGCAGCTTAAAACTAATAACTAAAGAAAACAAACAGCAAAATCAGAACAGATTGCAGGCTAGAGACTTAGCCCAAAAGAGGTTTAGCAAACAGTCCCGTAGTCAAGTCTTCAGCCAGACTGTCTCTCACAAAACGCTTTCCCAGCTGATCAGCAACAATGTGCTTTTCTGCCAAATACTTTGTTATAAATAATCCCCTTTATCTACTGGCAAAACTATGTGAATGTAGGTGGGGTTACTGCATGTTGCCCCATAAGGATATGGGCACAAACCCCCATGAGGGGTGAGGGTGAGGTTATGTGGATGTCCCTTTATATTCCTTGATGGATCATTTGTTTTTAAAACTATCACCTTGACCATCACATCTTTATGGAAGTTAGCTCTGACTATGGCTCTCTTGTAACTTAATCTATTTTTCTGGTCATACTCACTGTACAGAACAGCACTTTATCAAAACACATTTCTAATTAATATGTTCTGGACTTGCTCCCTCATCATAGGAAAAAGTCCAACTGATTTAAGTGGGAGGAAGATCAAGCTCTTCTGGGTTTATTTCAGTTAAGACATTGTGAACCATAATGAAAGTGATTTGTCTCTGACAATCTCTCTCTCTTGAGCATTCAAGAGTTTGTTCAGTTCATTAAAAATACCTTGATAAATGTTGTTCTTGGAGACTGTGAAAGGAACAAATATGATTAGCTGCAGATGCACAACTTATTTAAAAAATAATAATTAAAAGGGAAATCTAGCTTTGGAAATCTTTGTTGTGTTGTGGTCCTGGCAGATTATCTTTTCATTGCACTCTGGAACGGTTATATGGGAGATGTTGCTATCACAGATGCCCAATTCCAAGAGGCTGAGGTGCAAGGTAAACTTCAGCCACTCTGAACAGAACACACTTTTATGGCTCTGTCAAGACAGTCATGTCCATTACGACATTTTTCTGATTTTCTAAAGCTGGAAAAGCAGTAGATAATGGCTGGGAGCGTACAAAGACATTTGCTGATGGAATGATTGTGTAGAGATTACTTGATGCGTTTGTGATGATATTTCCTTTTACAGATATGCCTATGACTAATAATTTGAAGGAATAGATGCAAAATCTAAAAATGAATCAGAAAAATATATCCTAATCTTATTGTTCTTACCTGTTTTATGTTAATACCTGCAGACCCCAATCAATCTTGAATTCCATTGTCTTGGGCATTGTACACTTAAATAGCTCTGCTGTTAAATTGAAGATGATGGAGGCTGGGCCTACAATCTTCTATAATGTTAAAATTTCATCACATTCCGTGGAACAGTTTGACTTTATATAGTAATTTTAACTTCCTAGACAGTGCTGAGTGATGGTTCAAGGGCTAACACAGGATAGAGATTATTCCCAATAGATGATAAGGGTGAGGCCATCCTTTTTTTTTTTTTTTCCACGTAGAAGAAAGCTTAGCAATGTGGACTTGAGATGAATCATACCACTTGCCTTCAGGGCCAAGCATAAGGTCCTGACCTGTTGTTCTTGTTTGTATTGGTGTATCTTTTTGTAACAAGAGAAAGGACTTGCCTTTTAATACTTGTAATCTCTATAGAGAAGAATATCAAAAGGGAAAAGGAAAAAAATATTATTTTCCAGATGGTACAGAGAGATTAAAGTCATGTTTACTTAATGCAGTGGAGCATTATCCTCAAGTTAGTGCTGACCTGTGATGGAAACGTGTTCACCATAGTAATAGGATATCTTTCTTGACCTGTCAGACTTTACTAGTTGGCTTGAATCACATGCAACCCAAAGGACACTGGTAAAAGAACTGAGAGCAGCAAAAAGTCAATTCACAAGGGACTTAAAAGGAGGGAACTTTGTTACCATCCTTTCTTGTTTCTCGTCCGTATAATGATGACATCAACAAAGCTCAAAGCCCTTCATGCATTGGCCTTGGTCAACTCTATGTTGATGCCATTATCTTATGGATGGAGAACTAAGGCCAAGAACGTTGCAGTCATTTTGTCAAAGTTACACAGTAAGTCTGGATTAGATGAGGAGATCTGCATGGAATACAGAGATTTATGTCTAACATTTTAAGTAAAGGACTGTCTTTTCTCAAATGGATTTATGACATGGTCTTATGGTAGTGTCTTCTATTAACAATATGTCATTGATTTTTTTTGCCCCCTTGCCATGACCACTTGGTTTTTGGTTTTTTTTTTTGAAAACTTTATGGTTGAAGAATTGTTCTGTATCTTGAATGTCCACCCAATGGAATACTTGTGACTAAATTTATCTGCCTTTTAAGTTGTTTTTAAATCACATCTAGCGTGTGATGTTTTCTTATCTTGGACAGGGGAAAGGAAAAAGGAAGGAATCTATTTCTGCCATCTCTTTCCTCCTGCAAGAAACCCCCCTCCCCCTTCCCCTCTCTCTACCTTCCAAAGCTTTTGTTAATTTAAAATTAGCCCTTTGAGACGTTCTTGGGAAAGTCAAGCTCCACACAGCAAGTCCCTGTGGAGCCAGTAGCTGCAGTAAACACTGGGCAGAAGCTCAGTGAGTCACCTGGTTGGCTTTCTCCCACTGCGTGAGGGAGAACCGTGTAGGAAGCCCATAAAGAAACATGCCACCACCACCAGGGACTCCACACTGGATGCCTCAGCAAAGTCATTTCCCATTCCATCCGGACCTCCTACCACTGCAAACGTCATTCCTGATAGTAATTAGAGGGCACTGGATGCCTGGCTCTGATCTCATTGCCATTGTTTGACCAAAGGAAGGATTCAAAACAAGGCTTGGGGCCAAAATAAGTTCTACATACTTTTTAATGCCTCTTTTTTTTTTTTTTTAATTCTTCTTCTTTAATATTGAGAGTTCTATTGCCCTTTTTTTTTTAACTCCTATATAGCTATTTTTTAGTGACATCCGCTGGCAAAGGTGGCAACGACTCTAAAGTAAGATGTTTACCAATTCCTCCTTCATATATTTTGATCAGTGATAGTTCTGGTTCACTTGTAGGCCAAACGTTGGCTTGCAGACAACCAAAGCAGCCCAGTTTATCTATATGCATGCACACCGCTCAGGCTGGCCTTCAAAAACACCCCTCTGGTGGCCTGTCTTAGTACCAGCATTATGAGAGGGACACAACACACGCGCAAGCCTTTTTTTTTTGACAGTCTTTTGATCTAGAAAATAAAAAGCCAGCATGCTTTATTTGAATTGTCTGCATCCCCAGAAGCTCTGAGAATAAGAAAGGGACAAAACAAAACAAAACAAAAAACAAACAAAAAAAAAACAAAAAAAAAGAACCTTTCTTTCTTGGCACCTTTATAATCTGTTTTGTTGTACTATGAAATACATACATGGCGGGTTTGTTTGGTAGGAGGACAACGATGACAAACGGCAGCAGATTGTTCCAAGGGATTTGCCAGATGGAACCTTTGTGGGAGCTTCTACCCTCTTCTCCATGAGGACAGAGCAAAAGGACTGGGCACCCCATAAGATATGTGTAGGAATGCAATTTAAGTAAGTCAAGCGCAATATGTGCCAACTTGGAAGTTAAACCTCTGTGCTATTCTCTTTTTTCTCTCCTACCACCCTAACTAAATCATGCCTTACCTTTAATGTTTAAAGCTTAAGATTTTCAGAGGTCCAAACCTCCCCTCTTTAATAGCCAGCACTATCACAGTTGAACATCTTGTAGATAAGCTAACAGAAATACTGATTACTTGCACCCTCTTCCAAAGAAGCAGCTTCTTTGCACTATAAATCCCCTGTTTGCAGTAAGTTACTTGAAACTGAATAATAAAGCTTTGCTATTAATGGTAAATGAAGCACGTCTCGTGTCAGAGAATATATTTTCAGTGTATACTGTTGGTGTAGCTCCTAGTTTCAACCAAGCCATCTCTCACTCCAGATGTAAAGCAGCCGTGAAGCACAAATCTCAGCTTGGGCTCATTATTCTGCTAAGAGGAGTTTTGCTCTCTATACATCACTCCCTGACACTCCTGTGCTGGTGTTTGCCCTGCAGAGCAGGTGAGAAAGAGGAAAAAGATTTTGCTCCTAGAGGCTGTAATAAATGTGTAGACAGTTTTTGAGCAAGTGCCAGTTCCTGCAACATTTTAAATTTGCAGCTTGTGTTAGAAATAGATGCATATGTTTTTTCCCCCTCCCTCAAACAAGAACCCTTCTCTTAAGCTAACGCTATGTATTTTAAAATGTTTTAAAAGGTTGTATTTTTGTCACTTGTATGCAGTTATTATGAAGTGTAAGATACACAGAAGTAATGACAGGTCTGGTGTATCATGCAGAAGAGGGCAATGGCACATCAACAGGGCATTTTATATTATTTTTTCATCTTGCCTTTTCATATACATCTTTTGTCTTCAAATTTTTAAAATATTCATGATCTTATTAAATATAATAAAAATAATCAAACTCTATTTGTCAGAGACATACAGAGATTTTTTCAGTTATTCAAATGAGTAAATAGCTAGATAACGGAATTCTGAAGTGGAGCATATGTTAGCAACCAGAATATGTAAGCTAATAGGAGATAATTTTTATGGCCTTTACAAAAAATCTTGATTTCTGCTGAAATTTTAGTTTAAAAAATAATTTTACAGTATTAATATTTCACAATATTAATGAAATTTGAGGGAAAAGTATGAAAAGCATATGCCTGAAATTAAAGAAAAATGAAGAAAAGTGAACCATCACTATGTAGTATGTGAACAGGTGAATGAATATAGAAGAAAAAGTGAAGAATTTTCTCAACCTGAGAACTGGAGCAAATAAATTCCACCTAATTTTTCATTCTTACTCCTTTTTGAATGATCTTTATAACCTTCTATATTCACCTAAATAACAAAGGATTCAAATACAGTCAGGATAAAGAAATGCAGAACTCCAATGAGCATATTTTCATAACATTAGATTTGTTTTGGGAATAATACAACTTCAACTTTTATCCAAAAAGATGTTAACTCTATTTTACACCCCTTCTTTTTCCTTCCATTAACTGGTGGAAAGAAGAGGAATATTGTCTCAGCTATAGTTTCCTAAGCATTGAACTATGATACCACCAGTTTTTGCTATGACACAGAACTCTACTATGCAGTGTAAGGCAGTAGCGAATTTTGTTTGTTTGTTTGTTTGTTTGGGGAATGAACAAGTTCCCATTTTATTTGGACTGCAGTTTCCATAAAATTTTGATTTGGGGATATTAAGTACTAAGGCAGACTAGCAGATAACAATTTTCTTTAAATAGTTTTGAAAGCCATACTCAAGTCTCTCTATGGATCATGGCCCTGTATTGGGCATTTTGATGAACCACCAATGACTGAACTTTGTGATTTTTTTGAGGTTCCAGACCAGGCATAGCCAGGCTACTCTTGGTTTCTAGATAGAAAACAAGACATTTTGAGCAATCGACTGTCCAACAAACAAATCTTGGTGAAATCCTTGGAGAACAGGCCTTTAAGCTGGCTATTGATTAGCCAATTCTTGCAGAGCAGATCTTCGGCACTCCCTACAGCTCATCGATCTCAGCCATAAGCTCTTCACGTAGGTCCCTCTCTCATATTTGCTACTAACAGTGGTCATGTCTTGACTGCAAATATGCAGGTCTACTGAACAGTCTGACGTATTTGCACTTGGTCCTGCCCTCTGGTTCATATCAGTTGGAAAACTTTCCAGACTACGTGAGCATTGAAAATGTAGTAATTCAATGACCTGCAAGAGACACACTTAGACTATCTAAAGTATGTTCTGGAAACTTATTCAGCACTTGTATTTAAGAACTTAATATCAACTGCTTATCTAAAGAGAATAAAAAGCTACTAGCTTTCGGAGAATAACACCTTACCTAGTCACCTTTAGCACAGACTTTGTTGCAAAATTAAGTAAACACAGATGCTTTCTGGAAGCTGTTTGCAGTAATGCATCAACTTGGTCTCCTACCAGAAATACCCAATAGTGAGTCAACAATTTAGATATCTCCTTGGTATACCGCCTCATTCATGTCTGTTTTTGTTTATGTGAACAAGTAAATGACATCTAAAAAGAAAAAAAAAAAAAAAAAAGATGTATGATCATCCTGAGTTCTGTCAGGAAAATATATTGGGGTGTGAAATCAAATCCTCAAACGACAAGTAATATTCATTGCATTCTTTCTGGAGAACTATTGCAGATGTTCAACTAGATGGAAGAAACAGCTTCAATGATTAGTGTAATTAAATCATGTATTCCATTAGCCTGTCTATTTTTATTTGAGTCCCAGCAAGCATTTGTAAATGCTTTAAATTGAAAATGTTTATCCAAATTAATTTTGACTTAAGTTTTCCTTGGTTGCAACTGGATATGCCTAGAAACTATGGGAAGAACATGAGATAGAAATCTACATGGCAGGTGAGTAGGCTAGCATTTTGTATAATTCATAAATCCTGAGGCACATTGCTCCAGATTGTAATAATGACTTGAAAATATTAAATGTAAGAAGGGAATCTTTTGTTCTGTTTCATATCATTAATCTTTTCCTTTCAAACATTTTTCTGAAAAATTATTATAAACTCATATTGTCACATGAGCTTCAAAACAGAAGAGGTAGCAAGTTCAATAGTTGCATGGATATATGGGTTTTAAAGCCAGAAGAGACTGTTCTAATCATGAGGCTTGAACACTTGCCTAACACAGGCCGATAGATTTAAGCCAGTAATTCCTGTGGTGAGTTTAAGAACATCTGGTTGAGATAACCCAAGGGTATTTTAACTAGGGTTCAAAAGAGGCCTCTTCATCCCAGCCTTCCTGTCTTATGTTATGTTATTAAACATAAAATTTCTGTTTTATCAATATAATAAGGGAAGGAATTTTTAGAGGTATCTCAGTAAGGGAAGGCCCTGGGTTTCAGAATATGCTTAGAGACATCAGTCCCAGACTTGAGCAACATGAAGAGCTTTAATGTATGTTTATCAAAGGTTGTCTCCGCAATCTAACAGATGAGGAGATGGAAAATGAGAAAAATCTCCTCTCTTGCCCTTCATATGTGCCCAGGATGCTCATTTCTCATCCCTCTGATTTTTCCCTGGAAACTTAATGCATGGTGAGAACGTCAGCCTGGCTCATGAGGCAGGAACAGTTTGTTCCAAGATGATCAACATACTGCTCCCTCTGTTTGCTTCATGTTATCAGCACATTGGCTTTGGCTTCATTGCGCTTGAAATTAATCGCTTTCCAGGCAAACAGGCTGGCTGTAGCTCACAATATTTTCTTCAGAGACTGGGTTTAGTTTGGAGGCCAGGTATAGAGTTGCCAAGCAGTTGCCAAAACTGATAGATAGGAAGCAATTGAAAGAATGCCCAGAATTGCTTCATTGTCCCTTAGTTGTTTAAATGAGTGGATGCAGGATGAACTCCAGGTTGCACTGGGTGTGGTCATTGGCTGAAAGGAGGCATCTTATGAAGGTATGCCCTTTTTAGAATGTAATTTCCTTATTAATTTCTTTTTTTTTTTTCATTATTATTTCTTCAGCATTACTGATTTTTGGAAATACCAAGAATGTAATTGCTTAGCTTTTTTTTTTTTTTTTTTTTTTTTATTAGAATTTATTCAATTTGGAAATCAAATCGAGAAAGGATTCAAATGAAATCTATTGATATTGCAAAACAGTAATTGCATATTTGGAATCTGCCTCTTCATACATGGGATCTGCCTCTCTATTTGAAGACAACATGAGTAGACCCAAATACTGCATGATTTCTTCATATGGATACCGGTACCTTCTGGTCACTAAAAAATGATAAGGTTTCATACTGGACTTGTTTCTAGAACAACTACCCCTCTGGTAAAGTGATTTGGGCTAGAGAAGTGGTTGGGGTATCTGCAAACCTGGAATTTCTCAAATATCCAAACCACAAGAGAATTTCTTTCTCTCTCCATTGAGCACTGAGAATTATTTATTAAATAAATATTCATTTACAGAAAGAAGAAAAGTAATAATGGCTAAGGATGACTTTCTTTCAAAAAGTGCGAAGTATCTAAATATTATAAAAAATGTCAGCCTCATGTCAATTATGCTTCTAACTCTATCCAGTAGCCCGCTATTTGGCCATGGTGTTGAAGCAAATGATGTTGCAAGTCTGGAATATCAGTGTTCATTTCAGTTCGCCCAGAAGTGGTAATCAGGGTATGTTTTGGCTGTAAATCAATGGTCAGATGTTCTTTAACCTCACTGATGCAGCACCAGGCCTTGGGGCAGATTAAAGAAATGTTGTCTGTGTTACCGACAGATTAAGGGATGACTTGCCCATAGGGTATTTGTTACTGATAGTGAGAGCTGGTATCACTTACTACAATTTCAGCTATGTTGAAAATTCCCTAAATAGGACAGCTAGGTCCTATGAAAGGTGACTCATTCCCTGCTATCTTAAATGGTATTTGTAAACTTTCTCATGTGGTTCTGGTGTTGCTGAAGGAGGAATGCAATGGCTCTGCAATCTGTAGTATTTAATATTATTCTTTATTTTGATTTTTAAAGTTTTGGGTTTTTTTTGGCTTATTCTGTGGAAAAAGGAATTAACAAGTCAGAGAAAGAAACAATATGAAAAATGAGATTATCTAAACATTTGCCATATTAGAGATTAAGTTGCTTTTAAGAGTTGCTTCTCTGCACATTTTATGCTCTCACTTTTATAGAACTTTGCATCACGTTGCAGTCAGAGGAAGACTTTGCTACTATGGTCTGGGTTAGATATTTCTATCTTCTATCAATACTAGAAGACGCTGCCAATGTTTCAAATAATTCTGGGAGTCATGTTATCTGGAACATCACTATTTTCTTGATGGAAAGAGTTTCCCACATCTATGCAAGAGGATTATAGCAGAGACTGTGACAATTCATAGCACCAAAGTTTAAGAATCAAAATCTGATGGGAAATTTAGTCTCCTTGTACTTCCTTGACAGTCAGTGGAGAGGGACAAGTGTTCAGAACCAGCCTTAAGGACCAACAATCTCGCACAAATCTCCCAAAAAAGTGACCTCCTCCCCAAATTAACAGACTCTGGGGACTGTGGTGTATAAATTCCCAGCCTTGCACAGCCAGGCAGTGAGGCCCAGACTGGATCTCTGCATATGCGACCTTATCCCAAGTACGGCAAATCATCTCTTTAAAATGACATTGGATTTAGTCCAGTCTTAGTGAGTTTGATAGATTTGGATAGATCAGGGATAGATTTGATAGATCGGGAAACTAGCTCATAAGTACTTTTGATTTTTTTCCTCAAAAAGGCAGAAAAAGACAATGCAGTGTTATGGATAATTTCTCACATGAGTCAAGGATGTTACTTCTGATAGGGAGAGAATAAAGAAATGTGGGGGGTTGTGTGGAGAATAGATCCATGTGATTGGCACCTGAACACTTATTCAGGCTTTGATGCTGTGACTAGCCTGGACCCAGTGTGAAACTGAGATATTGAGTCATATAGAGTGAAAGAAGTTTTAAGAAGAGAAAACTTTCCTTTCTTTGGCCATACTTAATGCACCAGGTTCTGCACCCGTGCTATCCTAAGAGCCTCAGTACTTCATCTTCTTTTCAATTCCTCCGGCAAAATATTTTGTCTCAAAAATAAATCATCTGTCTTTAATTATCAAGTAGAACTGATTGCCTTTGAGATTTATCCTCCTCTACATCTGCCTCAATGACCATTGCAGTCCCACCTGCCCAGGAAACTTGTCCAACTTTCAGTGAAGCCAACAGGATCCATTTCATGGCCATCAATGTCAGCTTTGATCAGCCTCTGAAGAGCACAAGGCAAACATGAATAAAAATACTAAGCTCCCACCACATCAACCACACAGAGTGGAACATCAGGAAGGCATTTATTTCACATTAAGAAAAAAAAAAAACTGTCAGTGAAGGCTGAATCATTAAATCTGACAGGGCATTAACAGCTAGAAATGATTTGGAGGAGCTTGTCAGGGATTCCCAAGACTGAAACATAAATTCTGTGAACACTCTGCCTATTGAGTGATAAGCTATTGCTTAGATATACACCATCTGTGTGCAGTTTCCTCAAGCCAGTAAGTCCTGAAGCCTTTCCATATGAAAATACAACTTATTCTACCAGGGCATCTTTTATCTGAAGTCCATTTTACTCTTGGGATGTTTTTTAATAAATATGCACAGAAAAGAACTGGAGCAACATCAGAAGGTGATTCATAGGCAAAAAACATACACAGTGCCTGTACACAGCTTGTTTACTGGGCAAAGCTTCTATCCTCGTCTACCCAGGTGCAGACTGGAGCCTGGAGATAGGTGGGTCAATGTAGGTGCATGGGAAAGAAAGTGTGGTTCTCCTGCCTCAATAATGTTGATCTTTTTCTTTTTGAGTTTTCCTCATTCTTACATGAGTAAGGAATAAATGAACAATGCCTTTTGCTAGTGAAGAGGCAAAAGGGAGATTTTCTTTCAGGGAAGATCTGTATAGGTAGAGTATTTTGATGACTTAAATTATTATTCACTTCTGGTTTGGGATCACGCACCAAGATGACAAGTTCCTTAGTCTGATCTGCTCTGCATGCACTGCTGGAGTAATTTATCTCTTTTGACAGATAAGAAGTTAAGGGAAAGAAATGTCACAATCTCTGTATCTTGATTATCCCCTAAAGATCTTCACAAAATTACAAAACAAGGAGATAGGAAAGGACTATTAAATGGTACAGTTCCTTGTCAGTAGGGGGTTTCTTTCCAGCTTACACTTAGAGTTTGGGAAAAGCTCATGTTCAGTGTTTCAAGAAATTTATGTGCTTATCACTTCCCCGGGGGAACTATTATATAATATATAGTGGCCTGATCTTGTCGTCCAAAAGGTTTCTCCATTCTACTGATAATTTATCCTAGATTATCTCTTCTTGAGGGGATAGTTTGTTATGTTTTCTATAGTTCTGTTTGTTTTTTTTTTTTTTTTTTGCTGTAGGTCCACATTTCAGTGGCAGTACTAATGGAAAATAGCCAAGATAGATGTCTGAAATACTGCTTTTCTGTTTCTGAAGTTGATTAGCTGGAAGCTGTCAGCAAATTGCAGCTAAACTCTCTAAAATTACAGCAAGAACAGCAGAGGAGGCCTAAAAGCTCCTGAATCCTAACAACATAATTTATATTTAATGTGTGTAATATGGTTAGCAAAAGGCTTCATATTCCTCACAGATTTCACTTAAATATAAATGCCAGGAACCACATTATGGCTGAGAATCTCAGCTGAATGGACTCTGCTGTGTGATGATTTGCGTGAAATGCCAAAAGCCTGAAGAAACAGTTAGACTTCAATTCCAAAAAAGTAATAGGTCTATGAGCAATGGAGCACATGAAGATTGATTTCCATTGTATATATTTGTGTTTATTTTTTTCTCTCTCACATATTCTCCCTGCTAAGTAGATTTTGTGAGATCTGTTAATTGAAATTCTCTCAGTAGGATTTTCTACTCAGCTAATTCTTTGAATAAGCAGTTTAGAAATGTGAGTTCTCTGAGTTCTCTATCCTTTAGATAAATTTAATTGAATCTAGCTAACCACTATAGGATGGACAAAAGGACATGTTCAGAAATATACACATACTCTCATCTGGTACTGAAATCACTTGAAGAACAAATTGGAGTTAGCTTAGCTTCAGGGCTCTGACTTGCACACTGTGCTCAGAACTGGAAAACTGGAGGAGCTGCAAAAGCGATTGCAGAGATTAGTCCTATATAACTTTAAATTAGTATTGTCTCATTGTGATGGTAAAGGCTGTCATGATGAGAACTTTATTTTTTGATGAGAATTCTGAAGGAATGGGAAAAAGGTTTTAGCTGAGGGACTGTGAGAACGGCCATGATGATAGGTTCCAACATGAGTTATTTACTAGTGTGGCTGCAGCCAGTAAACTCTTGTAGGATATTGTGAACCAGAAAAAAAATCAATCCTGAATCCATTCTTTCAGGTCAGAGAGGGACATCCTGAAAAAGATCTTTAAAAAGTGGATGATTCAACTTAGTTCCATGTATTTTAACATGTTTTTTAACAGATCATTATGTGATATGAAACCCAAAACCATGCTACAACTTGGATGAACAAGTTACAATTGTTTGTAAAAAGTATGAGTACTTTTTAATATTTATGTTTTTCTCTACCTTCCTGCTGATATGTTACTAGCCCCATGACTATAGCAATAACCAAGTCTAATACCTAAATTCAATGTCCTGATCTGTCCCATTATTTTCATCAAAACCTATCCATTTTTCATGCCATGTCAGGTGGATATCTTTTTTTTTTCCCTGAGAACACTTAGCTCTACCAAGATTGCATCTTACAGTATTACTTTTCTGTCCATGTTCTTGTTATCATTTGTAGTAGGCGTTCTTTTAACTGTATTTGTCATCCTCAGCAATGATGATAGTCTTTTCCAGATAGTCTCCCTCATACCTGTAATTACATTTAAAAGGCATTATTTGTTTTTGATTCCTTTTCAACTTTTCAGTCTGAAGATTTTTATCAGTGGAAATTGGCAGCTGTGGCCAGGACATGATTCTTTGGAAGGGTACAAAATTCTCTCACCTTTATTTGTGACATCTTTTTGTATATAGGAAATACTCCACTGCCTACTGCAGGTTTAATTCATCCCATAATTTCAAAGACAATAAGAGTGGATGATTTAAATGGAATGATGGCAACTTCTGCTTAGTGTGCTTGAGAAATTTTGCAGTACTTTTCACCTGTTTTTGATGATAGCTCTGAAGGCTTCTGTGTGGGGACAAATTGTCAGGCTGCTTTTATTGTCAAGCTGAGATAGTAGTGTATGGGTGGAGGAGGGTTTATTTGATTCAGTCCTCAAAACTTAATCTTGACTCCAATATCCTCTTACTTGGATCACTGGTAGACACTTCTTTCAAGTGAACAGCTAAAAGTTTCATAAAGTGGCAAACTGCTTCATGTTCTTGGTCAGCATCCAAAATTACTGCCTAGTGGATGCCTAAAAATTATTTTTTATGTCTGAATGCCAAGGCCAGAATAAAGAAATGTGGGGGTTTGTGCCAGGGGAGAATTAATGGGTCATCAACATCCCCTTTACCCTGCCCACTGTGTCTAGTTTCCAAATTCAACAGCTGGTTCAGACCAGCTCTCTTTAAGCCATGGGTTACATCCATGCTCCTACAGCCTGCTTTTCTGTTCCTGTCAACATTTTAAAGTCAAAAGAATTATATATCTCATCAGTTGAAATGGATCTATCAGAGACAAGAGAAACCTAGTACAAATAGAATTTATTTTGAGTCAACCTAATTTCTGCAAAATCTTAAAATTTTTAAAATGTATAAGTTTCATCTCTAGAGTGTTTCTGTTTCGAATTGACCCGCTTGGTTTAAATTGGCCAACATAAGTTATAAAACATTGGCTGAAATAGTAACTGAGAAAGGCTATGGCTGTTCTTTATAATTACCTTAGAGTAAAGTGAAGGCAAAAAAAGAGATGAATTGTTTAAGGTAAAACATGGAACAGGATAAGGTCATTAGTTAAAAGGAATTTATGTGATTTTTGAAATTAGAAGAAAGTTCCTAAACAGACTTTATTTTATTTGTTTACTGAAGCAAATATATGGTATGATTTTTTTTAATAGTGGTGAACTAGCTTTGATGCTGGAAGAAGTCAAGCAGCTTCATTTCCAAGAAATGGATGCTGATAAAAATCACATGTTTTCTTTGCACATGGGCTAGTGGGGATATTATGAACACCACTCACTTCTAAGCAGAGGAAGCACATGGAATGAAAATGTCTCTCTCTGATTTTTAATATTTGTGCTCTAGGGGATGAGATTAGGGACAGGATATGCAAGATTTCACCATAGGTCAGCTTTTGAAATCAAGCCTAACATCTCAGCAGTTGAAGGACTGTTACAAAAAATGATACAGATATCTCAGTCTAATGTAGATATCTTAGTCCAAATTAGGGGGCATGTATTCTCAATAGCATGTCTGGCCCAATTTATTGGATTCAGCAATACTAGAGACATTCAAAGAGTTCATGAATTTGAAGAAATGGAACCAGAACTTGAAACAAGTTATAATTTAACCTGATACTTTTGAACTCCATACCAGGTCTTTTTTCTAGTCTTCTGGCCAATGCCTCAGACAGGATGGTAGCTTTTAAGTCCAATTCAGCACAGCTGTTCCTCTGATGATCTTCGTTTGGTATGCCTGAGGGCTTTCAAGCTGCATTAGACTTCACTGACATTCGAGGCCAGAAAAGACTCTAAGATTATTTATTCCTTTCTCCTGCACTGCATTTAGAGTTGTTCTGTCATCATGTGAATTTTTCTACTACTTTGTTTTTCACTTCTGGGATACACACTGTATGAGAGGAGTCAAAAGTAGAGAAATTTTGTCTGCATTTGACAGTGTGGTGAGACTGTTTTTGGGAGTTCTGGGGCACTGAGTATGGTAGAAAGAAAAATAACCTGGAAATAATGTCCAGTAGTCACTCTTTCCTCTTTCCCCCTTCTCCCTTTAATGCTCCACCACTGAATCCTCTAGCCAATGTATTTAAATGTTCAATCAGCCGGGTATCAGAACACTTGATATTTTTATCTGATATTTTTATAACATAAGAATAAATGAAAAAAAAAGAAAAAGGAAAGAAGAAAAAAAGAAAGAAGAAAAAAAAGAAAGAAGAAAAAAGAAAAAAGAAAAAAAGAAAAAAGAAAAAAGAAAAAAGAAAAAAAAGAAAAAAGAAAAAAGAAAAAAAGAAAAAAGAAAAAAAAGAAAAAAAAAGAAAAAAGAAAAAAGAAAAAGAAAATAGGAAAAAGCAAAAAGCAAAAAGCAGAAGCCCTGTGGCCAGACCGTCTAAAGGAAAAGGAAAAACACAGCAGCCTGTTAGGAAAAGCCAGAGATTATTATGGTGCACTATAGCATAACTTCTGTCCTGTAGTAGTTATGAGCAAACATGTGGGAGCAAGAACCGTATCATCTATCTTCAACTATAGAAGTAGCAAGAATCCCTCAAACAAAATGTGTGCTCAGAAGCTGTCCATCCACCATTTCTACAGATGCCAATGCCATCTTGGCTTTCTAGCTGAATTGAAAATGCTGGAATAGGGAATAATTCATGTCAACTTAATATCTACCTGGATGCACAAAGCCTGGGTACACTTCCTTGATAAAGTTGACAGAGTTCAAACTTTCCAGTTAAAGTCAACCAGTTAAATTTTTAAAGATGCCTGGTTCTTGCTTTCTTCTCCGAATGTGTAGATAGCTGAGATACCATTGCTAAGGATCATATATTGTTCTCTTGAACAGCACATGTTTTTATCAGCACTGGTACAGGCACCATAACACTTGCATTCCAAAGATGCTTTTCAACATGGAGGAGAATCCAGAACAGTAAGGAGCAGAAAACCCAAATCATAATTTCTGTTATCATTTAGGGTCATGTTCTATTGAACACTCACCATCATTGACATACAGTGGAAATAAAATACTAAAAATTTCTCATTATCACAGAATTCCATCAATGAAGCATATCAACAGACTGTGTACTGTCATTTTCTTCTCTTTTTAACACTTAGTGGTCTACAATCTGGTAGGTAACAATCTGGTAATCTGGTAGGTACAATCAGGTAACCATCTGAAAACTTATTAGCATATGCCACCATATGCCATTTGTCTCCTGCCACACATAACAGAATCAAGGTCAATATCTGCATCATCTACTTTCATATTTTTTCTTAATTATGTTAAACAGTTTTCTTTTTAAGAAGAATTTGTAGATTGTAATACTTTATATTAAATAAAAATACCTACAGAGTAGAAAACAATGTTCAAGTTCTTACTCTGTTAAGGGCTTGTCTTGTGCTTAAGCTTTGTTGCATAGCCTACTCAAAAAAATAAAATTTCTGAATGTTTTTAAAGTGGCTGTACATAGAGGTGTGCACTGAGGCCCCGGCTATTGGATCACACAGGAGCTGCTCGAAGTGCTCTGCAGTCTTCATGTACCTTGCATTCCAGACTTCCTCGTTATGTAAATGAAGACACAGGAAAAGACTGGGACTCTCTAGCATCTCTTCCAGATGAGAGTTAGGAATGTACATCCCGCTTTACCCGGCCCTCCCCTCCTTTTTATTTTCTTTGCTACAAAAATTTCCTGTGGTTTGTTAAGCCATTTTTTGTTTTATTTCAGAGCATAAGACTCAATCAGTCAGTGACTACTGGATGCCTTCCAAATACCAGTTAAAGCCTGAAGTGTGCTATTTTTTTCCTCTTTGAAAGCTTCAAAACACAGTGCAAGAAATCTGCTTTCACTCTGTGTCCATTATGAGAACCTTTACCATGGATGTATTTCTGATATTCATTTTCTATGACTCTTTTTTGTCTCTTTTTTCCAAATCTATTTCCATGCATTGTCATCATACACGTTTCTTTTGTAACTATTTTGCTGTGGCTTAGATTTTAAAAATATTTAATAAGAAGTGCAAAAGAAATGAAAGAATGAGAGATTCCAATTATCTGCCTTTCAACTTGTGTCAGTTGTTATAACAATAGTTAAAAAAAAAAAAAAAAAAAAAAAAAAAAAAAAGTTTAGTCTCCTGCAAATCAAAGGCTTGGTTTCCAAACCATGATTCTTGTGACCGTATACAAGAGGGGATCTGCTATGCTATGAGAATGGGCTTGGTGGGCTTGCCACATGGCGAGGAAGGATTCAGTATATTATTAGTGTGGTGTTGTGTTGCCCTAGAGCAAGCTTATATGTCATTTAGCCCCTTTGAATATAGGCTTTGCTGTAGATCGTGGTCTGCTGTGGTCAGTGACAGAAAGACTAACCATGAATCTGCAATTTGTAGCCTATGGGTGAATCTCATTGGGAAGGACCGTATTTGAAGAGTAATTTCAGACATGAATCAAAGGCCACGGGCCAGATGTCCATTAACGTTCTGTTTTTAGAGCATTGATTACAACTTCACAATACATTGCAAGAAGAGTAGCCTTATAACTCCAGCTGCTTTCTCGAAAACCCCTAGCAACGATGTTTTTTGTTGAATTGTTATTTTTTCACAACACACCACAATAGATAGCTTCATTGTTTTCTTCTCTTGGATCATTTCCATTTATTGTGCTGGAAAAATCTACGCAGGCCAATAATATCACCTAAGAGTTCCAACTTACTCTTCATATGTTCTATATGCTCCCTGTTCCAACAATGTTATTGCTTATTTACATCTGGGTAAACAGGTTCAAAATCTGACACATAATAGTTAGCTTCACATTTTCAGGTGGAAAAGGAAAAAATGCAGCTGGAAACTGTAAGTTCACCAAGTTTATATCTAGCCGATTATTTTGTTCTAATTTTAGCTTGTGGTAAGAAAAAAAAAATAGACTGGATATTTTAAGTTCACTGTGTTTTTGTTCTTATGAATAACTAGTATATTACTTTCCAAATGGCACTGTAAATCCATGATGGAAAACGTTATTCAGAACCTCACATTTCTCTTCAGAATAGATGCAGCTTCTTATAGAACAGAGCACTTGATTTAAAACTGTTGTAACTCAGCTCTAATGCAGTAAAACTTATCATATTCATCAAATAATAACAATTTCTGCAGAAATAGTAACATCATAATCCTAAAATACGGAGAATTCACAGAAAGATTTTTTTCTTAATATTTTTGTATGATGTATAGTGGTTGAGACAACTGTTTAGAACTACATTATACTGCATGTGGAATATTTAGATGGAAGGAGACTGGAAAGGAATCAAAGATACAGCAAAGGCTATGAAAAGGTCTAGTATTTATAATAAAAATGAAATATTTAAATAACCTAATTCAACAACAGGTGAAGGTCATAAAAACAATTTTAAAGTAATGATAATAGTAAGTGCTGCAAGGGAAAGGGATTCTGCATGACTAACACAGTAGAGTAAAACCAGGAGGATGGAACAAAATAAAAGAGAAAAACTAGCATAAATGGAAAATAATTAACCATTTATAGTAGTGAGGACTGTCTGTTCCTAGAATATATTTCCATATGTAGTAAATAATTTTTCACTTACAGGACATCTAAATCCAAGCTGGATAAGACTATAGAAATATTGTAGTAAGCAAGCGTAGAATATCTAAACATTACAATTAAACCAGACCCATAATATTCAGGGATTAATGTATTTAGTTTTCCAATGTTTAGATCCAGGTATTATTTCTGAGAGGTTCGTTGGATCATGAAGTAAACTGACCCTTTCAATACAACTCTTTCCTTTCCATATGTAATTGGAATCATCTGCAATGTCTGGCTTTGGAACAAAAACCTAATATATATGGATTACACTTTTCTTGGAAAGTTTCCAAATCTTTTTCTTCCAAAACAAAACAAAACAAAACAAAACAAAAGTGTTATGAAAGTGCATGTGACAAATATTTGTTACTTTTCTTGCACACTTATTTGTCTCATCATTTCTAGCTTTGTCTTTTCAGGAAACATAAGGAGACTCAGACAACATAATACAAAACAAATTGCCCAGGAATATAGATTGGGTTTCATCTCAGTAGCTAAGACATATTAAAATGCTTACATCTAGACATCTGTATGTTAACTCTGTGTTCCATCTCTCATTAAAATCTATGGATCATAGAATCATAGAATCATAGAATGCCGAAGGTTGGAAGGGACCTCAGAGGTCATCGAGTCCAACCCCCCTGCTCACACAGAGTCACCTAGAGCACGTGGCACAGGGCTGCATCCAAGCGGGTTTTAAAGACCTCCAAAGAAGGAGACTCCACAACCTCTCTGGGCAGCCTGTTCCAGTGCTTTGTCTCCCTCACAGTGAAGAAATGCTTCCTTAAGTTCCCGTGGAACTTCCGATGCTTCAGTTTGAAGCCATTTCCTCTAGTCCTATCCCTGCCCACCACTGAAAAGAGGCCGCCCCCCTCCTCCTCACTGCCTCCCTTGAGGTATTTATACACGCTGATCAGGTCCCCCCTCCGCCTCCTCTTCTCCAGGCTGAACAGGCCCAGCTCTCTCAGCCTTTGCTCATAGGGCAGATGGTCCAGGCCCCTGATCATCCTCGTAGCCCTGCGCTGGACTCTCTCCAGCAGCTCCACATCCCTCTTGTACTGGGGAGCCCAGAACTGGACGCAGTACTCCAGATGTGGCCTCACCAGGGCTGAGTAGAGGGGGATGATCACTTCCCTCAACCTGCTGGAGACGCTCTTCTTAATGCACCCCAGGATCCCGTTGGCCTTCTTGGCCACCAGGGCACACTGCTGCCTCATGGTCAACTTGTCGTCCACCATGACACCCAGGTCCCTCTCTGTGGGACTGCTCTCTAGTAGGTCCACCCCTAATCTGTACTGGTGTCCAGGGTTATTCCTCCCCAAGTGCAGGACCCTGCACTTGCCCCTGTTGAACCTCATGAGGTTTCTC
>NW_020456088.1:3318591-3357503 GCF_003342845.1 Nothoprocta perdicaria
TATTCTTAACATCCCGTGCCAGATTCAATTCCAATTGTGCCTTGGCTTTCCTTGTTGCATCCCTGCATTCCCTGACAACGTTCCTGTATTTCTCCCAAGTGGCCTGTCCTTTCTTCCACATTCTATATATTGCTTTCTTCTGCTGGAGTTTTGTCAGGAGCTCTCTGCTCATCCACGCAGGTCTCCTGCCCCCTCTGCCTGACTTCTTACGCATAGGGATGCACTGTTGCTGGGCATGGAGGAAATGCCGCTTGAAAACTAACCAGCTCAATATCTGGTCATATCTGGATATCTGGTCATTTTATTCAGTGGAGTTTAGAGAATGATTCAGCTGACCAAATATATTCATTTTTTTGTACTGTATGCTGAGCTACTGCTTAAACTCTATTCCCTTTACTAATTGATTCAATTTCTTAAATAGAAGATCTAGTGACATCTGGGATTCCCCAGAGTATTGGAAAAGTCTACATGGAAATGATGGTCATGGCAGAAGATCTACAAGTTTATGGATATGCAACTGATATAAACTGATAATGGAGAGCATCTCAAATGCCCTTGGCACAAAATATGTCAACTTGATTGCTGTATTAATACAACTGAATTGAAATTCACATGTGCATTCAGTGCAAAGGGTCTTAGGTACTGAGTTTACATGCAGTCATGTAAACCAATAATTTCTGAATTTTCAAGCAGAACACCCCGACAGGAATGGATCCTTATTTGTTAGTTAATCAATCATGTTCCAAACAATTTTCAGAGATAACACTTTCTTTGTCATATAACTTTATTATGTTTGGCAAATAGAGGCTTCACAGTGTTCAACTTAAGGCATGTAAACGTATCATGGTTTCTTACCTAGCCATTGAAAAAGCTATTAAAAGACCAGCAACAACTGAACCATATATCTCCAGAGGGAAAGGAAAAAAAAAAGAGAGAGAGAATCCGTTAAGACTTATTTCAAATACAATCCTGCACTGTCTTTCCTTGAAATTCTAGTTGAATATATTACAAGAATTTAGACTGTGTGAGGACACATTTTTTTCTGGCAGTTCTGGGCCCTTTGTACCAGATAAAATACTGTTTAGGTAAAGTTGTTGATGTTACTAACACAGAAGTTTGAAACACCTGTAATAGAGTATCTCTGTGAATATGGCAAAAGGGACACTCCTTTGCATAGTTAATAGTCTAAAATGGGAGAAAACTGTTATCTATGTAAATATGGACATCTTTGCAAAGAAACAGAAAAATAAATAAATGAATAAACCTTAAGTATGGGACTTCTCTCTCCTTACTTGTGCACTAGAAAATGAAACATCCATGACTGAACTTACAACTTATGGAAAAAAATGAAGCTTTCGTAGCAAGTACATCCATCTCCTTGTAGGTAAAGGTGTTTGGGTCAGAAGGACTGATATCAGGATATTTTCACTCGTGTCCTTGGGGATATAGCTTGTACATACTTGCCTTGTTTGTGAGAAATCTACATTTAGGTAAGATTAATCTTACTCTATGGTATATTAATGGCCAGACCTTCACTGAATGGTTGTCTCAGAACTCAGCACAAGGTATTTATAGTCATGTGCTTTGTATGCATCACAGTGAAAGTGAGTTTCCAAGAGATATGTAAAGAACAACAAAAATATTTTGAATATAATTATATAGCATTTTTGTGTATGTACAGAACAATCTGGGAAAAAGTCTGGGAGGAGATTACTCAAAAATGAAACAACTGTTGAGAGTAGTTTGGCCTCACTTACTGCTGACATCTTTATATTAGAGCTTGTTAATACTGAATTAAAAGAGGATAACTATCTAAAACAAAGGGCTCTGGAACTGAAAACAAGATGATAGAAAAGGAGTGAGGTAAAAGATTCAAGGCAGAAGATGACTTACACATAGCTTTCAGATGGAAAAGAAGGTGGAGGAAAATTTGGGATGTGTAGTAGTGAGGTAATGTTGACTGGCTCCAATTCTGAGACAGAAAGAGGATGAGGAGAACTCAAATAAGACCTGTACTTCTCTGATGGACAGAAAAAAAGACATTGCATTAGGTAAGTGGTGATTTGAGTCATCATTATGCACTTTTAATTTTGTTTCCAACCCTGGAAAGAGATTGTGGTAGTCCTACATGTATGTGGCAGTTATGTGGAAGCCAAGCAGGATGAGGTAGTTCACATAAGACGGTACTCAACAGCTATATTTAGTGAATTACATTAAATATCTAAAGTGAGATTTGGGGTACTGTGATTTATTCTGTCTGGTCTTCAGCTACCACTCCAAAAGGGAGCATAAGTCTTTTTTTTTTTTTTTTTTTTTTTTTTCCTTTTTCTGCATATCTGACAGCTCCATGTAACTCTTTTGAATATCCTACTATATTTTATCTATAATTAGCTGGATCCCACACCTGTATTAGGCTCCACATATTCTAAAATGCATTCAGTTGTAATAAAACCTGAGGTAGACAAGAAGGGTACCAAGATAGAGTCAAAGACAGTGTTAAAAATCTTTTGTTTTTCTCCTTTTTGCATCTGTAGACTGGATATACAAGTACTCTCGGGTAAGACTCAGTCTACTATTGATGGGAAACATGTGTGCAAAAAATACAGTCAAGAAATAATTTCAGAACATGTTATCCTATGAGAAGGATTATTTATGCTCCTCCTGCCAAAAATATTAAGACCTTAGGTGACTGGCTGTGTATGTGCTCTCTGGGTAATTCACACCAAACTGTACTGTGCCCTGTGTTGGCAAAAGCTTGTGTAAGCATAAAAAAGATTTATCATTTAGGACTCAGCATTATATGTAATTTTCCCTTTCTTCTTGTCAATTTGAAGCCTAGAGCAAGACACTAAGCATTTATTCTGGGAAAAGCCAATGCAAATGAGTAATTAGAGCATCATCAGTTTCAGCTGGACCTCAACTACTCTGCCAGCTTACATCCCAAGTTAGTAACTTGTCCTGACTTACTCTAACCTTGAATGAAACACATAATGCTGGAGCTGATGGAGAGTTTCCTAGTGCTGCTGAGCATACAGAAAGGCAGGAGCATGAGCTTTGAATTGTGCTGTTTCTCACCTAGTCTTCAAATCATGTGAACAAAACATGGTGAGACAGAGAAGTCACTGCATATGACTGCAAGAACTGCATGTTCTACAGGTCTAAATTTTCCTGCAGAATTTCAAATTCAGATTCCTATATAAAATCTTGCAAATTTCTTTGCAAGACAAGGAGTAATAATTATTTCGCTTAAATTCAACAATCATCAGACAGATCTAAAATGGTCTCTGGATTTGGTTAAAAAAGATGGAGTATTCTTATAGCAAAATAATAGACACTATATAAAAATAAGGAAAGACTGGACAGAACATTCTTCCAAGAGCCAACAGCAGGACAGTTACCTATTTTCTAGAGTAGAAAAAGGACCACATGTCAAAAATGAGAGATCATATAGTCAGCAGAAGAGAGAGTTTTAGAAATGATTTATCATGTCAAAAACTTGTCATGTATTTCCCAAAATAGGCTTCAAGTCCTCAGGTCTTCACAAAAACACCTAAGACAGAAGAAGATAATATTTTTCCAGTGCTATTTACGGTTTAGCAACCACCTCATGAGAATTTAATACCTTTGTTCCTTTCATTGGCTGATATTACAACAAGGGCAGATTAGTAAATAATCAGTAGGAGGGGAGAAAAGAAAAAGTCTAAATATTCACAATCCAATCCAACTTGTTTTCTAAAAAAGTGAAATTCAGGATAATATGTCTGGGACACATGACTGCAGGTTCTACATATGGGAAGGGAGGTGTTTGTTCAGCAAATGTCACCTGAAAGAAATAAGTCAGCATTGGTAACTGTCTCTAGTATGAATTGTTACAGAAAAAAAAGACCGATGTAACTTTTGGATACATGAAGAGGACATTCGGGAGAAGCCTGGGAGTGACCTTGCCTCTGTAAGCTGCACCATTAACAACATTGGTAAAATAATGTTTCCAGCTCTGAAAGATCTGAAGAAGAGACATCTAAACACTGGAGACTGTTCAAAGCAGAGCTGCAAATAAAATATAAGATCAGAGAAAGATATTTAACATCAAGCTTAATTTCTTCCACTAACTACAAAAAGGAAATAGGCATAATTCCATACAATGAAAAATTGCCTCATTCACAGCCTTACACTGTTCCAGTGGTTCTACCTCGATCTATAATCATCATCTCCTTGAAAGGCTGCAGAAATCTTGTAGTAAGCTTCATATATAGCTTTTGGCAAATGAAAACTCAAAGTGAAAATAAACACTAGCGTGTCTGCACCTTTACATATTTGAGTTCAACTACGTTTTTGGATAGGTTGAGGCACCAAAATTGCATCCAAACCTTACGTCTTACAACATATTCAGACTGTCCAGATGGCAAGCAACACTTTAAATTAAACAGTCTACTACTTTTCATTCTTTCCGTCTCCACAATTTATAGCTAACAAATCTTTCTGATTGCTTTTAAGGGTAGAGCAGCTTAAATATAAACAAAATAATGCAAACTGTCAAGATTTTGGAAAAAATAGAATCTGCAACACTGTTAAAAGCAATGCATTTAACTGTTGTGAAATTGTGCAATTTGATCTTTACTGTCCATTTAAGTCCCATTCCAGACTTCTTACATTGGGGAAGGGGGAGAGGAAGAAAGTAGGAAGATATAACTTTTTTTTCATAGAAAAAATCATTTCAGTTTTTTTTCATAGAAAAGACTATATTATACCTTTTTTTTTTTTTTTTTTTTAACATCTTGATTCACAGTCTGTAGAAATCACAGACTCTGTTATGAGGTTTTAGTCAGGAAGTGGGGAAGTATTTTCATTCATTGAAATTCGTTACTCAGAAAAGAAAAAAAATCTGATAACAATTCAATGATATTTACATAGGCACAGAATAGTTAAGCCCCAGTTTGTGGTTGGTCTTTATATGGCACTAACAGGACTCTACTTTGGAAGACAGGCTTGGTGTTTCAGGGAATGAGAATTCAACCACTTTGCTCATTGTTTTAAGCAACGCAGGAGCTTTTCCATGCAGATGCAAAATGTGTTACGAGACTCTTGATTTTGAGAACAGCTGTGTTGCTAGACTTGCTGAGGTTCAGCTAGTTTTTGTGTCTCAGACAGTCTGTGCAACAATGCTGCCTGCCAAAACTGCCCTCATATGCAAACAGCTAAGTTCAGCTGCTCCTTTTTCATTAGGTTTTTTGTTTCATGCAGTTCCCTTCTCATTTTGTCATTTTTCTTTCTACCACTTTCTACTCTAGTATAACTCTAATATGCAGCTCACACTGTGAGTCCAAGCTTTACAGTGGTCATTTGCTTGATTATTAGCTTCCTCTCTTTAGCTATTTATTTGTTTGTAGCTGCGGTGGTGTATATCCAAAGACAGGCTTACACCCTGATTCAGATCTGCAAATGCTTTGCTGATAGAAATGCTCTTGTTCCGAAGCAGTGGCAACTGTCCATGAGCTTTGGAAAAGTCCAAGTGTATGTAGAAGCATGAGAGAGATCTGACTTCCCATCAGTGAATATGAGAAATCTTCTATCCAATCAGAAATAGTATTTATTCATACTCTTTGTTAAAGTATGTAATTAAATAAACCAGCTATATTCATCTTTTTTTTGTATCTCACTCTCTGTTTTCCTTCCACTGATGATTCAGCCACTATGAAAAAGTGCAGAGCAGTCCCTAGTCATTACATGCATTTCCACCTCTGATGGCTCCTTCTCTCCAAGCTTGAAGCAGATAGCATTGGAAATATTTGCTTCAGGAATGTCTTGGGAGCAGATAGTTCACTCCCAAGTAGTTCAGCAGGATGCTGTTAGACTAGGAGGCTCCGTGTTTTTCCCATGCTCACAAGGGAGTTGTTGGGAGATTCCCTGCCTGTTACTCCTATAATTCTTCCTTGTTTCTAAAATCTTATCCATTGACTATGGTCCTCCTCCCCTTTTTGGTGCTATGACTGGAAACCACAAAGCTTTCTATCACATAACTATGTCTCAAATGGGAATCAAAGTTATCAGAGTGAGTAAGGTTGAATCTTAAAACAAGTATTGATATTTTAAATTAATAAACATAGTTTTGACTTGATTTTACTTAGATTTTTGCCATGCAAGCCTTGTTTCTCTCAATCTCTATTTTTTTTTTTTTTTTTTTTTTTCTTTAAAGTGATTTCATGACGTGTCAGTGTTTTTGCCATTCTTTTTTGTTCACTTTCTGGAAGTTTAGCAGATCAGTGCAATATTTACATGGTTATATGCTGCAAATGTCTAAACAGTAATGAACACATTAAAAATGCAGTGTTTTCACCATTCTCAGGTATTCTGATAGTCCCACTGGAAGCGGATAACTTGGAAAACTGCATAATGCAAAACCACATGTGCACTTTCATGGCAGAATATAAATACTAATTCTGGAAATAGTGAGGGCTTTGCACACACTGGTGGGATGATATAATTATCCCTGTCTTCACTGAATGGAGGGAATGAATGTGACAACACACAAATTAAAGGCGTAACCCAGCTCTCTTTATGTTACATTAGCTGAAATGGGCTCCTTTCCAGCCGTCTTTTACCATCCAAAGCAAATTTCTACCCAGATAGTTCAGACACGACAAAACACTCTGCGCACATTCATAATCTATTTCTGTCAAAAGCAGTTGGTTTATTTTAAGTCACTCCAATATGAGCACGTTTGACTCTCCACTGAACACGGACCCTGACCACAGCTTACCTGTGGGACAGGGAGTGTGCAGTGCAGAGGTGGCACTGGACACAGGAGAGCAAATTCTATAAAAACTCATTTTCTTGCAGGACCACTGTTTTATGTCCTGATGCAATGTGAACATCTGCAATGTGAAATAGCGAAGTTCTAATGTACCCTTCCAGGGGACAAATTCGTGTGCAATAAACACTTAAATCCTATTTACTTACAAGAGCAGAGAGAAATGGGAAAAAATAGCAGGAAATATGATAGGGACCATTCTTTACTGGTGAGATGAGAAATGAATTACACAATGGAAAAACAAATGACTTAGGGAAAGACCAAAACTTTAAATGCTTCCTAGATCTCAGCTTTGCTTCTCTGAAGGGAAGCTAGGATCTAATATAATTTAAAGGCTTTTCTTCAGTGGTGCATCTTAGATTATTTCTGCAGCAATTGAATTTATCTTTTTCTTTTGGCAAAGTAAGACAGATGAGAACCCATGATTCTGCACACTGATATTTTTCTGTCCCTATAAATTCTGGTCTCCATAAATATTCATATCATGGGTCCAAATTTATATAAAGTTGACACTATATCATAATGAATAAGGAATTTTTCTCTTTCTTTCTTTCTTTCTTTCTTTCTTTCTTTCTTTCTTTCTTTCTTTCTTTCTTTCTTTCTTTCTTTCTTTCTTTCTTTCTTTCTTTCTTTCTGTTTTGTTTGTTTGCTTTTGGTTTGTTTACATCCAGCAAATTGGATTCAAATGAGAATAGGTTGTTTGTAGTATTCATTATCATGTAGTGATAGAATGTAGTGATAGAAAAATGATAATGATGTAGTGAAAAATAAGGAAGGTAGAGAATTTTATTCACAAAATTTATTCAACTTTTAATTAATTGGATCCCATGCTTATGGCTTCTCTGGTGTCACCAGGGAACATCTCGCCATTTAAAGATGTAACAAGCCATGCTAAAGACTTGCTCTCCTGGCTTCTGATGCTGGCTTCTACTGAGCACGTCTTTGTAACTTGAAAAGAAAGGGAGACTCTGCTAGAGAAGGACAAAAAGTGACAGGGAAAAGGAGGTCAGCCAATGAAATGGCGACATAGACATAGCAACTCGTGTTGCAAGGTGCTTGGTGATCACAAGGAAGACAAAGTCATAAAGAATGCTCAGCAAAAATCCTGGATTGTGTTTACAAGGAGTTATGGTATCCGCAAAGTCGTAAGGATGATGCTATACTCTGTGCCTTCAAAGTCACAAAGACATCCATGATGGTGTTTGATGGCAATGGGCAGACACGCATGCTTCTAATGAAAAGAGAGATAAGACACAGGTTAGGAGGAGAACAGGATCATCAAAGGAGTTTTAAGAGATGGTGTTGGTGAGCACAGAGGATGTGCTGTTTGGCAGTTGTGTCAAAGACAACCCCTTTTCTGCTCAGTTAAGAAAAAGGAAAGCCTTGATCTTGGAACATCATAATTCTTGGATTCAGTTTCTCATTCAGTCTGTGATACTTACTAAGACATATAAAGTGGGATTTTATTCCACGTAACTCAAGCCATTTAAAATTTATACATCAAGTTTAGACTAATCACTTAGGGTCTCACTATATTCAGTGAGGGGAGATAAATACGTTCTGAAAGTGACTCATCTCACCATAATATATGATAAAGGGAAGGTGGATCTTCTTCACAGTAGAGGTCACTACACTTCTGTTAAAGTCACCCTCCTAAAAAGTTGGAATTTCAGTAAGAAGTTGGTCCTTTCACATGAAGATCACAAGGAATTCGTAATATGTATGTATGTAATGCATGGCTGTGCCCTCTTCTGCCATGACTGTGCAAATTGAAATGGTGTAGTGTGAACCAATGTGAGACTCAGCGCAGAAAGGGACAGATTCTAGCTCAAGAGCTTGCAGAAATTTTACCAGTATGTGCCCATGTACTTGATTTTACTGGCCTTCCATTTTTAAACTAACTGCAGGGCGAGGTTGTCCAGGTTATGTAGATTTACCGGCATGTGCACTGCTGATCATACACTAAATATAGTGTTTCCCAGTGAAATAAATCCACCAGGAAACTGATTCAGTTTGTAGTAGTTCCTGTCTGCAGGAATTCGTAATCTGCTCCCATTTGCAATATACACTTCTGCTACACCCAATGAAGACAATATTGGCTCGTCTTCCTACTACTTCCCTAGTGCCACCTCACTCTGTGCTTTTTTGCTTTTATTTTAATTTATTATTTTAAGGGGAAAATATGATCAATCTTCCTAACAATTTGAGTCACAAATGTATACAGCATCTTTGCAAGATTCCTTTTATACTCAGGGAAGATCTGATCAACATAGTCAATGGTGTTACCAGTGTGATGGATCCAAAATAGGTGTAAAAGAGAGAGTTGGTGAGATATGTGCCTGTTTTTCTCTTTTGACTGTGACGTTGTAACTGCTGTGACGAACAGAGACAGCTCTCTAAAGTCAGATGAGAGGAAACCTATTATTGTTGAGGATTTTCTTATATTTCCTGGGCTTGTGCACAGTGGACTATAAATAGATCTGATACCTCTTGTCCTGACACAAACTAAGAGTTAAATCTTGTTCCCATAAGTAAACTAGGACAATACCACCCAGGATTATAAAAGAACCATATAACTGGACAAATGTTGGAAAACTACTATTGAGGAATAGTTAGCAATGGTTCACTAAAAATTGAGGATACTGCTGAGACAGTGGTTCTGATAAGTTCTGTTCTCATGCATTATTTTTCAATTTTTTTTTATGTCTTCAGTGAAAGACTAGTGAATAGATCTTAATTTTGCAAACATTATTGAGTTAGGAGGAGTGGCAATACTCTAGTAGTGAAGGATTAGAATTTAAGATGACCTTTATGAATTGTAAAACTGGTTTGCAGAGGAGAGGGTTTTATTTTGTAGAGAAAATACATACTATTATAATCATGTAAGCATGAAATAAGGAAGAAGTGTGCATAGCAAAGGCAAGAAAAACAAACCAAAATCAAGGAGGAAATATTGAAAGAAATTGACTTGCTTGGTTTTGAAAGAAGACAATAATCTTAATAAATCTTAAATGCTTTTGAGAGGAAGAAAATGAATTATTTTCCAACCTGAACATGACTTATATTGATACAAAGATGATTTTGTCAGTCTGGATGTTAGGAAAACCTTCTAGCAGTGAGCACCGGACTGGATCCTCTAGACAGGTTAAATTTGAAGATATTTAAGACATCCTAGACAGACCATTGCCAAGAGGAATCCAAATCTAATTGGCAACAGAGGAAAGACTTTTTAACATCCTTAGATTCCCTTTTTACTGTGATATTCTGATGTAGCATTCTCTCATGTATATGAACACTTTGCCCATAAATACTCTGTTTTATTACTTCATTTCTGCAAAACTACTTTGCTGCTGCAACATGATCTCACAGATTTAATATGTCCAGCTGACAAATCAGACTGTTGTCGTGTGATAACCCTGCCTGGGTTCGCTACAAAGATTTTTCCTGCTTTGAAATTAGGTCACAATTTTCACCTCAAGGTCTCCTTTTATTTTTATATCAGCTCAACATTCAGCGCCCTATAACACTTGGCAGTTAAAAGCGACTCGCTATTATAAAAAATCTCTGATGTTGAATCAGCACCTCGGACTGTGCCAAAGACTAGCTGTAAGCCTGAGCGGTAGAACTGTGGTGAAACAGAGCATAGAGAAATGATGAAATCTGGGCAGCAAAACCTACAGAAATTCACTTGCAAAACCCTTCCGCAAGACAAATAATGAAGTGATAAAATAACCAGCATTTCTGCAGTGGAGCTCCATGAGTTATGAGAATGGAAAACTGACCCTAATTTTTTTCTTCACGTTGAAAAGCAAACTATGATCAATACTGAAAGCATTCCTATAGCAAAAAAACAATGGTTTATTCACCTCCTGTGTTTTTAACAAGCTACCAAGGCTTTCATTAGTGCAGTTGCTGATGTGTCATGCCCAGTATTCCTGGCAGACTTGTCATTTTATGTAACACAATGTGCAAGGGGAAAAAAAAAATTGGTTAATCTCCCAATGATGCACTGGGTGTAGGAAACTCAAAAGGACAATTGTTGCTAAATATGTTTGCTTAGGGGAAAAAAAAATTAACCCTCACTGTAGTGGCATTTTCCAGGATTGCCAGAGAAACTAACCTTTTCACAAGATGACATGTGAGAACTTTGTGACTCATAAAACAGTCTCCTTGGAAGAGGTGATGCCGTGAACCTATGGGTACAGCAGCCCCTTAGCAGTTTAGAAGACAAACATTGTTCCTGGTGCGAGCTGATTTTGAAGCTTCCTGGAAAATTGCCTTTTGTGTGCCAGATGGATGACAATCATCTTTATTACCTCATGTCACAGAAGTGTTAAATAAAAAGTGTGGCAGGACTTATATTGAGATGATTGGTACAGATCTCATGGCCACAGAATTAGGATTCTTAGGGAAAAGAAAGTGTTTATTCTGCAGCTAGGCAGCCAGGGCACCCTAAATAATTGTGGGAATGGTGTCAATGAATTGTAGATGTCTAAAACGAAGCTGTGCAATTACAGCAGTCCTGAAAACGCCTGCACTATGCACTCACTAAAAGGGGAGACAAAGGACACAAGCTTAGTTGGAGACATTTTCATGTCAGATTCCTACAATTAGATGAGATAAATGCCATCTCTGTGGCTTTGTTGAACTTGCCATGAAAAAGCCTTCCATACTAAATAATCACCATTCTATTATATATTTTGTCAGGATACACAATAGAGTCTTTTACACTCAGAGTTGAAAACAACTGTAAATGAAATTTGAAACAAGCTCTCCAAGTATATTGCTGAATGATTTTCTCTTCGGACACCTTACATACCTTCTTCAAGAGGAAATCATTTTCTAATCATTATCTTATCTATCAGAACCAAAATTCTCATTGATATAAATAGGTTTAGCTCTGTTGACATTCAATTTCATTAATTTATTTATACAGTCACATATCTCATTGCTTCATATATTCCATGGTAAATTCTCTCTCCCTCTTTGTTTTTTGGAATTGTCTTATGGTCTGGAAGAAAAGAAAAGAAAACAAAAAAGAATGAGTAGGAACAGCTATTGTTTTAATGAGCTATATTCAACAGGCTTACAAAACCCTAGGTATTGACAAAAACAAAACAAAACAAAACATGAAAGAAACAGAAAGTCACAACAGAAACAGAAAGAAAATCTATCAAAATAACATTAGCATAAACAGGTTTCCATGGTGAAATGTACAGGTTTTTCTCTAAGAACAGGAAAAATAAACTCTGTATAATCTGCTTTGATAATACTGAATCATGACTACCCAAATGAAAATTAGTCATGTATGTAGACTTCATGTCTTTAAATCCTGCCCACTACACACCGTCTCCTGATCCAGAACATTAGATGATTTACGGACCTGATAAATAACTTTTGATCCTCTCAGATGAGGTTTTGAAAGATAAGAGCAGCCTCACAAAGGGGTTTAAGTGTCCTGCTCTAAGAGGATATTAAAGGCTGAGTTTAGCACACAAGGGAAAGAGTCAGCTGAATGGCTAAGAAAGAGATTACAAGATGTCAGTGTATAGAGCAAGGGGATGCTTTGACTGAGAGGAAATACTAGAGAGGTGATGTCTGAAACCTTCCTTCTTTCCTGGATTTAGGAGCATAAATCAAGGATTCAAGGTAAAACCATCTCCAATTCTTGGACATCTAAGTCATGCTGTAATGTTCCAGCTGTGCTCAGGCATCTCTCTTGCAAAGAGGCTCCCAAGGGTCTCTACCTTTATTTAATCGCTGCCTTGTACATTTTTACAATAACAATCAGGAGAAGGTCTCCTCCTAACCAGAATGTGAACTGAATCAGATCAAGAAGTAGCTCCCAACTGAAGTACTAGTAATGAACATCTAAGTCAGAGGCATTATTCTAGACAAACACTGATGTAATTTAAAACAGAATCTAAATCTAAGTGTCTCTCAATGCATTGTTTCAATGAATGTAGAAAATACACAACTGTATTTTCTGTAAATCCAGTAGAAACTCTGTAAATCTTGCCATCAAATGGAAATTTCCCATTAACATCTAGATTATGTTTTTTATGGAAAGCTCAACTTGTTAATTACAACTTTAGGTATAGATGGCAGTGAGCAGAATACATCTGGCAATGTTTTCATTTAAGTTAACAGTGCTGGACTACTTTCTGTTTTTTTTCTGAAATGTTAGGCTATGAGAACATGGACAGTGACAGTCTCATGACAGTGAGAAAATTAGCGATGCTTCAAAGAGGTGAATATCTTTAGGCAGAAAGTAGAATTTGTTGATCCCTCCTGAACTGTAATATATTCCTAGCAATTGCCACTTGCTTGCTAATACACCTGTATGTCAGATTTGCAGGTTGATTGCAACTCCTCTTGAGAAAAGATCAGTTTTATTTTGCTGAAGTTCCCCTGGTTCCTCTTGTCATTTTGGCTCTGGACAACACGAATTCCCTCTGTCCTTTGACTTTGCCTTCACCTAAGTGGAAAATGCCCAGGGAAGTCACGTTAGCTAAGACCAAACTTTCAGTAACATTTATTTCTTATTCAAATAGTAAAGAGACTTGGAGCAATTTGACATGTGGGAGCAGAGAACAAAGCCTACCACTTAACCAGGGAGTACATTTGTTTTCTGACTGAATTGTTAAGTGAGGATTGTGCTATAACCCTTCAGGATCTGATTTGTTTTAGACAAAAAATGACTCTGCCATGGGATCTTGGCAATTAGAAGAGCAATTCTGTGAACTTGATTCTTCATTCAGCTGTCTCTAGGCCAAATAAATAGTGTTAAGAGTATATACTGATTTAAATCATCTGGGAAGAATAACTCCTCAGTTCAAAAGCTACTTTCTCCTTCTAGTTCCCATCAGATACATCCCTGCCCTTGACTGCCTGTCCTAAACACTTATGTAAGGTTGGCAGTCATCTCTCTATTTCTAGCTACATAATTCAAAAAAAAAAAAAAAAAAAAAAAGACAAATTATGTACTCTATCTTCGAGTTTGATTTGGCAATAAGCTATGAAGTGTGTAGAAAATACATCTGCCAACACTCAGTTCATCTGTTGCACAAGATGCTAGCTTTTGCCCTTTCTTGGTTCAGTTTACGGGGACTGGGTATATGGGCAGAGCATTTGGCCAAGTGCTGGGATAAATGTCATTAGATTGAGTAAGATTAAGGTGGAGCTCATTCAGGGAAGCATGACCATGCTGAATTATAACTGCGTTGTGGAGAATTCTGAATCGACATTTACCAGTGGTGACACAGGGCTGGAATCATCACGGTTGCTGCTCTACTTGTGCCTTGTGTTGCTCTTTTGAGGGATTCCTTCCCACCTTATCTGTACTGGTACAGAGGTTGTTAGGTAGTCCAAAACCTAATTGTAGGAAGAGGTGAGTAAAGGAGGAATTTCCTGTGGATGCAGGAGAATGGCAAGGCAGCTCCACCCCACAGATGCCAATTTGGGACACCTGGAAAGTACTTGTTCTTGTAAACTATTCATAGAACTCTTCATTCCCTCACTCAGTTCCCTGAGTATGAGGACACACACATTGTGTATTGCACAGCCAGTTGGTAGGACGAGAGAAACCAGTCACTTCTGTTCTTCAAGATTCAGAGAAAGTGTTTGCAGGAAACAAAAAATCCCACTGAACAAAATAATTTTAATACTTGTTTAATTGTTATTGTTCTTTATGTTAAACTTACTTAAATACACTGTTTTGGGCAGGATTTGATTTCTGATTGGTCTACCACATGGTTCCTCATCGTAGCACCATTACAATTAAAAGGGCAGAAACAATAACGTGCCCCTCTTTCCAATTTTTCTACCCACTAGTAAAATTCTGTTGTGTAAGTGTATTATGAAACACAAGAAAATAAAAATGGTTATTTTGGAAAATCAACAACACCTGAGGACTAGAATGCCTAAAAACTTGGGCACAACAGGCTGCCGACATCTGGATTTTTATTTACACAGTCTTCAATTTTGCATCTGAATCAATTTTTGAAAGCTCAATATATTTTAAGACCCTTCTTGACTGCCTAATGCTACCCAGGTGTGCATTGGACTTTGCCTTCACAGCAACATACTTCCCCAGTGAAAAAACCTTAAATCAATTTAACTGCAATTTAGAAGTTGACGCCGGCACAATAAAGAAAAGAGAAAAAAAAAAAAAAAAAAAAGAGAGAGAGAAAAAAAAGAAAAAAAAAGAAAAAGAAAAAAGGGAAGGCAGAGAAGTAAGTTGATTTTAAGTAGTCATCTCTATTTCAAAACTTTTCCCAGGGAGTTTGTTTCTGCCTCTAGATCAGATCTGGGTTATTCTGAAGCCAGAACAAGTCCTCCAACCTAGAGATAAAGGTACTGCCTTTATCTGTGTGAAAGCTGTGAAAGTGTGCAGGGATCTGATAACACAGGGGTTAATCGGAGGCATGCAAGCAAGCCCTGCTGTGATAGAATCAGAAGCAGTTAGACCTTTTGCACTTCAAGATGTTCTGGCACTGCTGGGAGGCTCATTTTGCCTGCAAAATCAAGCATGTAATTTCCCTTCTCCCTCACTCTCCCTTTTGGTCTGGGTGCCTGGCCAGCCCCGCGTATCGGCGGCGGTGGCAGCCAGTCTCCCTGGTGACAGCCAGGACAGACGACCCTTTTGGAGGGTGTCTGCGTGCTGGGCTTGCACTGTGGCATGTGGGTTAGCAAGCCCCTGAATTGCCTTTGCTTTCTGTGTTTGCTAGGGAAAAAGAAAAAGAAAAAGAAAAAAAAAGAAAAGAAAAAAAAATATATACCAATTTCATCATTTAAATATAGATGTCTCAAGAGAAGAGTAAAGGGGTGCAAAGAACCCGCTTTCTGAATGCTGGTGCAAACTCACTGTGTTCAGAGAGCGGTTGGACACAGAGCGCGGGATAAGCCCCAATCATTAGCCAGTGTAAGACCGATTTGGGTGAGTCTGTGTATGTAATAAATATATGTGTTTGTGCATCTGTCATTAGGAATGAGTCCAAGACTGTGCAGAGCCAGCAGAGGGGACGTTTCTACCTGTTTTCAAATGAAACAGAGAGATTTAAGTCCCTAGAGAGCAGGTTTTATTGCTGGTTTTATTTACTACTTTTGGATGTCGCTTGCTGCTGGTGAAGCTGAGAATGAGTAACTTACCAGTCTTCACAGAAAACTTCTTTTTGCTTTAGTCCGCTGTGGGAGAAAAACCTTGTAAAAGCTTTCAGGATTGCTGAAAGTGCTGAATGGCTATGTAGAAGCTGGAAACGTGAAGGTAAAAATTCCTGAAGTACTCCTAAAGATTTTCCCAAAGATTTTTTAAAAAGCCTCTTAAAAATTGCAGCAGAGATCGAGGGCTTTTAAAGGAAGGGGAAAAAAAAAAAAAAAAAAAAAAAAAGGAAGAAAAAACTTTGGCAGGCATGCAGTGTCTTACATCAATCTAGCAGTCAGCATCTATGTAGATGTTCTTTCCTCCTTTTGTGCAACACCCCTTCCCTCCTACAGACCACCCAAATCCCTCCCTATAAATAATCCAAGAACTGTATTTTTCCTCCAGATTTGTCTTCAGACCTCAAAGGGAAAATATCAAGCAGGGAAAGGGGGAGAGAGAGAGAGAGAGAGGAGAAGGAAGAAGGGCAAGTTTGAGAGAGGGAGAGAGAGAGAGGAAAGGGAAAGATGGCTAGTGAATTCAAAAAGAAAATATTCTGGAGGGCAGTAGTGGCTGAGTTCCTTGCCATGAGCCTCTTTATTTTTATCAGTATTGGCTCAGCGCTGGGCTTTAGCTTCCCAGTGGTGGGCAACAAGACATCCACCAAGTCTCAAGACAACGTGAAGGTCTCTCTGGCTTTTGGACTCTCCATCGCGACCATGGCGCAGAGCGTGGGCCACATCAGTGGTGCCCACTTGAACCCTGCTGTGACCCTGGGCCTGCTGCTGAGCTGCCAGATCAGCATCTTCAAGGCGCTCATGTACATCATCGCGCAGTGCCTGGGGGCGGTGGTGGCCACTGCCATCCTCTCAGGAGTCACCTCGTCGCTCCCCAACAACCTCCTGGGGCTCAACGCGGTAAGTGGAGATACTTCTGATTCCTCCTTCGTATTCAGTGCAGAAATGTGAGAGTAAAGCTTTCAAGGTGCTAAGCATGTTTATGTAGATGTGTATGGTTGGGTAGGAGATAGCAATGGTTAAATGTAGACAATTTCTTAATTTAGACGAGGAGTCCAGTTCTGACTGATTAAGGGTAAATCTAGGGTAAATGCATTCCCTAGTGTCAGCTTAAATAAATTATTATTTTTTTTTTTTTGTAGAGAAGGTGCTTTCTCCCCAGTCCCCCAGCTGGAGGTCACTGTGGTCGTGATCAGTTTTGTTCTTGTTTAATTTTTTACCTCTAAGTTGATAAAAGGTGCCATTTGACAAACTTTGTCATTGAAATCGCTGTCAGTTGCATTGACAGTGAAAGTTGAGTCCCTTTCATGGTACTAAAGGTCTCAGATAACGTCTTGTGCCTGGGGATGCTGATTAATGTGCAGACCCCGATGTTGCTTTCCCATGTGTGAACGCGGGTCTTTTTTCAATAATTAATTAATGATCTCTGTTACCACTGATTTGTAATGTTTGTTTTCAAAAAAAAATGACAGAGTGAGAGATGTGTAGCAAGAGAAACTTCGTCACCAAAGCTGTGGGCATTACCTGTTTCATTAGGCTCAGCTCCTGTTTGACACAGCAGCACTTTCCTCTTTTCCCACTTTGGCTTTACAAAATATAGGGAAAACAATGAATCCGGAGATGTAAGCTGGAGAAAGAGGCGGCAACTACACTTAGATGCAGGGGAGGGGGAAGTGGGGGGGGAGGAATATTTCTGTCCTCTTTCATCCTGCTGCTCATGGCTACTTACAGTCACATTGCATAAAAAGTGCCTGGACTATTTCAGTGTTTGGCTGAAAAAAATCTGCCTCAAAATGCTCTCATTTTGTTGTCCCCATTTTATCATAGTAGCTGGAAAAAAAAGAAAAAAAGTTAAAAAAATAAAACATTAAATTAGCCCATTGTCAGAGACAGTCCTGCAGCCACAAATATTTCAGTAGCAATGCATAGAGGAGTATTATGAGTGGAAATCCTGTTCTGGTCACTTTTCTCACCCAATGCTGTTAAGTATTTTGCATCTTTTCCATAGTCCCTCTCCTGCAGGTTATTCCTGGCTATAGTTTCAGACTTGAACATATTTGCAATATGATACCCAGCTGAAATCATACTAATTCTTGGGACCTAAAGCTCCCAATCAAAGATCTCTTCATAAATCATATAGGTAAAAGAGGAATAAAAGAGGGAAGAAAATTATATGGACAAACAACGTAGTAAGTTTTTACATATTGTGACATGGTAGTTAACTCCAAAAGTAAGCCAGTGAAGATTTTTTAAAACATCTTAAAGCTGCTATTAAAAAGGTCATTCCTGAGCAGCCCACGTGCATCCCTGTCTCCGTGTTCCCTCCCTCCCTGAGACCTGGTGCCTGCAACATTCCCCTTGGGCCACCCTTTTTAAATGCTGATGGGTTTAATCCAAAACATCCTGGAGAAGAAGAGAGGAGTTTATTATTATTATTATTATTATTATTATTATTATTATTATTATTATTATTATTATTATTATTATTATTATTATTATTATTATTATTATTATTATTNTATTATTATTATTATTATTATTATTATTATTATTATTATTATTATTATTATTATTATTATTATTATTATTATTATTATTATTATTATTATTATTAACTCCAGAAGGCTCTGTCTGTGTGTGTGATATGTGATCTCTCCTTCGGAAGTCAGTGGCGAAGGGAACTGCTGCACTGCATGGGACAGGGTATCCACCCAAAGTGGTTTCCTAGAGAGGTCAGACTGCCAGCTACCACTAAGCACAGGAGGTCTGGCTTCAGTAGTACTGTTATTTGGTGTTCTCCTTTCCCCTGCCACAAAATTTAGATGACTGGCTTCTTCCTCTCTCCTCTAATGGCCCCAAAACTGCTGTTTGCGAAGTGGTTTTCAGTGTGATCACCCCAAACCTTTCTTGTCACTGAGTTGGTAGCAATCCAAGCTATGAGGGTGTTATTTAGAGCTCTGCACAAGAGTGTTTCAGAAGTGCCTGTGAAGGCACATGGAAAGGTCGGAAAAAGAGTGGGGAGAAAAGCTGTGGTGGGTAGAGCAGTAGAGCCAAACTGACTGCAAGAAAGGCAGATGTAAAGAGTCTGCCCTCAAGGGGTACTGAGCCATGTGGGTCTCACCCTCTGGAGAACACAAAATGCATCACAAAGCTGAGGGGATTATTTATTTATTTATTGTCCGTGGTGAAACCAGACCTCCCTCTCACCAGGAAAGTTCTCAATACTAACCCAATTCAGTGGAGAAAACCTGTCTGGAGGGGATGCTGTGCTTCTCAAATTCAGTAACTGTTTTGTCACTGATTTTGGCAAGCTTAGAGGCCTCACAAATGAATTTCAAATATTTCACCCTAGGGTGAAAGCCTTGTTCTCTCCCACATGAACTCTATGGAATACAATGGAATCCATCCATTTCAAGGCCAGAAAATCCATGGTTGGGGAAAAACAGTATTTTAAGTCTACATCATGAATGCCTTGTAACTTTCTTTTTATTTTTCTGTGAATTGATAGGACCCAAATATTATGACAAGCCCAGATTTCTGTGGTTGTCATTGTCAAATGCTCAAAAGAAATATATATATATATATATATAATATATATATATTTTTTTTCCTTTTCTCTTTCCCATCCAGTTCTAAGTGTTCTGGCAAGAATAGCAGTGGGGGGGATCTCCCTGGAGATGGGGAGCGCAACAGCTGTTGTTTTCCCTTGCAATAAGGAACTAGAGGGGAAAAACAAATTTATTCATTTCCCACTGACTGGACTGGGATTGGCTGGGGATGGGGGAGACGAAGGTTGAGCATAGCGTGTGGGAGAGCAGCAGGGCAGCTGTCCTCATGCAGAACCCATCATAATCAAGATATCCTGAAACCTCAGTCTGTCACTACCAGCTTGCTGCCTCCTTCAGCAAATAAAAGATAAGGAGAAACCACATAGATTTTCTTTAATGTCACACTCTTCCATCTGGGAACAAGGAGGGGAGGGATGGAACTGGCACACCGGACTGCTGCTTTGGCTACTTGTCATTCTGGTGAAGGCAATAGGTACATTGAGAAAGAGAATAGAACAATAGAAGAAAGGAAGAGCTGGCTTTTGACAAAGTTGTGAAGAAGGTGTGGACATTTCAAATCTTGTTCTCTGTTCTGATCCTGCTGTAGTTTCTGGGGTTTCTTACAGGAAAAATATGGTGGGAGCAATTTCTTGGATTCAGTGATTATCTAGCATCCCTGTGGGATACCATAGCAAATCGTGCATCTGTGCTTAGATTCATCCTGACCAGCTGTAGGCCCAGCACTGAGGGGTCAAATGAGGAACTCCACTTCCATAGGTTCCTGTTTATTTCATAGAGAAGGAGAAAGTTTGGTGGTTAGTTCCTTTGAGGTCCTCTGTTCCTAGTGCAACTAGGACTTGAGAGAGAATTGGGGATAATGAAGCCTCAGGCATGGAAGCCTCTGTTATTTATCCAAAGTGGGGTGAATTTGTGCCTTTCTTAAGGTCCAAAGGGAAAAAGAATCTCAAGAAAATGCAACAAAACTAACCAAACTCACTGTCCAAAAGCAAAACAACAACAACAACAACAACAAAATCTACCAAAATAGCCATGGTTATTGCAAGGCTGAAGAGAAGAAATGGAGAAGGTGAAAACAGAGTGCTCCATTAGCATGTTCAGTATTATGCTTTATTTTATCATAAAAGAAAATCAAAATGACCATACATCTAGTGTAGTCCAGATTTCACTGAAATTCTCAGTAATACTTTTACTTTGGCTGCTTTGAATCAGACATTCTGGACAGTATTCACAGAGGTATTTGGGCTCCTGAATCCTATTAAGATACTTAACTTCCAACAAATTATAGTAGTGATGTGGGTACCAAAATAAAATTTTGAAATTGGAAAAACTGAAAGAAAAATATGCAGTATATTTGTTGTTCTAAAAATGTGCCCTTTTTCCTTACATCATCTCGTATCTTTTTTTAGCATTCATCTTACTACATTTTACAAATTTCCAGTGGGTAAAACTGTAAGAATAGAGAAAACCTTATCCGAAATCTCATCTGCCAGCAAACCTGGCTTTTTTTCTGGTGAGGACAGCTCTGTAATTTGGATAATGGAAAATGTATTCATCACAGATAATTAATGACCAACAAAATCCTCAAGCAGGAAAGGCGGGTAAGAGGAGTACATTGAGGTAACACAGTATTTACTATTCAGGAAAGTCATTTGAGAACATTGATCAAGCTATTGAAAACAAAAATCAATTTATTACAGCTTTTTCTGTCAATCTTGTGATTTTTTTTTCAAAAAAGTAGACATTGCTCTATCGTTAATAATTTTATGTGTTATATCTCTGCATACTGATTAGAGTGACATGTGCCTCCTGAGTCTGGCAAACCTTTCTGGCTCTGGAAAGAAACAAAGAAACACAGAGAAAAAGTAAAAACTCTTGACATCTTCTTGTAACTGGAAAATTCTTGGAAAACTCTGTCTTCAAGTTAAAAAAAAAAAAAAAGGTGTTTTTTTTTAAGTTACAAATGAGTCAAAATCATAGACAAGGGTTAAATGGAATTGCTGTTGCTCAGAGTACATAAAGAGGAAAGCAAAACAACAAAGAATAATAAATCAAGGACTGTGTCTTAAAATATGACTTAGCAAAATGATAAATGTTACAGCATAGCTAAAGAACTTTCTAGCAAAGCCAGAAGGGGTCTGCGGTCAGTGGTTTTGGAGTAGAGTATTTGCTTACAATAAGTAAACAGCAGTAAAGATAATACTTCTGGAGTGTGGAAAGTCGTCTGCTCCTGGAATACACTTTATATTTTCGGGCTGGTTGATTGTCCCTCTGTCACCTCCACTCCAGGTGCAGTCTGTTCCACAGCTGTATGGGCTGCAGCGGAAGGAATAGGGTACACCAGAGTGCAATGGTCTTTTCTGGTGAAAGCAAAATGGCCAATTCCAAACTCCCTTTCAAAGACAGGGTGAAGGGAGCACTTTGCTGTCCTTGATTCTTCTTTCCAGGGTTGGTGCTGGGTAGTAGCTGCTCCTGTGAGGCACCTTCCACACTCACCAAAGTCATCCTACAGAAGGAATCCCCTTTTCATGAGTCAACCCCATTGCTGGATTGTGGTCTAAGTGGTATCAGAGCAGATCTGAACCCTTAGTTAGGTTTTCCCAGTGTACTAGGGTCCAACACTGATTTTTTTTTTCTTTAATCCCGATATTCCTCACTAACTCTTTCCACTCTTTTAACAGAAGGAATCCCCACATCTACCCATAGGCAAAGTTCAAGGGTAGCCTTCTGACTGTAGGGAGCAGGACTTCATGCATGGCCTTGATGACTCAGTGTTTCCCTTTGTGATTTCCCTTCTCCCTGTGCCCACACCCTCTGAGTCTGGTCTCCTTCAGCCTCAAACTAAACAAAGTCAGGTTGACTAGGTAGGACTTCCAAAATAAACCGAAAACTTGACGAAGGGAGCAGATGATTGAATAAGTGATGTGGCTTTTCCTGTGAGTCAGTCTGCTTCTGTGGAGAATTGCAGTTCCAGAGGTGTCACTGGATGGATGAGACATAAAGCCAAGTTTTTTACCTCACATGCTCATTAAAAATCCCAGAGTCTTTTTTTTTTCATTTTTTTCAAAGCAGATTATATCCTGTGCCCTTCTTGAGTGTCAACATATTGAAGTTCCTGCTACATTTCACCACCCTCTGCCCTCCCTGTTTTCAATTAGATGTACAGTTCTCCTGCTACCCTCTCTGTTGCCGTGAGATCTTCATGGTTAAACTCTCTGGAGCTGCTAGATAGGATCAGAAATGGCTGCAATTTTAACATGAGCAAAATGGTTCCTGCACCTGAGATGCAGTCCAGGATTTTGCTTCTTAACAAAGAGCGCCACAACAATAGCTCATTACTCGATTTCAATCTTGCAGCAGCTGTCTTTAATGGCATGCCAGCATTGTAAGGAATAGCACTAGATCATGAACATGGAACACAGGAAAGGCACCTGCTGAAAACTGGCAGTAAATGTGGCTGCTATATAATTTAGTCACGTAGTGATAGTAGAAACATCTGGGCTGAGATAAAAATCTGATGGTTATCATCCATCCTCCGGACCTTTTGGGGATAACAAGGCTTTTATTGCTAACCTCTACCTCAGGTCTCAGAAGTTATTGGTTATTTCATGTCTACAAAGATTTATGTAGTACTTCTGCTCTTTTCCAATACAGCTGTGCCCTGAGTTTTTGGTGGAGAGTACAAGCCTATACATACATATACACACACACACACACACACATACTTATATGCATATACATACACATATACATATACATGTACATACATTCAGGAAAAGATGTTAAACAAAGAGGGAAAGTCTCTTGTTCAAGAAAAATCTCTCTTTAGCACATCAAGCACAAAACCTGTCCATCAGTTTCAGCATCATCAGATACAGGTTGTCTGTAGGTGTCAAATACAAAAACAGATTTCAGACTGATCTTTCAAAGCAGTGTATATGTTTTAAAAATGCTTTTGCTCCTGTCTTCATTGCAAGCAATGAGTGTTACACAGCGATGGTGATTGCGTAGCAGTTTTGGACATGAGAGAAGCGTTGTGGTCTTTATTGCCCACAGCAAGGCTCGTGGAGCAATCCAGCCCTTTGGTGCTCAGAGACACCCAGGTGGGATATATGCCATCAATTTAGTCGTTGTTGAGAGAACCCAAGGAGGACAGAAGCATTGTTTGAGAAATGCTCTGCTAGCCCCAGAACCACAGAACCCACTGAAACCATCTCATTGCTAAAGAGGCTGCCACAGAAGGTTATGAATATTAATTTTAAAGATGTAAAAGTACTGTTAATATAGAGACTTTTAATGCTGTGATGAATGCTTTAATGCTCAGACAAATTCAGACTGATTTTATTCTTCTTGTGTTAAAAAAAAAAATCTCTTTCTTAAATTAAAATTTTGGACCAATTTTCTTTTTTGTGTGTGTGTGTGTTCGACCAATTGTTAGATTGAGTAGTATTAACTATGAAAAGTAAAAAAAAAATCAATCTGCCAGCACCCTTCCTGACTGGTGACTGAACAGTTAAATTTGTTTTTGTTTCTATGACACTGTATGTATTATGCCATATATATATTTGGCTGTTTTGTGTTATATTTGTATATACCACCCCACAGGCACTTATGCTTATGCTCACACACTGGAGATAGATACATAGACAGATGGATGGGTAGATAGATAGACAGATTTATTTTATATATTTTTAAAAACTCAAATTTCATTTCCCAATTAAAAAAAAAATATATATCTTGCTTCTAAATCAAAGCCTAGCATGGCAGGAAAAACAAGCTAAGGACTAGTGGAAATTTCCATGGCAAAATTGAGCATTTTGAGCTATAATCTTTGCAGAAGATTATAGATCTTTTCTGGATAAATTGATGCAATAAGTCATTGGGTCAGGGCTCAGTTACTTCAGCAGATAACCAGGATATTTCGAATAATCAGAGAATCCCAAGACCTCTGTATATCTCAAGAGGAAATTGGCTATTTTCTTTAGAGGAGTAGTAAATTTTTGCTTACTTGTCTACTTTGTAGCTTAACCAGCAGAATTCAATTACAGCCAGTTCTTCTCTTGATACCTTAATTGAAAATGTTAAAGAAACAAACTCTGATAGAAAATCTCCATCCCAGAGGGAAAGAAAATTATGTGTGTCTACATCTCTCAGTTTCTCTATTTTCTTTGTTTTAAAACTGTTGTCTTTTGATTATAAACATCCAGAGGTCGAGACACTCTTTATATTCTGGGTTGATGCTGTACATGGCACACTGAGAGACCATGGTCTGTGGCTGCACTTCTCAAAACCTTCAGAATAATATTAATACTGATGTATCCTCGGGTTTTGCTAGACTGGCAGGGAGCAGCATGTGGTCCTGCCTAATTGTTAATGTACAACTTGATGGGAAAGAACTGCTCTTTCTGGCATCCAGAGCCAAAGATATTGCAGCTAAACTGCCGCAACTCACTGAAGCCAATGAGATGTGAGCGTAGGACACAGTGTCAACCTCCTAAATCACATATACAGGGCCTGTCAGGAATCATAAAGGGACACTATAAACAGCAGGAGTGCAAAAATGTGAGCTACAAAGTCTGCAAAGGATATCTCTTCTTAAAAAGCAAGATTTTCCCTTTTGGCATTTCAGGATGGGGAAGGAACCAAGAAATCCTCTGTGTGCTGTCCTGACACAGTCCTGTGCATGCCCCTCTCCAAGAGTCACGGAGAGGTACCAAAGAAAACCAGACTCTTCCAGGAACTTGACACCCATCCCGTGCCAAGTGATGTCAATGAAAGCTTTCAAGGGAGAACTGCAGCAAACATTTCCTTACAGTCACTCATACAATTTCCCTTGAAGTTAGTGATGACTAACCTCACACAGTTTGGAGTGAGGAATGAATAAAGTCAGGGTTGGTCCCTATTCCTTCCTTTGATATGATTTCTTACTTGATGAACAAGGTGGAGAAAGGAAGGAGCTGGAATTGTTCCCCTAATTCCTGATGTCCATTCAGAGCTGTACTTTAACTCCATGGAGTTAAAATCCATCTTTTTAATGATCTGCACAGGACCGCCTGGCTATATAAACTACCTCAGACTTGGAGAAAAATTTGACAAGTTTTCTGGAGTCTTTGTCTAGAAATATAAAATGAATATCACTTCCATGTATGTGCCATCAACCATACTGTGAGATTCGTGCAAATCCTGCTAGTTAATCTAGTAACAACTTTGAAAGGAATGTGATGTCAGACTCAAAATTCAGACAGGCTCTCAATTCCCCATTGAAAGGCAATCTTCTGGTCTGACAATAGAGGAGGTCATAAATACTTCGCTGGTATTTACTTGTGTTTTGTTGGAAAAAAAAAAGAAAAAAAGAAAAAAAACTCTCTTCCTCATCTTCTGAATAGATTTGTTTATTTCTCACCAGCAGAGCCAACATTTCTTTTTCCCAATGAAATTTACCCACATGTACATCAAAAAAACCCAAAACTGTAAATCAAGATGTTCTCCAACAAATAGTTTGTCTCCAGCTAGTTCTATTTAATGAAATGTCTATAGAGGTATTGACTTTTGCTGTCTGTAACTGACTTCATGCTTTAGTTTAATACACTCTGGTTTAATACTAATGAAGTAAACAGTAAACATTCTTCTCTCCATGGTATACCAGGACCCTGCAAAACAAAGCCATGGCTAGTTTCTCATCAGATTGATCAAATGGTGGGAGGAAGGAGGTTAGGCTTGTTCCTTGAGAGTGTCTGCTGTTCAAAGAAAGGAAAATATGATTTATTTGGGAATTGAATGTGCTCCCTTTGGAGCTTTTAAGGCTTCATTTACAGGAAAGATAATGTAGCAGAGGACAATATGTTTTGTCCCTAGATTCTGCTGCACGTTTCTATTGTTGATCTAGAATGAGCTCCAGGGCTAATTCTTTGCCTCATAAGCAAATCCTTTTGAGTGCTCCTCTCAAATAATTTGAAGTGAAACTCTTTACATCTTTTGCTCACTTAGATTATGTTAGAAATGATAGTTTTGTACTCTCTGAATTCCTAACTAATAATATAAAAACATTCTTTTCTGTATCCATGTATTCCATCACTGTAGATAAATTGCCAGGAATAAAATAAGAAATTGGTAAATAAAGAATAAGTTTTGATTGAGAGAGAGATAAAGAATGCTTATAATTGCTGAATTTTGGAATAGCCTTCTAGCAAGAGAAGGGAGATTATCAAGAAAATAACACAATCAGGCTTGGAGTTGAAAAATGTGAAAGATTCAGACATAGAGACAGACCAGATCTATTAAAGATGATTCTAAGAGAAGTAGTAGGGAGATTGATTTCTGATATTACTTTTAAAAAGCTTTAAATTGAAGAACTCTTACTTGTTAAACATTTAAATGTTAATTATTCTGGATAAAGCATCATAATCAATATTTTTGACGTGGGAAAGAAGAAGCTCAAAGAAGAAAACACATTAAGATACATAGATACCCTTTTTAAAGGTCATCCAGGAAACAGAGATATTTAAATAGACTCAAACTCAGTTGAAGAAAATGCCTGCAGTACTCTATCAAGGAAAGATCTTCCATGGTCGTGTAGAGCTAAGTGCTAAAACTATCAGGCATGGTGCAAATTGTTAGCTGCTTGTTTTCATTTAGCATATAATAAAATAGTTTTCTGGTACACAAGATATTATTTACAGAAACGCTGTTCCTTAAAATTCTAGAATTGTGATGGATAGCTCTTCACCATAGCTCTTCTCCCAAACATGAACATTAAAACAAAAAGATAAAAAGAAAAAAAAAAAAGGATAATATGTTCATAGATGGTCCATGGCGTGCATTTTTTTATGTGCCAGACAATGTGTTTCTAGGGTTATGCATAAGAAGACTTACCCAAGGGCTAGGATATATGAAGGCAGGAAAAGAGAGACATTGGCACTTCCATATGTTTCAATAAGATGCTACGGCTTAACTTTCTTCTAAAAAAAGAAAGAGTGTTTCATAAGAGCAGAGAAATTTGACATTCCCCTACTGCAAAATAGACTTCTGAATTTCCAGAGGCCTATCATTTTTCAGGAAAAATGAGAAAGTAATCCTAGTTATATGAAAGTGAGCTGAATCCTAAAAGAGACAATCCATGGTTAAGAGTTTGCTGGATGATGTGGGTAATAGTACCATGTGATGAAAACACCTTGCATAACAAACTGCCTTATCCATATAACGGGAAACAGGTTGGAACTTCATATGCTATTATTTCTAATAGGAAAAAAAAATGAAGCCATTGGAGAATTATACAGCTGAGTTTACCTTGGGCCAGTTTAATTTCCTGTCCCCCTGTTTCTCTACTGAGAGCAGACAGCTAATAAAAATCTTGCTCTGAAATGAAAAAAAAATTAAAAAAAAAAAAAAAAAAGGAAAGGAAAGAAAACATACCATTTTTTTTGCCCACATTGTTGCTTTAGACTGTGAAATTTTGTCAGGTAAGCATGGCAGTTGAGGGCAGTTCTGGGAAAGAAGCTTTTGTATTTTTAGTCTCAGTTAAATCAAAACTGTTTGATCTTCCATCCCCTTGCTCATGACTCTTCCCAGAAGGATTTCCGAGGTGCCATCATGCACGGGCCTTTGGTGAAGGGATGCATCAGGGAAGACCCATGCTCATTCAGGCTCACTGCAGCAGGACAAGCTGTCCTGAGGAAGAAGCCCCTTGGGATTTCTTGTGCTATGGAAGTCAGACCACCTCCCTCGGAGGTGAAGGATGCACAGGTGGGGGAAGCGAGGGTCCCTGCTTGAGAAGGGGAGTTGAGCTGTATGATCTCTAGAGGTATCTTCTACCCACCTCAACCTTTCAATGGTTCTGTGATTCTAGAGCAATGAAAGCAATATGCTACTATTCACTTCCTAACAACAAAAAAAAATCTCAGGTAGTTACTCTCATAGTCATGACTGGGTAATGAACTTACATTAAATTTTGAACTCAAGGTAAATGGTCTCTGCTTATTAGAGTGACACATATGTCACCCATCTATACAGAGATCTCACAGTCAGTGATCCACCAACTGTGTATTTGCTATCTGAGAAATTCATTGTTGGACATTAACTTAGCCAAGTTAGCAGTAGGTCTTAGGCAATTCCGTACGAGTCCTGCACAAGTGGAGAAAAGAATCAAAACCTCTCATACAATCATTCAAGTTGTAAGGAACATCAGGAAGTCTCTATTCAAACCCTCTGCTCAAAATTGGATCAGTATTGAACTCAAACCAAGTTGCTCAGGGGCATCATCATATAAAGCTAATCTTTGAATGGAGAAAGAGTGACAAGTTTTATCCCTAGCTCCAGTAATGCATAACAGAGAGGTTCAGATTGTCCCCAAGTACAACACAGTCAAAATAGAATTAGTCAGTACTTCTAGAGCAGCCGAGGGAGTGACTCAACTTATCAATTATATGTCTATGTATAACTTTCAGATTTCGCCTTTTGTGAAGTGATGAAGACCCCCCATTTTGGGGGTCTGTTTCTGGTCCTGGAGGAGGCAAACATGTCTTATCAAAATCTTTGACAAAGATAGAGAAGATTAGATTGTGGAAAGAATTATGTTAGAATATGGGACTGCACCTTTCATCTTATTTCCTTAAGACACTTTTTCTGTTAATGATCACGATCTGAAATGTAACACACATGAGACTGTACTGAGATGCAAAGAGGCCAGAGATTTCCCAGTAGATGCATCATGAATGAAGGCAGTGCCAGCCCTTCCTCCTGCCCACACATGCTTAGCATGACCACTGGTGATCACAGGGCAAGTGCGGAGGAGAAGGGTGTCACAAAGTTGATACTGGTCCCTGGAAAAAGCCAGTCTATTACTAGAGGTGATTATGTCTCATGTTTCAAGCCATATTCTGTCTATTCGAGGACCAGTGAGGACCACAACTCTGACAAATAGGTAAAATAACCAGATTCTGTGATAATATACACTTCAGATCAGCAGACCACAGTAAACCAGGTCATCCAATGTTTGCCTTGGTTTGCAGTGTTTTGGAACCTGGCCCAAAGTTCTTACTCTCACAGTGGAATCTGATGTCCCTGGCAGGCTGAAGAGAATTACACGCTAGAGGAAAGCAAAAGGTTTCCTATGATATTTCCAGGTTTTCTTTGATTCCACAGAGGCCGTCAATAACTGTGTTGATTAGCAGGGACAATGACCTCAAGTCACGTCACACGTAGGATGTCTTTTCCTGGAGGGAAAGGAAGAATATGATTTCCACCTTTCAAAGATAAAGATTATCACAGTTTTTGAAAGTGTCATTTTGCTCTTATTGTCTTTTTTTTTCTTTTTTAGAAGTCCTTCAAAGTGAAGGGAAGGACTAAAGGCAGCTCAGTGTTTAATGATTTCAAATGTCAAGGTCTTTTGAAATATTAACATGAAAACTTCAAACCTTGAAGCTAGTTTCTCTGGAGCTTGTTAATTTCATTTTGATAGAATTTATTTCTGTACCTGCGTTTGGGCATATATAGATTGCTGATTTATTTGTAATACAGTTAGTCTTTAGTTTAGACCATCTGACCTTCAAAATATGAGATAAGGCTTTCCAGAGAGTCAATAGCTCACAGTTTTAGAGCTACTATTACTTATTATATTAGCGGGATGCATTTGAAGCATATGTCAGAAATGTGTTTCTGTAGCCAATCAAGTGATTTTTTTTTAAAAGGGAGTAACAAATGTTGTAAAATACCAATGTAATGATGTGTTAGGTATTCAATATGAATTTTCAGAACTTGCTATTTTCATTGGTAGCTCTGACAGTATATTTATATTTACGTCAGGCTTATAGTTCTGACACATAAATGTTTACTCCAGGTGAATGTTTCAGAGTAGCTTATTTCAGTGTATGCTAACTGAATCTGACATTTCTGTCTATGGAAAAACTTTCAGCTCAAGAGTTATTAATCTTTCTCATAAATAGGAAGATATAAAGAAACAAATATTATTTATGTTTCAGATTGATAATTTTTTAAAATCAATGCATTTTCTATTTTTTTTAAAAGCTAAGCAGATTTTTTTTTTCCATCTGAAGACTCAGTCCACTGTTTTGGTGTTTCTCTAGACAGAAGCTTAGCAATTTGATAATATGATGCTCTGTAATAGCGGCAAAACAAGAAAAGTGAATTGCAAAATAGGAAAGTGAAATAATTCAACTAAACAACCTTAAGTTTTAAAAATATTCAAAGATTAGTTTTAGGGGAAGTAGGCTGTAAAACTGTGGAAATAGGCTTTAAACTCGTGAGAACAGATTTCAAGCACAATTTCCTGTAGTATACTTGTTCCGGACAGGTCACAATAACATTTAACTATGTTTTTGTCATATGACCTTACAATTTTTTAATGCAGCAGCTATGACAGATGAGATAACTCACTGATAGCATTATTTTTGAGCATAAGTTTTGCAAAGTTTGCTTCCTTCTCACTTACTCTGAGTCAGTCTCTATTCTCAGTTTTTCTGGCCTGTGTCCAACCTCATGTTTTATCCTATACTGCATATAGTGACATTACTTCTGCTTAACACTAAGCCTTCAAATCCAGACTTGCCTTTTCCTACTCAGACACTGTTGAATATAGGAATTAGAAGCAGAATTCAAGTCCTTTCTTCTTTTTATTAAGAAAAAACAATCTGAGGACAAAAAATGCTTGACTGCACATGTCTGTTGAGATATCAGACCTCATGAGGTTTACCATGCTTGTTCAAAGACAGGTAGGAATAGCAGATAACATTTTTCTCCTTTTCTCCATCCAGCTTTCAGATGGAATCAATGCAGGCCAAGGATTAGGTATTGAAATCATTGCTACCCTCCAGCTGGTGTTGTGTGTCCTCGCCACCACAGATCGGAGAAGGAATGATGTCTCGGGATCAGCACCACTGGCCATTGGACTCTCTGTTGCCTTGGGACACCTTCTTGCTGTAAGTTTTATTTTTCACAGTGGAATAAGCAATATTTGATCTCAAGGCTAGCCAACGAAAACATTTAGATGATTGGTAGAAATTACTAATCCTTCTCCTTTGCAGAGTGACGTTATTTATGCAATAAATCTAAAGTATATGACGCTCCCATATGTCCAAGCTACAACTGATGCAGTTGCACAGATGAGACAGGGAGTTGCTGTAGCTGGACCCATTTACTTATTAGGACAGAACAAGCACAGTGCAAACAGTCTTCTTCTGAGATGAACTTGGTGGGATGAACAAACTGGTTCTGTATATCTGATCCATTCTGCTAGCTGCTGTGCACACTATCATGTCCTGTGTGATACATAGGCTACATCTGCATTGATACCTTACCACTGTTTCTCTTTCCACCTCCTAGATTGATTATACTGGCTGTGGAATTAACCCAGCGAGATCATTTGGTTCAGCGCTGATTGCAAACAATTTTGAAAATCATTGGGTAAGTTGAAGAAATTGGTTTAGCTCGTAAGACAGCCTGTATATGTGAAATTACAAGATCAGGAACATATTAACACACATGCACTAACACAGTAATGAGTTAATGAGTTATCATTTCTATTATATTTAACAAAAATAATTCTCCTTCCAAAAATAAGTCTCCTTCTGGTCCTGAATAAACCCAGAAGATCACGGCATCCTCAAGATGATAATTTGTGTTCCAAATAGTTCTGTTGGTTTTATTTGATTGATTCCTTTTACATTCAATGATTTTAGTTGTTTTAAACCATAAAGTTGCATTGCACAAAAACTTGTTTTGAGTAGTTGTAGTTTAAATTGATTTTGTATATTGGTACTACTTAATCTCATAAACATGACTTTAGGAAGGCTCTTAAACAGATTTATAAAACATAGTGATGCAGGAAATATTTGGAAGCTAAAAAAATATTCATCTGCTTAAAGTTAAACATCTACTTACATATTTTCATGGATGAGTGCACTGCAAATACTATAGATTTTGAAGTTATTTCCTATGGTCAAAATAAATAATTTTATGAAAGTTTACTTATTTCACTAAAACTCACTAAACTAGGCTAAAACTAATATCAAAGTCTTAAATGAGCCCATGTTCTTCAGTGTTTAAAATGTAGCTCTTCCAACTCTCCTACTCAAGATTTTTTCAGCCATTTCAATAAATATTCATGGAAATTCAGTGATAGCGTAATTGGACTATGCAAATTTTGGAAACATGTCATTTCAATCGAAATTATAGAACAAGAGCACTGAGGAAATATTGTCATTTGTCTCCCACTTACAAAATTCTATTGAGTTACTGAGTTAATATAGCTAAGTTAATATTCTCAGAAGAGTGTGGAAAAATTGTTTGGCTTTGGAGGAACAGAGAGAAAGCAGGAGAGAGAGATAGTATTAAATTTATTGTATGTTATTAACATTAAAATAATAATACCAGGAAAAGAAAGAAAAAGTATTTTCAGACTCAGATCTCTGACCCTTCAGATCCTTCAAAATCACACATTGTTTCTAACAACACATATATTAGCTCTCCCTCCAATCTTTGCTTGCCTTATGTGATTAGACTAGAATTTTTAAGACTATCTCTAACTAAAGAGTAGCTAGCAGTCATTTATGCCCTTAATTGGGTCGTCACAAAGTATTACATACTATATACATTACATATACATACATACTAATATATTGCATAGTATTACATGGTGCATTTTATGTAGAAAACCTCCAGAGGAGTTTTTTCAGAACAGCTTCAAATGTACTAAAACCTAAGGTACTAACTGGGTTTGGCAATGTGTTTCAGATCTTCTGGGTTGGCCCAATTATTGGAGGAGCAAGTGCTGCCCTCATTTACGACTTCATCCTGGCTCCCAGAAGCAGCGACCTGACTGACCGTGTGAAGGTGTGGACCAGCGGCCAAGTCGAGGAGTATGATCTGGAAGGAGACGATATGAACTCCAGAGTTGAAATGAAGCCAAAATAAAGAAGGACAAAGCGGGGAGAAAAAAAAAGCACATTGATTTCTGATGATTTTATCAGTGTTATAGACTCCGTGTAAACCAGCAAGCAGTACTTTTTTTTTTTTTTTTTTTTTTTTTTTTTTTAATTCAATGTGGTTTCCCAGTTTTTTTTTCTCCTAACCTTTATGACATTTTTTTTTTTATCTGAGGCATTTCCATTACAAAGTTTTCAGGTCAAAAAGTCATCAGACCTTTTTGCCTGAGCTAGATAAATGGGATTAAAATGCACCACTTCCTTCACCACCACCACGTTTTCTGGTGTGTATAGTGTGGGTTGTTATTCAACACATCACTCAGCAATGACAAATAGTTCAGATGACTGGTCTGCTTGCTGGAAGAAAAGATATCAAGGCAAAGAGCCATCTGTACCAATTATAGTGGTTTTCTAACCAATACTGGAAAAAGTATTTTTGCAAAAAATACAAGGAGATATCAAAAGCCAGCACTGTGTGTGAAAAAATATCTCTTAATTATTGCCCCAATACATTTTTGGAAATAAAAGGCCATTAAAAATATTTGTTTTTTCAAATCAGTCCTAGTTTTCTGTATAATTGATGATCTCCAAAGAGAGATCAGAAATGTGGTTTAGCAGGCCAAAAATCTCCAAAATCCCAGACTCCTTTTACATCTTCCAATATCTCATTCTCCCTGAACCTGCATGCAGTCATATGAGAATAAGGAATAAATAACAACAACAACAAAAGATATATGAATTCCTGGGAAGTAATAACTAGAAGTCAATTTGGAGAGTAGTGGTAATAATGGCAACAAGAACAACCTCCTGCCAATATGTAAACAGGATCTGATTGTTCCTGTGCCTCCTCTGCCTTTGTTCATCTTACATAATTCAACTCAATCTTTTAAAAGAAGACAGGAAGAAAAAGGTCCCTTTCTTCCTGACCCCATTTTAATAGCTAGGACTATGAAATTCAGGGACAATGGCTAAAAGTACGTGCAGCATGCTTTCTATGAGGGACAAATAAACACTTGTGTGTAAGTCCATTTTGGGGTTGTTTCTTTGTTTTTTTATATATTATATATATATATATAATTGTTTATATATATGTTTTATACAGAAAGCCTAGTATACTGTTTTGTAAGAAAATAAGAGCAGAACACAAGTGGAAAGAATTACAGAAGTGTTGAGCAAAATAAATGACACTGGAAACGTAAAGAAAACTAACAATTCTAAACAATGTGGACGGCTATTTTCTGTGGTCGTTTTTGTAAGTGTGCTACTTTCTATTTTCTGAGTAACCTATAGGAGTAGCTGGTCTTTTATACTAACTGTAGGATATAGCTAAAGCAAATTGGTGCTGATACACTAAACAGTTCTGCACTAAACAGTTTTACATAAGAAATGAGGCCTGGAGAACCTTTGTGAAAAGCTTTTCACATATAGACTTCTTCATATAGACTTACCATTCAGACAAGGGATAGTTTGATGGATGTTTCTTTTGTAGAGAGGCAGTGTGGACATGAGAACCCAGAAAGACTTGAATGAGTTAGATCAACTTGAGTGATGCATAATGAAAAAAAAAAAATCAAAAATTCAAAACATCAACAAAACAAAACAAAAAAGATTTTTTTTTTCTTGCCTACATTATCCCATGTATTGTTAATGTAAATATGGCATGACTGAATTTTGGACTGTCTGAAAAATAAAAAATATCAGTTGTGCTAACACGTGAAATGCTTGTGATTCTTGATTTTTAACCTGCCTTGCAAAATACTGCAATTGCCTTTTCCGTAGCATCCTCTATGATGAAAAATTGAGAATAATACTTCTTTTCCACTCTTGACTGTTTCTTTCATTTGATACTACCTTTGGGGAAAGTAAGTTTTTCAATATATTAGAGCAGATAAAGCTTGCCCTTGCTTGTAGGCAAGTTCCATCAAAAATGAATATAGAGATGGAGCATCATATCAGGATCTCATTTATTTATTTTTTTATTTTAAATCTTTTTTGAGCTTTATTTCCTGCTATCCTAGTGTACACAGTACTCAAAATTAGCCCCTTTTTACATCACAGAATTTATCATCCAGAATAGTTAGACAAAAGTAAAGAGTTAATTCCAGCAAGATGCAGATAATTTAACACTTACAATAATGGAGAAGCTGGTAATTTGTATCATGTTCTTTGGTCTACTTCCTGTACAGAGCAATATCTTCAAATGTTTTCTGCCTCTAAAAGTCCAAAACTTCCTGAGACAAGCAATGCAGCCTTTCTATTTGGTGTGTGATGGGTCTGTCTCATACTAGTTGCTCTTTATGATCTTCGCAGTACTAAATTAAATAGAAGGGAAGATGTACAATCATTGCTTCAGTAGTGAAGAAAAGAAAAACACCAAAATTCAAAATAATTGACTTGGTATTTGTTAGCATATTTATTCATGGTGATGTTTAAACTAGTTGTCAGCTTCTAGTAAAGATTCTTAGAAATTAAGTGAAAATATTGCAGCAAAATTCCAGGTTCAGACTCATCCATTCCCCTTTCTTCTATAAGAATCCTCTGAATGATGTTTTAAAAGTGTTTTTGAACTACTTCGATCCTGAACCAAGAACAGCAGTCTCTAAACAATGTAAGGCTGTAGCTACTAAAAATTTCCCCTTGCTTGGCACAAAAATCTTTGTTTTGTGCTGGACAAACACACTTAAAAGTTAGCAGCATTCCATTAGAATACTTGGAGGGTACCCAGTAAAGGAACCAAAAGCATGAAGCAGCAGGTATCAAATCTCACTAACAAATGCCAAGTGGACAAATGTCTACTGTTTATATGAGGTCATCAAGAATCTCTGCATACTCTGCTTGAATTGAAGAGGAAGCTTTCAATGGACTTGTTTAAAACAGCTCCCCTGATGTATGTGTTAGGAGTTCCTGACTTTTGGACAAATAGACCATAGCTTGCCCTGGTGTTTCCTGGGAATGAACCTGCAAATTTATCACATTCTAACAGGAAAACATAATAAAGGGCAGATGCTTCCACAGATTAACCAGGGACCACCTGCCATGGTCTTAGGATCCACCCTGCCGAGAAGGCCATGGCACGTGAAATAGTTGCACAGAGTAGCTGCGCAGATGCTCATGGATGAAAAACTGCAGGAGAACATTGCACACCATGGGAATGTGGTTGTCTATGTCCTCTCAGTGGTGGAGCACTTCCTCAAGCACTTTTGGGTCTTCCCAACTAATTTTATCTTAAATATTTCCTTGGCTAAATTGAGCAAGGTGAAGGTGATTTTCTTGGCACTGTTTAGTCTGAGGACCAGCCAGTACCCCTGCAATGGAGGACATCAGCAGTGCAGATGTACCCATGCTGTGCTTTAGACAGCTGATAAAGACTGTTTTTTGTGTGCACACCAGCACAACCAGTTTAGAAGAAGTCTAAGCAAGCTATCTTTAGAAGCAAATACCTACCCCACCTTCTTCCCCTATTCCCCCTTGTAAACAAAGCAATTTAATTTTAGATTTCACTTGCTCAACTTCATGTGGAGCTTTAGCATATGCAAGAAAAGAAAGGCGATTCAAACATAACATAATGACAGCCAATAAACCAGGAAGCTTCCATTGTCTTTCCATATCCACCAGCTGCACCAGTCACAATTCACAGCTTAATGTTTTTTAAAAATTAAAATAACACAATAATACTAATAAAGAGTTTCTCATAGTATTTCAAGGTCGCCACACTTCAGCATTTTCCCTTCTTGTATCCAGATGAAATTGGGACGTGGCAAGTATCACACAATAAAATCATACTAAGAGTATGGCTGTTAGGGTTCATTGAGGATGTGTTCCAGTAAACATCTGTTAAGGATTGGCATGAGTTTAATTTTTCTCAAGTTTGATGTCCTTGGAAGGATCATATTTTCACATACATCATTTATTTGAAATAAAAAAAAAAATGCCCAGAATTCCTTGTGGGCAGAAAAGTAATATTTAATGGACTTTCTGATGCTGAAGTATAAAATCAAACACGTGTTTAATAGATTCGTCAGTAAATAAACGTTAATTGTCTTTGTGATCACATGACCTTATATATGGCACATTTGTCATATGGAATTTCCTAGAAGATTTATTACAATCAATGGAAAACTCCCCCTGGCTTTAAAGTTTGGACCAAAGCACCACTGGATCTCGTATCTTCTTCTTCACACAAGCAAGTTTTCTGTTTATCTACAGAAATCACATCTGGATAAGTGTAAGATATGCATAAACAAAACACACCTCTTACTGTCTCATTAAAAGGAGACAAGTTAATGAGTTTTTCCACTGTTCTAATACTTACTATTTATTCATCTAGTCAAAACTATATTTCTGTATCTCTTTTTATTCTGCTATCATATTATTTCCCAAGAATTATCAACCTCCCACACAGACATAAAACAAATGTTGTTTTCAAAGCACATACAAAATTTAAGAAAATTAATAAATGTCCCCAGGCTTTAAAAATATGATATGTTTTAAAAATATGATTTTGTTCTGAAAGACAGATTAATTTTTGGTTAGTTTCTTCTGAGGTAGACATCTAGGACATACTTGGAAGTGGTTGGACTCATCCTTAGATGCGTAAACCTCCAGGTAATACTGGGAATGGACACAGCCAGAATGTTCTCTGTAGATGTTTGTATTCCAAGCTGGTTTGCCTTGATTGATACATGGCTATGTCTGATTGGTTCTTTTTTTTCTGTGTCTTTGACCTTATGAAAACCTGATTAAGGAACTGTGTTCCTGACCAAATCCATGTAGCCCTGGATGCCTGCTTCTGATTATTCCTATTCTCCCATACCTTGAATATCTCTCCTTGGGGAGAAATGGGCAGAAAATAGAAATTCCCTCACATTTCAGTTTGGTTAAACTACAATATCACATAGTTGGTTAAAGTATTGCCCTTGTGACATGTCTTTTCGAATGAATCCTCACGTTTTCAATCATTTCAATCTTTGTATGAAACTTACAGATTAAAAAAAGAAAGAACCCTAGAAATATAACATGTTCTACTTTTTATGATCTCCTGAACTTCCTGATTTGTCATGCTCTAAAATTTGCCCTGAATTGCCTTCATTGTGCCATTTCCTCCTTTCTATTTCTATTATTGTGTTAGGGCAGGAATTAAAAAAAATGGTGAAAAATATTGCAGTAATGATACCATTTGCCCATTTGTGGCAGCATTTGTAGGGGCTTGCTTCCACTTTCTCTTCCTTTCCTAAGCACTTTGTTTTTAAGGTCCTGAGAAAGACCACTAACAGTTAAAAGTGATTCCTCCATTTAACCTCTTCCCCACTAGCCCTTAATAAGTTTCTAAAGGGTGTATCCTTACTCCAAGGGGAAAAGAAAAGAAAAGAAAAGAAAAGAAAAGAAAAGAAAAGAAAAGAAAAGAAAAGAAAAGAAAAGAAAAGAAAAGAAAAGAAAAGAAAAGAA
>NW_020456089.1:0-516 GCF_003342845.1 Nothoprocta perdicaria
CCATGGGGGTCTGAGGGTCCGGGCAGGGGCCACCTGGATGCCAGGACCCCCTTGGGGACCTTGGGGGTCCCAGGGTCCTGGAAGGGGCCACCAAGATGCCTGGATCCCCTTGGGGACCATGGGGGTCCCAGGGTCCGGGCAGGGGCCACCTGGATGCCAGGACCCCCTAATGGACATTGAGGGTCTGAGGGTCCAAGAAGGGGCCACCAAGATGCCTGGATCCCCTTGGGGACCATGGGGGTCCCAGGGTCCTGGAAGGGGCCACCAAGATGCCAGGACCCCTTTAGGGACCTTGGGGGTCTGAGGGTCCAAGTAGGGGCCACCAAGATGCCAGGACCCCTTTAGGGACCTTGGGGGTCTGAAGGTCCAAGAAGGGGCCACCCGGATGCCAGGGCCCCCTTGGGGACCTTGGGGGTCTGAGGGTGCAAGCAGGGGCCACCTGGATGCCTGGGTGCCCTTGGGGTCCATGGGGGTCTGAGGGTCCGGGCAGGGGCCACCTGGATGCCAGGACCCCCT
>NW_020456089.1:1571-5486 GCF_003342845.1 Nothoprocta perdicaria
GGTGCAAGCAGGGGCCACCTGGATGCCTGGGTGCCCTTGGGGTCCATGGGGGTCTGAGGGTCCGGGCAGGGGCCACCTGGATGCCAGGACCCCCTAATGGACATTGAGGGTCTGAGGGTCCAAGAAGGGGCCACCAAGATGCCAGGATCCCCTTGGGGACCATGGGGGTCTGAGGGTCCAAGTAGGGGCCACCTGGATGCCAGGACCCCTTTAGGGACCTTGGGGGTCTGAAGGTCCAAGAAGGGGCCACCTGGATGCCAGGACCCCCTTGGGGTCCATGGTGGGTCTGAGGGTCCAAGAAGGGGTCACCCAGATGCCAGGACCCCTTGGGGACCTTGGGGGTCTGAAGGTCCAAGTAGGGGCCACCAAGATGCCGGGACCTCCTTGGGGTCCATGGTGGGTCTGAGGGTCCAAGCCGAAGCCACCCGAACACCGGGGCCCATAGCTCAGACCGGGCGGAGCGGGAAGCTCTCCCGAGGCTCTGGAGCAGGCCTGGGGGGTGACCGGAGATGGGGGGACACCCCCCGTCGCGTTGTCCCCGCAGTGCGACCCGGGCCAGGCCACCAAGTACCTCTACGAGCTGCTCTACAACGACCCCATCAAGATCATCCTCATGCCGGGCTGCAGCAGCGTCTCCACGCTCGTGGCCGAGGCCGCCCGCATGTGGAACCTCATCGTGGTGAGGGCGCAACACCCCGCCGGGCGGGTGACAACAGGCGGCGGGGGGCGGCGAGGCCGGGACACCCCCCGTTTCGCTGGGATTTGCCCCAAAAGCGCCGCGGACGGAGAGCGCAGGAGGGGAGAAGCTGGTACAGGCGGTTTCGGCCGCCTGTTGCCTGTCCGGGTGTACCTTGCTGGGCCCGGGAGTGGTTGCAGGCGCGGGGTGTTGGTCTAGGGGGTGTCTGGAGGGTACCCCGTGACAGCAGGGTGTTGCCGCGGGCTGGTAGGAGCTCGTCAGGTTGCGCTGCGGTTGTTGGTGGGGCTGTTGCTGCCGCTGCTGCCGTGCTACAGGCGCACACAAACGCTATTGCTGTGCGTGTACAAACGTTGTTGCTTTGCGGTTGTTGGTGCCTGGCTGGCCGTCGCCACGTGAGCGACTGTCGGCGTTGCGCGCCTGTTGCACGTGCGCGGTTGTCGCCACACATCCGCTCGCGGCCGTCTCCCGCGCGGGCCTGTTGCCGGCCTCCTTGCGGCGGTGCGCGCACACCCCCGTGCCGTTGTTGTGCCGGGCTGTTGCTGTCACCCGCTCGCCAGCGCCCACACAGCCGCCAGCAGGGTGCGTTGCGCTGCTGACGGCTGCCACGCGTCCGACTGTTGATGCGCTCGGCGGTAGGCAGGACCGCCCCGTGTCCGACTGTTGGCGCGCTCAACGGTAGGCAGGACCGCCCCGTGTCTGACTGTTGGCGTGCTCGGCGGTAGGCAGGACCGCCCCGCGTCCGACTGTTGGCGCGCTCAGTGGTAGGCAGGACCGCCCCGCGTCTGACTGTTGGCGCGCTCGGCGGTAGGCAGGACCGCCCCGCATCCGACTGTTGGTGCGCTCGGCGGTAGGCAGGACCATCCCGCGTCCGACTGTTGGCGCGCTCAACGGTAGGCAGGACCATCCCGCGTCCGACTGTTGGCGCACTTGGTGGTAGGCAGGACCGCCCCGCGTCCGACTGTTGATGCGCTCAGTGGTAGGCAGGACCGCCCCGCGTCCGACTGTTGATGCGCTCAGCGGTAGGCAGGACCGCCCCGCGTCCGACTGTCGGCGCGCTCGGCGGTAGGCAGGACCGCCCCGCATCCGACTGTTGGTGCGCTCGGCGGTAGGCAGGACCATCCCGCGTCCGACTGTTGGCGCGCTCGGCGGTAGGCAGGACCATCCCGCGTCCGACTGTTGGCGCGCTCGACGGTAGGCAGGACTGTTCCGTGTCCGACTGTTGGCGGGCTCGGCGGTAGGCAGGACCGCCCCGCGTCCGACTGTTGGCGGGCTCGGCGGTAGGCAGGACCATCCCGCGTCCGACTGTTGGTGCGCTCGGCGGTAGGCACGACCGCCCCCCCGGAACAACGTTTTCCGCCCCGGTGTCGCCCTGGGGGCGGCTGTCGCCGCCGCGGGGCGGTGCGCGCGGCTGTAGCGGGCACAGCCGGCGGCGCTCACCGGCGCCCGTCACCCCGCAGCTCTCCTACGGCTCCAGCTCGCCGGCGCTCTCCAACCGGCAGCGCTTCCCCACCTTCTTCCGCACGCACCCCTCGGCCACCCTGCACAACCCGACGCGCGTCCAGCTCTTCAAGAAGTGGGGCTGGACCAAGATCGCCACCATCCAGCAGACCACCGAGGTCTTCACCTCGGTACGGCGCCCGCCGGCCGCTCCGCCTGTTCCTACAGCCACCCCCTGCTCCGTCACCCCCGTTCCCGGAGTCCTGCCCGCTGCACCGCCAGCCAACCTACAGCTGCCTCCAGCTACACCCAACCACCCAACCTACAGCCAACCTCCAGCTACACCCAACCACCCAACCTACAGCCAACCTCCAGCTACACCCAACCACCCAACCTACAGCCACCCCCAGCTACACCCAACCACCCAACCTCCAGCTACACCCAACCACCCAACCTACACCCAACCTCCAGCTACACCCAGCAACCCAACCTACAGCCAACCTCCAGCTACACCCAACCACCCAACCTACAGCCACCTCCAGCTACACCCAACCACCCAACCTACACCCAACCTCCAGCTACACCCAGCAACCCAACCTACAGCCACCCCCAACTACACCCAACCACCCAGCCTACACCCAACCTCCAGCTCCGTCACCCCCGTTCCTGGAGTCCTTGCTACACAACCACCCAACCTACAGCCACCCCTAGCTACACCCAATCTCCCAACCTACAGCCAACCCCAGTTCCATCACACCCGTTCCCCAAGTCCTGCTCGCTACACAACCACCTAACCTACACCCAACCCCCAGCTACACCCAACCACCCAACCTACAGCCACCCCCAGCTCCGTCACCCCCGTTCCCGGCGTCCTGCCCGCTACCCCCGGCCCCTGTGTCCTCCCCGCACTCACTCTGCACTCTCTTTCCCTCCCGCGTCCGCCTGTTCCCCCGGCCCGCGCCTGTTGCCGCTCCGCACACCCCGCCCCAGACCCTCGACGACCTGGACCAGCGGGTGAAGGAAGCCGGGCTGGAGATCACCTTCCGCCAGAGCTTCTTCTCCGACCCCGCCGCGCCCGTCCGCAACCTCAAGGTGAGTCCGACTGTAGGCGGGAACAACCGGCGGGATCCCGTGTCCCAACGGGATCGGGAGAGGAGCCATCGCGGGGTGATGTCCAGGTCCTGTTGGGATCCGGGCAGGTGTCTCCTCCACCCATGGAGCACGAGGAACAGGGTCCAGGTTCCTCTGTGTTTCATGTGGCATGCAAATTGTATGCAAATCGGGGGCTAAGGGCCCGGGGGTGACCGCTGTCCCCGCAGCGCCAGGACGCCCGTATCATCGTGGGCCTGTTCTACGAGACGGAGGCGCGGAAGGTCTTCTGCGAGGTGAGACGGGCGGGTGACGAGAGGGACGGGTGGGTCCGTGGGTGGGTGGATGATGGATGGATGGATGGTTGGATGGATGATAGTTGCATGGATGGTTGGATGATGGATGGATGGATGGATGGATGGATGGATGATGGTTGGATGGATGGTTGGATGGATGAATAGATGATGGATGGATGGATGGCCGGATGGTTGGATGGATGGATGGTTGAACGGATGGATAGATGGATGGATGATGAATGGATGGATGGATGATGGTTGGATGGATGGATGATGGATGGTTGGATGGATGGATGGATGGATGGATGGATGGATGGATGGATGGATGGAGGATGGATGGATGGATGGATGGATGGTGGGTGGATGGTTGGATGGATGGATGGATGGATGGATGGA
>NW_020456089.1:5676-9471 GCF_003342845.1 Nothoprocta perdicaria
TGAATGGATGGATGGAGGATGGATGGATGGATGGATGGATGGATGATGGATGGTTGGATGGATGGTGGGTGGATGGTTGGATGGATGGATGGATGATAGGTGGATGGATGATGGATGGATGGTTGAATGGATGGATGGACAGATGGAGGATGGATGGAGGGTGGATGGATGGAGGAAGGATGGATGGATGGATGGATGGATGGACGGTTGGTTGGATGGATGGATAGATGGATGGATGATGGATGGATGATGGGTGGACGGATGGACAGACACCGTCTCACCATCTCGCTCCCCTTCCCCCCAGGTCTACAAGGAGAAGCTCTACGGCAAGAAGTACGTCTGGTTCCTCATCGGCTGGTACGCGGACAACTGGTTCCGCATCAAGGACCCGGCCATCAACTGCACCGAGGCAGAGATGGCCGAGGCCGTGGAGGGCCACGTCACCACCGAGATCGTCATGCTCAACCCCGAGAACACCCGCAGCATCTCCAACATGGTAGGGCCGCGGGAGAGCTCCGGCGGTAGGAGACCCCCGAGCCGCGGGTGACCTCGTCCTCCCCGTAGACCTCCCAGGAGTTCATTGAGAAGCTGCAGAAGCGGCTGGGCAAGAACCCCGAGGAGACGGGCGGCTTCCAGGAGGCGCCGCTGGCCTACGACGCCATCTGGGCCCTGGCGCTGGCCCTCAACAAGACCTCGGCCGAGCTGGTCAAGAAGGGCCTGCGCCTGGAGGACTTCAACTACAACAACAAGAACATCACCGACGAGATCTACCGCGCGCTCAACTCCTCCGCCTTCGAGGGCGTCTCGGTGCGTTGCCCGTGCTCCCTAAAAACCTCCCGTTTCGGGTGTGCGGGACCCACGGTGGGGACGTGACACCCGTCCCCGTGCCACCCCGCAGGGTCACGTTGTCTTCGACGCCAGCGGTTCCCGCATGGCCTGGACCCTCATCGAGCAGCTGCAGGGTGAGCGCGGGCGACGGCGTCGGGACAACGGGACAGCCGCAGGGCCGAAACGCTGTAGGCCGGCGGGGTGACGCGCGGCCCTCCCGCCTGACCCGCTTCCCGCACAGGCGGCGTCTACAAGAAGATCGGCTACTACGACAGCACCAAGGACAACCTGTCGTGGTACAACAACGACAAGTGGATCGGTGAGAGGGGGTTGTGGGGTGACGGAGGGGCCCTACAGTCGGGGGGCGCCCCCCGAGCCCCCTAAACGCGCCCGTGGGCTCCACAGGGGGCGCCCCACCGGCCGACTACACCAAGGTCATCACCACGTTCCGGTTCCTGTCGCAGAAGCTCTTCATCTCCGTCTCGGTGTTGGCCTCGCTGGGCATCCTGCTGGCCATCATCTGCCTGGCCTTCAACATCTACAACGGGCACGTGCGGTGAGCGCGTTCCCCACCCCGCCGGCTCCCGCACCGCCGGCCGCCGCCTGTTGCGGCCAGTCCTCCCTCCAGCCACCTTCCCGGTGGTTGGGGAAGGGTGTTTGGGGAAGGGTGTTGAGTCACCCAAGGGTGTTGAGTCACCAAATGGTATCGAGTCACTGAAGGGTGTTGAGGAAGGGTGTTGAGTCACCCAATGGTGTTGTGTCACTGAAGGGTGTTGAGTCACCCAATGGTGTTGTGTCACTGAAGGGTGTTGAGTCACTGAAGGGTGTTGAGTCACCCAAGGGTGTTGAGTCACTGAAGGGTGTTGAGTCACCCAATGGTGTTGAGTCACTGAAGGGTGTTGAGTCATCGAAGGGTGTTGAGTCATTGAAGGGTGTTGAGGAAGGGTGTTGAGTCACCGCTGGCGGCCCCAGGTACATCCAGAACTCACAGCCGTACCTGAACAACATGACGGCGGTGGGCTGTACGCTGGCGCTCGCGGCTGTATTCCCGCTGGGCCTGGACGGGTACCACATCGGACCAGGGCTGTTCCCGTTCGTCTGTCAGGTGAGAGCCGGAGGGGGGTAGCGGTACCGCCGCGAGGGGTACAACCGAAGCGGGGAGTACAACCGAAGCGGGGAGTACAACCGAAGCGGGGACCACAGCATGGGCACAGCCCAACAGAACATAACCAAGGGGTGATGGCTCGGGGAGACGGGAACACCTGGAGGGGGTACAACCGAAGCGGGGGGTACAACCGGAGTGGGGACTACAGCCAAAGCGGGGAGGACAACCGAAGCAGGGGACCACAGCATGGGCACAGCCCAACAGAACATGACCAAGGGGTGATGGTTGTGGGTGGACCTAACCTCCGGGTGACGGGAACACCCGGAGGAGGTACAAGCGGAGCAGAGCGCGGCGCAGAGCCGTCACCCTCCCGCGGTGTCCTCGGCAGGCCCGGCTCTGGCTGCTCGGCCTGGGCTTCAGCCTGGCCTACGGCAGCATGTTCACCAAGATCTGGTGGGTCCACACGGTCTTCACCAAGAAGGAGGAGAAGAAGGAGAAGCGCAAGGTGAAGGACAACCCCCCGCCGGGGCGCGGGGTGTAGCGGGGGGCGCCGCGGGGCCGCGCTGACCTGGGGTCTCCCCACGCCAAGACCCTGGAGCCCTGGAAGCTCTACGCCACCGTGGGGCTGCTGGTGGGGCTGGACGTGGTGACGCTGTTCGTCTGGCAAGTCGTGGACCCCCTGCACCGCACCATCGAGGTGAGGCGGGAGCTACAGGCGGAGCGGGAGCTACAGGCGGAGCGGCCGCCTTCCCCCGCTCACCTCCCGCCCCGTCCCGCCAGGAATTCACCAAGGAGGAGCCCAAGACGGACACCGACGTCTCCATCCTGCCCCAGCTGGAGCACTGCAGCTCCACCAAGATGAACACCTGGCTCGGTGGGCACGGCGCGCAGGAAGAACCCCGGGCACCGGCACGGATCGGGGCCGACCTGCTGGAGAGCAGCTCCACGGAGAGCGACCTGGTTGACACCGAGTCAACCTTGAGGCAGCCTCGTGGCCAATGGGCTCCTGGCTGCATCAGGGGGACGTTGCCAGCAGGTCAAGGGAGGGATCCTGCCCCTCTGCTCCGCTCTGGGGAGGTCCAACCTAGAGCATTGGGGGCAGTTCTGGGCTCCCCAGGATAAGGAGGACGTGGAACTTCTAGAGAAGGTCCAATGGAGGGCAACCATGATGTTGAAGGGACTGGAGCATCTCTCCTATGAGGAGAGATGAGTTGGGTCTGTTCAGCTTGGAGAAGGGGAGGCTGAGAGGGGACCTGATCAACGTGGATAAGCTCATGAAGGGGGAATGGAGGGAGGATGCGGACAAGCTCTTCTCAGCAGTGGCCAGTGATCTCTAGAGGTCCCTTCCAGCCTTCATGATGGGGTTGGACTGGATGATCTCCAGAGGTTCCTCCCAACCATGATGGGTTGGACTTGATGATCTCCAACCATGATGGGTTGGACTGGATGATCTCTAGAGGTTCCTTCCAACCATGATGGGGTTGGACTGGATGATCTCTAGAGGTCCCATCCAAACATGATGGGTTGGACTGGATGATCTCCAGAGGTTCCTCCCAACCATGATGGGTTGGACTGGATGATCTCTAGAGGTTCCTTCCAACCATGATGGGGTTGGACTGGATGATCTCTAGAGGTCCCTCCCAACGTTCATGATGGGGTTGGACTGGATGATCTCTAGAGGTCCCTTCCAGCCTTCATGATGGGGTTGGACTGGATGATCTCCAGAGGTCCCTCCCAACCATGATGGGTTGGACTGGATGATCTCCAGAGGTTCCTCCCAACCATGATGGGTTGGACTGGATGATCTCTAGAGGTTCCTTCCAACCATGATGGGTTGGACTGGATGATCTCTAGAGGTCCCT
>NW_020456089.1:9680-15362 GCF_003342845.1 Nothoprocta perdicaria
CCTTCCAACCATGATGGGGTTGGACTGGATGATCTCCAGAGGTCCCTCCCAACCATGATGGGGTTGGACTGGATGATCTCTAGAGGTCCCTCCCAACCATGATGGGGTTGGACTGGATGATCTCTAGAGGTCCCTTCCAACCATGATGGGTTGGACTGGATGATCTCTAGAGGTTCCTCCCAACCATGATGGGGTTGGACTGGATGGTCCAACCACCCTTGACCATTCTGGGCTTCTGTGACCCTGGAGGTCCCCCGGGGCCGCCCACCCCCGTCATTGACCACCCCCACCCCTTCCCAGGGATATTCTACGGCTTCAAGGGGCTCCTGCTGCTGCTGGGCATCTTCCTGGCCTATGAGACCAAGAGCGTCTCCACGGAGAAGATCAACGACCACCGCGCCGTGGGCATGGCCATCTACAACGTGGCGGTACGGGCCGGGCAGGGTCAACCGGCGCCCAAGCAACAACCGCCCGGCCGGTGTTGACCCCGCGCCGCGCGTCCCGCCCGGTGCAGGTCCTGTGCCTCATCACGGCGCCCGTCACCATGATCCTCAGCAGCCAGCAGGACGCGGCCTTCGCCTTCGCCTCGCTCGCCGTCGTCTTCTCCTCCTACATCACCCTCGTGGTCCTCTTCGTGCCCAAGGTACCGGGCTCGGCGCCTGTCGCTCCGCCTGACGGGCGCGGGCGAGGCGGGCTCCGACAGGCGGCAGAGGGAGGACGGGTGTTGGGGTGCTCTGGGGGTGACACGGAGCTGTACAAGCCCTGTCTCCAGGTGTAGCGTCGGGGTGTTGGCTCCAACAGGCGGTGGAGGACATCACCAGGTGTTGGTGTGCTCCAGGGGTGACACAGGGCTGTACAAGTGAGGTGTCCGGGTGTAGCGTCGGGGTGTTGGCTCCAACAGGCGGCAGAGGACATGGCCGGGTGTTGGTGTGCTCCAGGGGTGACATGGGGCTGTACAAGCTCCGTCTCCAGGTGTAGCGTCACGGTGTTGGCTCTGACAAGCAGAAGACAAAGCCTGGATGTAGAAGGGCTGTAGAAGCGCAGTGTCCAGGTGTAGCGTCAGGCTGTTGGCTCCAACAGGCGGCAGAGGACATGGCCAGGTGTTGGTGTGCTCCAGGTGTAGACATCGAGCTGTAGAAGCACAGTGTCCGGGTGTAGCGTCGGGGTGCCGGCTCCGACAGGCGGCAGAGGCTGTAGCCGGCTGTGGGAGCGGGGCGGGGGTTGTTCCCGCCGGCTGTTCCCGCAGATGCGGCGCCTCATCACCCGCGGCGAGTGGCAGTCGGAGCAGCAGGACACCATGAAGACCGGCTCGTCCACCAACAACAACGAGGAGGAGAAGTCCCGCCTGTTGGAGAAGGAGAACCGGGAGCTGGAGAAGATCATCGCCGAGGTGAGGGGTGACGCCCGCACAGCCGGAAGACAGGCGGTGGGGCGGAGCTGTTGGCACCGGCGCCAACACCCCAACAAGGGGGTAGTCCCATTGCTCGGCTGGCAACCCCTGTGGGAGGGTGTCAGGCGGCGGGTGTCAGGCGGTGGGTACAGGTGGGGGGTACAGGCGCACCAACACCCCAACAAGGGGGTAGTCCCATTGCTTGGCTGGTAACCCCCGTGGGAGGGTGTCAGGCGGCAGGTGTCAGGCGGTGGGTACAGGTGGGGGGTACAGGTGCACCAACACCCCAACAAGGGGGTAGTCCCATTGCTTGGCTGGTAACCCCCGTGGGAGGGTGTCAGGTTGCGGGTACAGGTGGCGGGTACAGGCGCACCAACACCCCAACAAGGGGGGTAGTCCCATTGCTCGGCCGGCAACCCCCGTGGGAAGGTGTCAGGTGGTGGGTACAGGCGGTGGGTACAGGCACATCAGCACCAACACCCCAACAAGGGGGTAGTCCCATTGCTTGGCTGGTAACCCCCGTGGGAGGGTGTCAGGCGGCAGGTGTCAGGCGGTGGGTACAGGTGGGGGGTACAGGCGCACCAACACCCCAACAAGGGGGTAGTCCCATTGCTTGGCTGGTAACCCCCGTGGGAGGGTGTCAGGTTGCGGGTACAGGTGGCGGGTACAGGCGCACCAACACCCCAACAAGGGGGGTAGTCCCATTGCTCGGTCAGCAACCCCCTGTGGGAGTGTTGTGGGTGTCAGGCGGCAGGTACAGGTGGCAGGTACAGGCGGACCAGCGCCAACACCCCAACAAGGGGGGTAGTCCCATTGCTCGGCCGGCAAGGCCCGCGGGAGGGTGTCAGGCGGCGGCTACAGGCGCACCAACACCCCAACAAGGGGGGTAGTCCCATTGCTCGGCCGGCAAGGCCCGCGGGAGGGTGTCAGGCGGCGGCTACAGGCGGCCTCCCGGCGGTTCCCTACAGAAGGAGGAGCGGGTGTCGGAGCTGCGGCAACAGCTGCAGGAGCGGCAGCAGGTGCGGGCGCGCCGGCGGTCCTCCAACACCGCGCGGGACGGTGACAACCACTTCTACCAGCCCAGCCTCCCGCTGGTGCGCTGCCTCGTCTCCGAACAGGCGGACAAGCTGGGCCGCAGCAACTGCGACGGCAGCCGCGTCCACCTGCTCTACAAGTGAGGGGCCGGGGGTAGGCGTCAGCCGCCTCCGCCTGTTGGCGGGGCGGGTGGAAAGGGCTGTTCCTTAAGGTCAGCACGGCTGAAGGTGGGTGGGCTGTATTAACAGGGAAAGTACCCCCCCCAACCCCTCTCCTGTCCCCCCGCGCCGACTGTAACAGTCGGACGGCCCGGAAAACGGGACTACCCCCTTCCCAACCCCGCGTCCCGCCCCAACCCGCCCCGCTACACGCACACGACTCCCCTGCGTCACCGCGCGCTGTTGCGCACAGCCGGAGCCGGGCTCCCGGTACACGCGGCGCGGGTGTAGCAGGCGGCCGCGCTCAGTCAATCCCCTGTACAGTGTCATTGTAGCCTAGGAGCGAGTCCGCCTGTTGATGCGGTTGACGGTGGGGGGGAGCAGGGCCGAGTACAATGGGGAGGGGCAGCTGGCTGTGTCACAAGCGGCCAGCGGTGCCGCCTGTAAGTTACTGTCAGGCTGTAGCATACCACTGAGTCTAGTTGCTTAGTCAGACTGTAGTGCACAATTTTCTCTGGTTACTTGTACGTACAATCAAACCTTATTGCACACTGGGGTCGGGTTGCTGTAATGGACCGGCTGGGGCCGGTTGTTCGTACAGCCGGGGCTGCTTGCTGGGTGTTGTCCGCCTGTCGCTAACACCCAGCCCCACAGAGGGGCGGGCACAGGCGGAGGGGCGGTGGTTGGCTCCGGCGAGCTGTATTACAGTCGGTGGACGTACCGCTCCGTCCGCCGAGATTACTGTCCCGAACGCACCGACTGTTGTACGCGTCAGGCGGCGGAGGTCTCGTCTTTTGTATGTACAGTTGCACTTTAGCGAACAACCGGACTCTGGTTCTTCTCACGGCTCTGTCATCTCGTTCAACCATCAAGCGAACAACCCCCCCACCCAACAACACCCGCCGGGGTGGCGGTTGCCCTCGGTACCGCCGAAACGCTGGACGGTTGTAGCCACGGCACAACCTCCCTCCCCCAGCGTGAGGGTTGTGCTTTGGGGTGACAGCGAGGCCAAGAAAAGGGCCCGGAGCTACAACCGTCCCCAAGGGTTGTACGAGGGTACGGCGGGTGTCAGGCGGTACACCCCCAAAGCACACCCCAACAGCGTCACCGCGCCAGGCTCCGGACTGCATCAGGGCCGCCTGTGATAGGGGTCGGCGGCGGCTGTACCAGGCACCACCGCAGCAGATGGGGTGTTGGGATGGGGTGTTGGGGACCCCCCGCAAACACAACCGGAGGGAGGAAAGTCACCCCACACACCCCAACAAACACCCTCAAACGCAGCGGCTGTAGGAGCCCCTGGCACTCCGAAACAGTCGGCAGGAGGGAGTCAGTCGGCGCGCGGGGGGACACTGGGGTGGTCTACAAAGAAGACGTCACCGTGGCGGCGGTTGTCCCCCCTCCGGGTTGAGCGTCACCGTGGGCGCCTGTCCCGCGGCGGGGACGACTGTAGCGCACGGAACGGGGACCGCGGGCCGGCGGCAGAGGGGACAACCGGCGGCAGAGGGGACAACCGGCGGCAGAGGGGACAACCGGGCGCGCACAGGCGGCAGGAGGTGTGACCACAACCTGGCGCCTCGAAGAACTGGGTGTAGTGGGTGAAGCAGATAACAGTCGGACGCCAGGGTGTCCCAGGGACACCGGCGGTGGCCGCCTGACAGACGACACAGTCGGACGCCGGGGTGTCCTAGGCCTGTATGGGGCCACCGGGAACCTCCCCCGGATCCCATCAGGATTTTCCCACAGTTGGGAAGTTCTCCCAGATCCCACCGGGATCTCCCACATCCAGGAAGCTCCCCTGGATCCCACTGGGATCTCCCAGAGCCGGGAAGCCCCCCTGGATCCCATCGGCATTTCCCAAAGCCGGGAAGTTCTCCTGGATCCCACTAGGATCTCCCACACCCGGGAAGCTCCCCTGGATCCCACTGGAATCTCCCCAACCCGGGAAGCTCCCCTGGATCCCATCGGCATTTCCCAAAGCCGGGAAGTTCTCCCGGATCCCACCAGGATCTCCCACAGCCGGGAAGCTCTCGGCACCCAGGAAGGAGATTCCCGGTCACCCTTAGGAGCCCTCGGGGTGAATCGGGGACAACCACCCCACGGGCAGGGACCCGCTTCCCAATCTGGAGGCGGGAACGTCCGCAGGGAAGGAGGACTGAACTTTATTGGCGCCGTCGCGGTGTTGTCTAGCGGTTGGACTTGGCCACGCGCTCCAGCTCGTCCTTCTTCTTGATGGCGTAGGAGTTGGAGGAGCCCTGCGGGGGGGGGGGACAGGCGGCGTGTCACCCCAAGGACCCCCCCAGGGACCCCCGGGACCCCCAAGGGACCCATTAGGTCCCCGGGGACCTGTCACCAGCTTTGGGGACCCCCAAGGACCCCCTTCAAGGGACCCCAAGGGATCCCCAGGGACCTCCTCAAGGGACCCATTAGGTCCCTGGGGACCTGTCACCACCCCTGGGGACCCCCAAGGGACCCCATCTAGCCCCTGGGAACCCATCACTACCCCTTGGGAACCCCGGGGACCCCCTCAAGGGACCCCCAGGGAGCCCAAGGGACCCATCTAACCCCTGGGGACCTGTCACCAGCTCTGGGGACCCCCAAGGGGCCCATTTGACCCCTGGGGACCCRTCACTACCTCTTGGGACCCCCAAGGACCCCCTCAAGGGACCCCCAGGGAGCCCAAGGGACCCACCTAACCCCTGGGGACCTGTCACCAGCTCTGGGGACCCCCAAGGGGCCCATTTGACCCCCGGGGACCCCTCGCCCCCCTTGCAGCACCCTGGGGGACCCTCGCCAGCCTAAGAACCCCCCTGCACCTCCACGGGACCTCCAAGGTCCTTCACGGCCGGGGGCTCCCGCGCCTCGAGGGCCCCCCATGTCCCAGCGTGTCCCCTCCCGATGCCGCCGCCGCGTCCCCGGGACCCCCCGCGTCCCCCCGGGACCCCCCGCGTCCCCCCGGGCCCCCCCCGCGTCCCCCCGGGACCCCCCGCGTCACCTTGGCCGCGTTGATGAGCTCGTCGGCCAGGCACTCGGCGATGGTCTTGATGTTGCGGAAAGCGGCCTCGCGCGCGCCCGTGCACAGCAGCCAGATGGCCTGGGGGG
>NW_020456090.1:0-3151 GCF_003342845.1 Nothoprocta perdicaria
GTCCCTGGCACCCATGGGGAGTTCCTGGCACCCCTGGGGGTTCCTGGCACCTGTGGGGGTCCGTGGCACCCATGGGTGCTGCCGGGCACCCTCCGAGCCCTCAGGTGCCCCCCAGGCTTCACGGGGCCCCGGTGCGAGGTGAACGTGGACGACTGTCCCGGGCACAAGTGCCTCAACGGGGGCACCTGCGTGGACGGCGTCAACACCTACAGCTGCCGGTGTCCCCCCGAGTGGACAGGTGGGTGCTGGGGGGCGCTGGGTGGGTGCTGGGGGGCGCGGGGGCCAGCGCAAGGTGCRGGTGCCTAGAGGGTCACCAGGGTGGTCAGCAAGGTGGTCACCAAGATGGGAACCAAGGTGGTCAGCGGGGTGACCAACACCTAGAGAGTCACCAAGGTGGTCACCATGGTGGTCACCATGATAGTCAGCAAGGTTGTGGTCACCATGGTGGTCACCATGGTGGTCATCAAGGTGGTCATCAAGGTGGTCACCAAGGTGGTTATCAAGATGGTCACCAACGTGGTCACCATGGTGGTCACCATGGTGGTCATCAAAGTGGTTATAAAGATGGTCACCAAGTTGGTCATCAAGTTGGTCACCAAGGTGGTCACCGTAAGGGTCAGCAAGATGGTCACCATGGTGGTTGCCAAGGTGTGCACCATAATGGTCAGCAAGGTGGTCACCATGGTGGGCACCAAGGTGGGCACCAAGGTGATCATGAAGGTGGTCACCATGATGGTCACCAAGTTGGTCAGCAAGGTGGTCACCAAAATGGTCACCAGGGTGGTCATGAAGTTCATCACCAAAGTGGTCACCATAATGGTCAGCAAGGTGGTCACCAAGGTGGGCACCAAGGTGGTCATGAAGGTGGTCACCATGATGGGCCCCAAGGTGATCACTATGGTGGTCACCAAGGTGGGCAGCAAGGTGGTCATGAAGGTGGCCACCATGATGGGCCCCAAGGTGATCACTATGGTGGTCACCAAGGTGGGCAGCAAGGTGGTCATGAAGGTGGTCACTATGATGGGCACCAAGGTGGTCATGAAGGTGGTCACCATGATGGGCACCAAGGCGATCACTATGGTGGTCACCAAGGTGGGCAGCAAGGTGGTCATGAAGGTGGTCGCCATGATGGGCACCAAGGTGGGCACCAAGGTGGTCATGAAGGTGGCCACCATGATGGGCACCAAGGTGGTCATGAAGGTGGTCATGATGGGCACCAAGGTGATCACTATGGTGGTCATCAAGGTGGTCACCAAGGTGGGCACCAAGGTGATCATGAAGGTGGTCGCCATGATGGGCACCAAGGTGGGCACCAAGGTGGTCATGAAGGTGGCCACCATGATGGGCACCAAGGTGCCCCACTGGCCACCCAACCCGCCACCCCCCACCCACTGTCCCCCTGCCCCAGGCCAGTTCTGCAGCGAGGACGTGGACGAGTGCCAGCCGCAGGCGGGCGCGTGCCGCAACGGGGGCACCTGCTTCAACGCGCCGGGCGGCCACGCGTGCGTCTGCGTCAACGGCTGGACGGGCGCCGCGTGCGCCGAGAACGTCGACGACTGCGCCGCCGCCGTCTGCGCCCGCGGCGCCACCTGCCACGACCGCGTCGCCTCCTTCTACTGCGCCTGCCCCGTGGGCAAGACCGGTACGGGGCACCCTTGGGTGCTGGTGGGGGAGGTGGGGGCGTCGGGGTGGGCGTTCTCAGGGTGCCCCCTGCGATGATGGTTGATGGTGATGGTTGAGGAGGCGTCTTGGTGGCTCTTCTGGTGTGGGGTTGGGGTGTTGGGGTGGGCGTGGGATTGGGTGGAGGCACCCTAGGGTGCCCTGGTGTGGGGCACGGGGGCCTTGGAGCACCCTAGATGTGTGGTGGCCACCCCTGGCATGGGGCAGAGGCACCTTGGAGCACCTCAACATGGGGTGGGGGCACCCATGGTTTGGGGCAGGCACCCATAGAACGGTGCAGAGGCACCCTTGGGTGCGCTGGTATGGGAGAAAGGGGCCTTGGAGCACCCTGGATAGGTGGTGGCCACCCCTGGCATGGGGTGGATGTCACCCTGGAGGACCCCATCATGGGGTAGGGGCACCCATGGTTTGGTGCAGGCACCTATAGCACAGTGCGGAGGCACCCTAGGGTGCCCTGGCATGGGCCCCATGGGACCATGGCATCTTGGAGCACCCTAGATAGGTGGTGGCCACCCCTGGCATGGGGTGGATGTCACCTTGGAGCACCCCAACATGAGATAGGGGCACCCATGACATGGGATGGACACCCTTGGCATGGGTCAGGAGCACCCAACATGGAATAGGGGCACCCAACATGGGACAGGGGCACCCATGCCATGGGATGGACACCCCTGGTATGTGTAAGGAGCACCCAACATGGGACAGGGGCACCCATGGCATTGGGCAAGCACCCATCGCGTGGATCAGAAGCACCCTGGAGCACCCAACATGGGATAGGGGCACCCATGCCATGGGAGGCCACCCTTGCCCAGCCTCACCCTGGAGCCCCTACAGCACGTGGTGGAACCCCAAAGCCACCACCAACGCCCCGCGCCAGAGCCCCCACCATGGGCRGCACCCACGGGTTCCGCTGGCACCCACGGGTGCCGCTGACACCCATGGGTGCCCCGTCAGGGCTGCTGTGCCACCTGGACGACGCRTGCGTCAGCAACCCGTGCCACGAGGGCGCCGTGTGCGACACCAACCCCGTCAACGGGCGCGCCATCTGCACCTGCCCGCCCGGCTTCACCGGCGGCGCCTGCGACCAGGACGTCGACGAGTGCGCCATCGGTGCGCCGGCACCCTTGGGTGGCGGTTGGGGGCACCCTTGGGTGGGGAATGGCCTCGGGCGGTGGGGGCTTCGGTGGAGGGGGCTGTTGGGTTGGTGAAGAGCGGCCTTTGGGTGGTCATGGGTGGTGGGCACATGGGGGAGCCCGTTGGGTTTTGGGGCACCCATGGGTGGTGGGCACATGGGGGAGCCCGTTGGGTTTTGGGGCACCCATGGGTGGTGGGCACATGGGGGAGACCCTTGGATTTTGGGGCACCCATGGTTGGTGGGCACAGCAGAATGGGGGAGACCCTTGGGTTTTGGGGCACCCATGGGTGGTGGGTACAATGGAATGGGGGAGACCTTTGGGTTTTGGGGCACCCA
>NW_020456090.1:4531-7147 GCF_003342845.1 Nothoprocta perdicaria
CCGCTGCGGCCGGGGCTACGCGGGGCCCCGCTGCGAGAGCGACGTCAACGAGTGCCTGTCGGGGCCCTGCCGCAACGCGGCCACCTGCCTCGACCGCATCGGCGACTTCGCCTGCATCTGCATGGCCGGTGCGTCCCTAAGCCGGACCTCTAGGCCTGAGCCTAAGCCCCGAAAGCCTAGCTTTAATCCTCATCTCGAAACCTGACCTCTAACTCTAGCCCTAACCCTGCCTTGACTATATTGGGGACTTAACCTGCATCTGCATGGCCGGTGCGTCCCTAAGCCTGACCTCTAAACCTAAGCCTAAACCCCGAAAGCCTAGCTTTAGGCCTCACCTTGAAATCTCACCTCTAACTCTAGCCCTAACCCTGTTTTGACTATATTGCGGACTTCACCTGCATCTATATGGCCGGTGCGTTCCCTAAGCCGGACCTCTAAACCTAAGCCTAAGCCCCAAAAGCCTGACTTTAGGTCTTGTCTTGAAACCTGACCTCTAACTCTAGCCCTAACCCTGCCTCGACCGCATCGGCGACTTCACCTGCATCTGCATGGCCGGTGCGTCCCTAAGCCGGACCTCTAGGCCTGAGCCTAAGCCCCGAAAGCCTAACTTTAGTCCTTAGCTTGAAATCTGACCTCTAACTCTAGCCCTAACCCTCTCTTGACTATATTGGGGACTTTACCTGCATCTGCATGGCCGGTGCGTCCCTAAGCCGGACTGCTAAGCCTGAGCCTAAGCCCCGAAAGCCTGACTTTAGGTCTTGTCTTGAAACCTGACCTCTAACTCTAGCCCTAACCCTCTCTTGACTATATTGGGGACTTTACCTGCATCTGCATGGCCGGTGTGTCCCTAAGCCAGACCTCTAGGCCTGAGCCTAAGCCCCGAAAGCCTGACTTTAGTCCTCATCTTGAAACCTGACCTCTAACTCTAGCCCTAACCCTATCTCCATCGCATCGGCGACTTCACCTGCATCTGCATGGCTGGTGGGTCCCTAAGCCTGACCGCTAGGCCTAAGCCTAAACCCCTAAAGCCTGACTTTAGCCTCATCTCGAAACCTGACCTCTAAACCTAAACCCTAACCCAGATCTTAACCCCTAACCCTGACCTCTAACCCTAAACCTTAACCCCGAACCCCAAACCTTAACCCCTAAACCCTAATCCTAGCTTTAGTCTTAACCCCTACCCTAAACCTTCATGCCTAAAAGCTCCCCCTAACCCTAACGTTAATCCTAACCCTAAACCTTAACCCCTAAAGCTTAACCCCAAGGGGTCTGGTGTCCCCTGCCACCTCCTGTCCCTCGTGTGACACCGTGGGTGACACGGGCGCCCCATGGGTGACACGGGGGATGTGGGTGATGTGGGCGCCCCATGGGTGACACGGGGGATGTGGGTGACTCGGGCACCCATGGGTGACACGGGCACCCGTGGGTGACGCGGGCGCCCCGTGGGTGATGCGGGGGATGTGGGTGACGCGGGCGCCCCATGGGTGACGCGGGCACCCGTGGGTGACGCGGGCACCCCATGGGTGACACGGGGGATGTGGGTGACACGGGCACCCATGGGTGCCGCGGGCGCCCGCAGGCTTCAGCGGCACCTTGTGCGAGCTGGATGTGGACGAGTGCCAGAGCGCGCCCTGCCTCAACGGCGGCCGCTGCCGCGACGGCGTCGACACCTTCAGCTGCTCCTGCCCCGATGGTGCCACCTGGGGACACCCTGGGGACACCGGGGAGACCTTGGGGACACCCTGGGGAGACCTTGGGGAGACCGGGGACACCCTGGGGACACCCTGGGGACACCTTGGGGACGCCTTGGGGAGACCTTGGGGACACCAGGAAGCTTGGGGACACCTTGGGGATACTGGAGACACCTTGGGGATACCTTGGGGACGCCTTGGGGACACCCTGGGGAGACCAGGGTTACCTTGGGGACACTGGGCATACCCTGGGGACACCTTGGGGAGACCTTGGGGATGCATTGGGGACACCTTGGGGACACTGGGGATGCCTTGGGGACACCCTGGGGACACCAGGAAGCTTGGGGACACCCTGGGGACACTGGGGACACCCTGGGGAGACCGGGGACACCTTGGGGACACCCTGGGGGCACCTTGGGGACACCGGGGACACCTTGGGGAGACCAGGAACACCTGGGGGAGACCAGGGACACCTTGGGGACATGAGGGACACCTTGGGGACATCTTGGGGAGACCTTGGGGACACCAGGGACACCTTGGGAAGACCAGGGACACCTTGGGGACACCGGGGACACCTTGGGGAGACCTTGGGGACACCAGGGACACCTTGGGAAGACCAGGGACACCTTGGGGACATCTTGGGGAGACCTTGGGGACATCTTGGGGAGACCTTGGGGACACCAGGGACACCTTGGGGACACTGGGGACACCAGGGACACCTTGGGCAGACCCTGGGGACACCAGGCCGCGGGTGCTGGGTGCCGCGGGCGGGCGGGGGCCCCCGTAGGGGCCCCGGGGCGCCCCGTTGGGTGACAGCGGGTGACGGCGCCAGGCTTCGCGGGCCCCGTGTGCCAGACGGACGTGGACGAGTGCGCCAGCGCGCCGTGCCGCAACGGCGCCCAGTGCCTCGACCGGCCCCACGGCT
>NW_020456090.1:7574-12228 GCF_003342845.1 Nothoprocta perdicaria
CCTGGTAGAAGCCCTACCTAGAGGTGACCCCCACCCATGGGTGCCCCCCTGCTCCTCCCCATGTCCATTGATGTACCTATGGGTGCCCCTTCTGCCTGCACCCTTGTCCCATTGGGTGCCCCTTCCATGCCCGTGTGTTCTACCTGGAGCTGCACCTGATAGAAGTTCTACCTAGAGGTGCCCCCCACCCATGGGTGCCCCCCTGCTCCTCCCCATGTCCATTGATGTACCTATGGGTGCTCCTTCTTCCAACACCCTTGTCCCATGGGATGTCTTCTCCATGCCCAATGCCCCCTCCATGCCCAACACGTCCTACATGGAGCTACATCTGGTAGATGCTCTACCTAAAGGTGCCCCCCACCCATGGGTGCCCCGCCACCCGCCGCAGGCTTCGAAGGGGCGCGGTGCGAGCGCGACGTGGACGACTGCTCGCCGGACCCGTGCCACCACGGCAYGTGCGTGGACGCCCTGGGCGGCTTCTCCTGCGCCTGCGCGCCGGGCTACACGGGCGCCCGCTGCGAGCTCCAGCTCGACGAGTGCCAGAGCGGCCCGTGCCACCACGGCGCCAAGTGCGTGGACCGCATCGCCCGCTACCTGTGCGTCTGCCCGCCCGGCACCTCGGGTAGGGCGCCCGGGTGCGCTGTGGGGTGCTGGGGAGGGTGGTGGGTGCTGGCGGGGGCTTCGGTGGGGTGGTGGGGATGGCGAGACGTGGGATGGAGGCCCATCAGGGTGAGGTGGGTGATGGGGATGGCGCCAYGTGGGATGGAGGCCCACCAAGATGGCATGGGTAATGGTAAGGGCAATACGTGGGATGGAGGCCCATCAGGATGGCACTATGTGGGATGGAGGCCCATCAAGATGGCATGGGTGATGGGAGTGGTACCACGTGGGATGGAGGCCCATCAGGATGAGGAGGGTAATAGGGATGGCCCTATGTAGGATGGAGGCCCATCAAGATAGCATGGGTGATAGGAATGGTACTAAGTGGAATGGAGGCCCATCAGGATGAGGTGGGTGATGGGGATGGCGCCACGTGGGATGGAGGCCCATCAAGATGGCATRGGTGATGGGAAGGGCAATACGTGGGATGGAGGCCCATCAGGATGGCACTATGTGGGATGGAGGTCCATCAAGATGAGAGGGGTGATAGGAATGGTACCACGTGGGACGGAGGCCCACCAAGATGACATGGATGATGGGAGTGGTACCATGTGGGATGGAGGCCCATCAGGATGAGATGGATAATGGGAATGGTGCCAGGTGGGATGGAGGCCCATCAAGATGAGGAGGGTAATAGGGATGGCCCTATGTAGGATGGAGGCCAATCAAGATGGCATGGGTGATGGGAAGGGCAATACGTGGGATGGAGGCCCATCAGGATGGCACTATGTGGGATGGAGGTCCATCAAGATGAGAGGGGTGATAGGAATGGTACCACGTGGGATGGAGGTCCATCAGGTTGAGGTAGATAGTGGGAATGGTACCACGTGGCATGAGGCCCATGAGTGATGGGCATGTTCTTGATGGGCGGCATGGGAGCTCTTGGAAGTGAGATGGGTGGTGGACATGGTGCCACGTGGGATGGAGKYCCATCAGGATGGCATGGGTGATCAGGATGGCACGGCTGACCCACCAGCGTGTGGAGAACATGATGGGCATGGYGTGGGTGTCGTGGTGCCCCATCGGGGCACGGGATGGGTGACGGGCTCGGCGTTGGGTGCCCTGGGGACCCGGCCGGGGTGGCGGGCGTGGCACTGGGTGACGCCGGTGGTGCCCCCCGTGCCAGGCGTGAACTGCGAGGTCAACTTGGACGAGTGCGCCAGCAACCCCTGCGCCCACGGCGTGTGCCAGGACGGCATCAACCGCTACGACTGCGTCTGCAAGCCCGGCTTCACAGGTGGGCAGCACCCATGGGTGCCTCTGGCCCAGGAGATGCCCATGGCCACCTCGGGGAGGAGATGCTCTTGGCTGATGCCCATGGTGGTGGTTGTGGCCGTTGCACGCAGCGGGGTCTGCATTGGGTGCCCCCCATGGGGGTCCACCATGGGTGCCCGTGGTCGTTCCTCATGGATGGTGCCCACCCGGGACCCTGGGGTGGTGTCTGTTGTCACAGAGCAGCACCCACCATGGATGCCCACCATGGGTGCCCGTCATGGGTGTCCACCATGGATGCCCACCATGGGTGCCCATCATTGACGCCCATGGCCATTCCCCATGGATGGTGCCCTTGCGGTGCCCAGGAGCGACACCCATGACCCCAGACCAGCACCCGCCATGGACGCCCACCATGGGTGCCCGTCATGGGTGTCCACCATGGATTCCCATGGCCATTCCCCATGGATGAAGCCATTGCGGTGCCCAGGAGCGATGCCCATGACCCCAGACCAGCAACCACCATGGGTGCCCACCACGAGTATCCACCATGGATGCCCACCAAGGATGCCCATCTTGGGTGTCCATCATGGATTCTCATAGCCATTCCCCATGGATGATGCCCTCGTGGTGCCCAGGAGCGACACCCATGACCCCAGACCAGCACCCCCCATGGACGCCCACCATGGGTGCCCGTCATGGGTGTCCACCATGGACGCCCACCATGGGTGCCCGTCATGGGTGTCCGCCATGGATACCCACCATGGGTGGCCATCATGGATTCCCATGGCCATTCCCCATGGATGGTGCCCTTGCGGTGCCCAGGAGCAACACCCATGACCCCAGATCAGCACCCCCCATGGACGCCCACCATGGGTGCCCATCATGGGTGTCCACCATGGATACCCACCATGGGTGGCCATCATGGATTCCCATGGCCATTCCGCATGGATGACGCCCTTGCGGTGCCCGGGAGTGACGCCCACGACCCCAGACCAGCACCCACCACGGGTGCCCACCCCGGGTGCCCACCCACCCCGTGTCCCACCCCCACCAGGCCCCCAGTGCAAGGTGGACATGGACGAGTGCGCCTCGCAGCCCTGCGGCGGCGGTGGCACCTGCGTGGACGCCGAGAACGGCTTCCGCTGCCTCTGCCCGCCGGGCACCCATGGGCCCCTGTGCCGGCCGGGCGCCGGGCCCTGCAGCAGCGACCCCTGCGCCCACGGCACCTGCCGCGACCTGCCCGACGGGTGAGTGACGGGGTCCCCTGGGTGCCCCATGGGTGCGAACCGGGCACCGTGGATGCCTGTTGGGCTCCCTTGGGTGCCTGTCACCCTTGGGTGCCCGTTGCCCTTGGGTGCCCATCACCTTTGGGTGCCCATTGCCCTTGGGTGCCCCATGTATGCCTGCTGGGCTCCCTTGGGTGCCCATTGCCTTTGGGTGCCCATTGCCCTTGGGTGCCCCATGGATGCCTGTTGGGCTCCCTTAAGTGCCCGTCACCCTTGAGTACCCATTGCCCTTGAGTGCCCGTCACCCTTGGGTGCCCATTACCCTTGGGTGCCTGTCGCCCTTGGTTACCCATCGTCCTTGGGTGTCCATCACCCTTGAGTGCCCATTGCCCTTGGGTGCCCCATGGATGCCTGTTGGACTCCCTTGGGTGCCCCACCCTTGGGTGCCCATCACCCTTGGTTGCTCATCGCCTTCGGGTGCCCATCATCCTTGGGTGCCCATCATCCTTGGGTGCCTATTGTCCTTGGGTGCCCGTTGTCCTTGGGTACCCGTCGCCCAACACCCTTGGGTGCCCATGGCCCTTGGGTGCCTGTTGCCTTTGGGTGCCCCAGGGATGCCTGTTGAGCTCCCTTGGGTGCCCGTCACCCTTGGGTGCCCATCGCCTTTGGGTGCCTATTGTCCTTGAGTGCCCATCACCCTTGGGTCCCCATCAGCCTTGGGTGCCCCATGGATGCCTGTTGGGCTCCCTTGGGTGCCCATCACCCTTGGGTGCCCGTCACCCTTGGGTGCCGCATGGCTGCCTGTTGGGCTCCCTTGGGTGCCCGTCACCCTTGGGTGCCCATCACCGCCGCCGCCTTCTCCGCAGGTTCGCATGCGACTGTGAGCCGGGCTGGGCCGGCCCCACGTGCGCCCGCAGCACCCATGGGTGCGAGTCGCAGCCCTGCCTGCACGGTGGCACCTGCAGCACCCACGGCAGCGGCTACCRCTGCGCCTGCGCCCAGGGCTACCAGGGTACGGCCGGGGACACCCTGGGGCCACCGGGGATGTCACCGGGGTGGCCTGGCTGCCCTGGGACACCTTGGGGTGTCCTGCTCACCTGGGGACCTGGGGGACACCAGACGCTGCCACCCGGCCAYCCTTGGGGACCTCATGGGCACCTTGAGGACCCCCTAGACCTGACATTGCCACCTTGGGGACCCTTGGAGCGGGTCCCCRTGCCCACCATGTCGCCACCCACGTCCCCGGTGTCACCCACGTGTGTCACCTATGTCACCCATCCCCGTAGGCACCCAGTGCGAGACGGACGTCGACGAGTGCGCGTCGGGCCCCTGCTCCAACGGGGGCACCTGCGTGGACGGCGTGGGCGCCTTCCGCTGCCTCTGCGCCCTGCCCTTCACAGGTGGGTGACACGGGCGCCACCGAAGGGTCCCCACGGGCCATGGGGACCCTTCGTAGGGCCCCAGGCCACGTGCCCTGGTGGGTGCCCGTGGCCTCATATCCATTGTGTGGTGGCCTTTGTGTCTTGATGGGTGCCCATGGCATCATACCAGGT
>NW_020456090.1:13249-15255 GCF_003342845.1 Nothoprocta perdicaria
AACGGGGGACATGGGCTATGGGGACACCTGGGGACATGAGGAGACATGGGGGGAGATGGGGACACTTGGGGACATGGGGGTACGGGGGGACATGGGGGGTACAGCAAAAGTGTCACCTTTGGGTGCCATAGACCAGGTTATGGGTGTCACCTTTGGGTTCCATGGGTGCAGGTGTCACCTTCGGCTGCCATGGGGTCAAGTGAAGGTGTCACCTTTGGGTGCCATGGACCAGGCTATGGGTGTCACCTTCAGGTCCCATGGGGCCAGATGAAGGTGTCACCTTTGGGTTCCATAGACCAGCTTGTGGGTGTCACCTTCAGGTCCTATGGGGCCAGGAGAAGGTCCCACCTTTGGGTGCCATAGAGCAGGTTATGGATGTCACCTTCGGGTCCCATGGGTGCAGGTGTCACCTTCGGGTCCTATGGGACCAGGTGAAGGTATCACCTTTGGGTGCCATAGACCAGGTTACAGGTCCCACCTTTGGGTCCCATGGGTGCAGGTGTCCCCTTTGGGTCCTATAGGGCCAGGTGAAGGTGTCACCTTTGGGTGCCATGGACCAGGCTATGGGTGTCACCTTCAGGTCCCATGGGTGCAGGTGTCCCCTTTGGCTCCCATGAGGTCAGATGAAGGTGTCACCCTCGGATGCCCCACGGGGGGGAGGTGTCACCCCACACCCATGGGTGCCCCCCCTTGACACCCCGCCCCTCCGCAGCACCCTGCCGCAACGGGGCCACCTGCACCCGCGACGCCGACGGCTTCGGGTGCGCCTGTGCGCCCGGCTGGAGCGGCCGCCTGTGCCAGCACCACGTGCCCGACTGTAGCAACAGGTGCCGCACCCATGGGTGCTCTATGTGCCGCACCCATGGGTGCCCCGTGCCCCCGATGTGTGTCCCCGCGCGGGGCCCCACTGCGGCGCTGGTCTTTGGGTGGCCTCGTGTGCCCTGCGTGGTGGTTCTGAAGGGCTTGGTGGCACCCGTGGGTGCCCTCTTGGGTGCTCTTGGTCCTGAATGCATTGGTGGCACCCATGGGTGCTCTTGGGTCTGGCCTTGAGATGGCATCCATGGGTGTTCTTGGTCCTGAATGGGTTGGTGGCACCCGTGGGTGCCCTCTTGGGTGCTCTTGGTCCTGAATGCATTGATGGCACCCATGGGTGCTCTCCTGGGTGCTCTTGGTCCTGAATGCATTGATGGCACCCATGGGTGCTGACTCCCCCAAACCCAGGAGCACCCATGGGTGCTGACCCCCCCCAACTGGGGGACACCCATGGGTGCTGACTCCCCCAACTGAGGGGCACCCATGGGTGTCCTCACACCCTCCTATTCCCCCCTACACCATCCCCAACCACAATCCCAAACACCCATGGGCCCCCGACCCTAACCAGGGGGACCCATGGGTGCTGCCCCCTCAAACCCAGGGGCACCCGTGGGTGATGACCTCCCCCCCAACCCCAGGAGCACCCATGGGTGCTGACCCCCCCAACCCAGGGGCACCCATGCCACACCATCCTGTTCCCCCCTACACCATCCCCAATGACAGCTCCAGGCACCCATGGGTGCCCCCCACTCCAACCAGGGAGCACCCATGGGTGCTGACCCCCCCCATCTCCACCCCCCCACAGCTCCTGCTTCAACGGGGGCACCTGCGAGGATGGGGGGGCCCCGTTGCGCTGCCGCTGCCCCCCGGGCTTCACGGGCACCCGCTGCCAGCACCCACCACCCAGTGACGATGATGATGGGTGCCGGGGGGCGCCCTGCCTCCACGGGGGCACCTGCATCCCCGGCTACAGCGGCGAGCGCTGCCAGGTGAGCGGCGGGCACCCATGGGTGCCGGGGAATGGGTGCAGGGGGGCACCCATGGGTGCTGGGGAAGGGCTGAGGTGTGCACCCATGGGTGCTGGGGAATGGCTCAGGTGGGGACCCATGGGTGCAAGGGGACACCAATGGGTGCTGGAGAATGGGTGCAGGGAGGCACCCCTGGGTGCTGGGGAATGGCTCGGGTGGGCACCC
>NW_020456091.1:0-2421 GCF_003342845.1 Nothoprocta perdicaria
GGGGGCGGGGCTTTGAGTGGGGGGGCACCCCAGGGTGTGGGGGTGGAGTAACCTGGGGGAGCCCGTGGGAAACGGGGCGGGGGGGGGTTAAGCCAGGAGTAACACTGGWGTAACGTGGGAGTAACTCCACAGTGAGAAGGGGCCTGGAGTAAACGGGGCGGGGCGTGCAGCAGCCCCGGAGTAACCCGGGAGTAACCGCAAAGTGGGCGCGACCTCGGGGGAGTAAAGTGCGAGTAACCGCGGGGTGCGCTGGGAGCAGCCTTGGGGCCTCGGAGTAAACCGGGAGGAACGCTGGCATGAGCCGGGCTAAAGTGCGAGTAGAGTGGGAGCAACCGGGGCGTGGTCGTGGGGCGGCCCCCGAGCATCGGGGCCACCGTGGAGTAAAGCGGGAGTAACTTGGGAGGTGAAGGAGAGCGACCTCGGAGTAAAGTGCAATCGGGGCCGGTCAGGAGTATCCTCGAGTAAAGCTGGAGTAACCCGAGTCAGGAGCACCCGTGGGGTGTGGGGGGGGTGACGTGGAGCGAGTACTGGCCAAATAACCGCAGAAAGGGGCAAAGGGGGCGGGAAAGGGGAGGAAAGGGCGAGTAAGGCGCAAGGAGCAAGGTGGGAGGAAGGGGCCGTAACAGGAGCAGCCCCGGAGTAACCGAGTAGCAGTCCCTAACCGCGGACTTAAAGGCCAAGCAGTGCTCCGGAGCGAACCCGGAGTAAGGCCCGAGTAACCCTGGAGTAAGGCCCCAGTGACATGAGGGGATGCTCAGGTTGAGGCCTGAGTAACCTGGGAGCACACGTGGAGGAAGCAGTGAGTAACGTCAGGGGAGGAACCCAGGTGCAAGGGCAGAATACCCAGAGTAAGGCCRGAGTAACCCAAGAGTAACAATCAACGAGGGAGTAACGAGTCCCTCTGCAGTCGGGAGGGGCACTAACACCTCAGGAGGAATCTATGGGGCAACAGGAGGGCCTGGAGTAAGCTCTGAGTAACCTCAGAGTGAGCYCCGAGTAAGGGAGGAGTAAAGAGAGGGGAAGAGAGGAGTAACTACAGAGCCAAGCTGCAGAACGAGACCCCAAAACCCACCCCCGGTTCAAGGCGGAGGCCGAAATACCCCGGATTAAGGCCCAGTAACGTCGGAGTAAGGAGGGAGTAACCTGGGAGTAAGGGGCTATGCACGGGTGGGGCGCAGGGCAGCAATGGGGAGGCCCCGGCACCCCGGAAAAGGCCCCGAGTAACCTTGGAGTAACCCCGGAGTAACCCCAGAGTAAGGAGTGAGTAACGCTGGGATAAGGGGAGGAGCTACAGGGTGGGTACCGCCATGGGGGGGGGGTGTGGATTAAGGCCCCAATAAGGAGCGAGTACCTTCAGAGCAAGCCCCGCCCCCTGCCAGGCCCCGCCCCCTTCCCACTAAGCCCCGCCCCCACCCCTATAGATTCTCTTCTCTATAATCTCACCTTGAAAAAATAAAACTGAGGAGCTGGATGTGGGGGGGCGCGGGGGGGCACCCCGGGATTAATCGGGGGTTCCCCCCCCCAAAAAAGGATTTTTCTCCCTAAAAAATAGGGGGGGGGGGGGCGTCGCTTTTGGGGGTTCAGGGCCCCCCCCAGCCGGGATGGGGGGCGGAGCAGCCGGTCGGGCCTCAGGTCCTGTGGGGGAGGAGGGGGTAAATTGAGGTTAAATTGGGTTAATTAGCCCCAATTAGCCCYGCCCCCAAAGGGCCCCGCCCCCTAAATGAGGGGCCCCCCCCCAAATTTGTTTTTTTTTTGGGTGAAATTGCCCGTTTTTGGGGTTCCGTACCTGGCCCGGAGCTAGAACTCGGTGTCAAGCACCCGAAAGGCGGCGGCTCCTGCGGGAAACACGGGGGGGTCGGGGGGAGCCCCAGGTTGGGGGGGACCCCAATATTCCGGGGGGCGCTGTGGGCTCTCCCAAAGGGGGAGGGGATTTGGGGGCTTCCCGGGGGGGCTCCCCATTTTAGGAGCCCGTTTTGGGGCTGTTTTTGTGGGTTTGGGAGGTTTTGGGGAGCAGCTCCAGGTTCTGGGGGGGTCTCCAACGTTGGTGGCCTCCCCTTTTGGGGCATTTTACCGACAATTTGGCATTTCTCAGGTTGGGGGGGGTGTCTCCCCGTCTGCCCCCCCCCGGGGGTGATGACGTCACTTTGGGGGTGTGGCCCCCGATTCTGTGGGGTGGAGGGGTCACAGGGATTGGGAGGCTCCGCCCAAGGTTTGGGGGGGGATTTTGGGGGTGCTGCAGTTTTGGGGGGGTCTCCCCTGGCTCCCCCCCCCGGGGTGATGACATCACGGGGGGCGGGGTCTCACCGGGCTCGGGGGGCGGGGCCGCGCGCAGCCCCGGCTCCTGCTGCAGCCGGATCTCCTTGAGGGCAAAGATGGAGGTGGCTGCGGGGGCGGGGCCGCCGCGTCAGGGGCGGGGCCTGC
>NW_020456091.1:3332-4323 GCF_003342845.1 Nothoprocta perdicaria
GCCCACTGCCCCACCCCTTGAGGGACATGACCCCGCGGCCCTGCCCCTTGAGGGACACGCCCCCATTGCCTCTGCCCCGCCCACTGCTGCCCCAGCCCCGCCCAACCCGAGGCCCCACCCCCAATGGCATGGGGAGGGAACCAATGGGATGGGGCCCCGCCCACTTGAGGCGGAGCCTGGGAGGGCCCTGCCCACCCAGAGCTCCACCCTCTGGGGGTGGGGCTGTAAGGGGCTCCACCCACATGGGACAGGCTTGGCACAGCCCCGCCCACTAGGGGGAGGGGTCGGGGGGTCTACCCCCACTCAAGGGGGGAGTAGGGGGAGGAGCCTGATGAGGCTCCACCCCCCAGAAAGGGAGGCCCTGCCCCCCAAGGGCATGAAGGGCCTCTGATTGGTCGGATGTTGCCCCACCCCCTCTGGCCCCGCCCCCTCACCTGCAGCAGCTGCCCCAGCAGGTCGGCGCCATCGCTGTCCAGCCTGGGGGGGCGGGAGAGGGGGCGTCAGTGAGGGGGGGGCACCCCCAAGGGGTAAATACCCCCCTACAGGGCCAATACCCCCCCACARGGGTCCCTGCCAGAGGGGTCCCCACATGGGGTCCCCACCAGGGGGGTCCCACTAGGGGGCTCCCTGCCGGGGGGGTCCCATGGGGGGGTTTCCCCACAGGGGGGTCCCCGCGGGGGGGTCCCGCTCACCGGGGCGCGTGGCGCAGCAGCCCCTCGGGCCGGTAGCGCGGCGGGCGCAGCGCCCGGAACTCCTCGTTGCCCTGGATGCCCGGCCACGTCTCCTCCGTGGGCGTCCCTGGGGGGCGAGGGGGGGTCCCCAACTGACCGCGACACCCCAACACAGCCCCCACACCCCCTGACCGCCCCGAGAGCCCCCAACAGCCCCAAGACTCCCCAAAACAGTTGGGACCCCCTGAACAGCCCCAAGATGCCCCAGAACCCCCAAAACAGCCCCAAGACCCTCCCCAAACAGCCCCGAGACCCCCCCA
>NW_020456091.1:7047-9041 GCF_003342845.1 Nothoprocta perdicaria
GGGGTGCTCGGGGGTGCTCGGGGGTGTCTGGGGGTGCCGCCCCCCCTCACCAGGTACTCGAACACCAGCGTGAGGCAGCTCCGCGTGTGGATGATGTCGTGCAGGGTGACGATGTTGGCGTGCTTGAGGTCCTTGAGCAGGGACACTGCGGTGACAGCGGCAGCCTGGGCTCCACAAGGGGCCCCAAGGGACCATAAGGGTCCCCCTGTGTCCACAAGGGGCCCCAAGGATCCTCTCTTGTCCCCCGGTGTCCCTCTGGATCCTCCCCGTGTCCCCAGGTCCCCCATGTGTCCCCCTTTCCCCTCCATGTCCCCCATGTCCCGCTGTCCCTCCGTGGTCCCCTTTCCCCCCCATGTCCCCGTCCTCCTGTGTCGCCCCTGTGTCCCCCATTTCCCCCCATGTCCCCCCGTGCCCCCATGTCCCTGTGTCCCTCTATGTCCCCGTGCCCCCCGTGCCCCCCGTGTCCCCCCGCGCCCCCGCACCCTCGCGGATGGCGGTGCAGGGCGCCCCCTCCTCGTGCTCCAGCCGGATCTCCTTGAGGGCCACCAGGTTCTCGGTGAGTTTGCTGCGCCCCTTGTACACCGTGGCGTACGTGCCCTGGCGGGGGGACACATTTGGGGTGAAAAACGGCAAAAACGGGCAACGCGGCGCGCCCCCCGCCCAAACGGAAACATCCCGAATCGGGGCTTCTCCCCCAAAACGGGGGGCCCGAGGCAGCCCCAAATACAGGAGCTCAACGGGGAGTTCACACAATTACAGTTCTTATTTTTGAAAACACAGAATTAGGGCAAAATACCGCTGAAATGGTCAAACCGAGGGGCTCCCAGGCACCGTCCCCAGCGGGGAAACCTTCCAAATTTGGGAATTTCCCCCCAAAACAAGGCCCGCCCCCACCTCCAGGGCAGAAATCTTCCAAAAGGGGAGGGAAAAACCCCTAATTTTCAGGCTTCTCTTCTGGGGCAAAATCCCCCCAAAAGGGCCAAGCTCCCAGCGGGGCGCCCCTCCCTGCCCCTGCCGAGGGAAATGCCCCAAACGGGGCGGTTTCCCCCCAAAGCGGCACCCGTTCTGGGGGCAAAGCGGACGGTTTGGGGGCCGGCTCCCACCTCGCCCAGCTTGTCCAGCTTCACGTAGGTCTCCAGCTTCCCGAAGCCGATCTCGGACTGCGGGAAGAGGCAGCAGTGGGGGGGGGTTGGGAAGGGGGGGCCACTGGGATGGACTGGGATGGACTGGGGTGGACTGGGGTGGAGCTGGGAGCAACTGGGAGAACGGGCAGGGCGTCGAGCGCAACCCCGTCCACCCTGCTCTATACTGGTCTATACCAGCCCATGCAGGTCTATACCGGTCTATACTGGTCCATGCTGGTCTACACTGGTCTACACCAGCCCATGCAGGTCTATACTAATCTATACTGGTCTATAGCAGCCCATACACCTCTATACTGGTCCATACTGGTCTACACCAGCCCATACACGTCTATATTGCTCTATACTGTTTTATACCACTCCATGCGGATCCGCACTGGTCTATACTGGTCTATGTGGGTCTATACTGCTCTACACCTGCTCATGAGAGTGCATACTGGTCTATACTGGTCTATACCGCTCTATACAAGCCTATATCCACTATACCAACTCATATTGCTCTACACTGCTCCATGCGCCCCAGTACGACTCCGCGCTGCTCTATACTGCCCCGTACCCCCCATACTGCCCCATAGACCCCCGTACAGCTCCCTACCCCCCCCTATAGCCCCCATACATGCCCTATAGGTACCAGGGAGACGCGGCGCAGGCGGCGGGTGAGCGGCCGCTCGAACAGGGGGCTCTGCAGCGTCAGCCGCTCCAGACACCCCTCGGGCAGCCGGATGTCGGCCGGCAGCGACAGCCGCTTGTTCAGGTCCTGGCGGGGGGCACAGGCTGAGCGGGGCCCCCCCGGAGCAGGAACCCCCCACAACGACACCCCAAACCTCCCTGCCCCGCCCCAGCACCCCAAAA
>NW_020456091.1:10439-11959 GCF_003342845.1 Nothoprocta perdicaria
TGACCCCCAAGCCCCCAGAACGGCCCCAAAACCCCCGGGATGGGCCCAAAACGGGCCTGGCAACCCCCAAAGCCCTGGAATGGCACCAAAAGCACGGCCAACAACTCCCAAAAAAATTAGAAATGCCCCCAAAACCCCATAAACGGCCTCAAAATGTCCAGAAATGGCCAGAAACGCCCCCAAACGCCCAGAAACGTCCCAAAACGGGCAGAAACGGCCCCAAAACGGGCAGAAACGKCCCCAAAACTTCTTTCCTCCCGCCCTTCCCTCACGGCCCTGAGGAAGCCCCGCCCCCCCCGCGCTCTCTGCCGATTGGCTCCGTTCCCACCAATCGCAGCCGCCACCGCCCTCCCGGCTCGGCTGCCATTGGGCGGCACCTGGCTGGGGCGGGGCCGCGCCCTGAGCCGCCCCCTCCTCCTTCCCGCCGCCATGCGGAGGGCGGGGCTATGCTAATGMGGTCTGAAAGGCGCCGCGCGCTCCGCGAACGTTTTAAAGGGGCAAGCGCCTCCCCCCGGCCGCCTTAAAGGCGCAGAGTTCACCCCTTTCTCTTAAAGGGCCAGGAACTAATTTCCCTCCACCTCCTCATGCCGGCACAATCCTCTTAAAGATACACGCCCCCTCTATAACATCTTAAAGGGACAGGCACACAACTGAACTCCCTCCTCCACCGCAGGCCTCGTAAAGGGGCAGGCACCCCACTTCAAGCCTTGTCCCCCCTGTCTTAAAGGGGAAGCGCACATTTCAACCCATCTTAAAGGCACAGCTACCCTGCCACTGCCTCCTTAAAGGGCCAGGCACCACCACAGACTCTTAAAGGGCCACACTCTGCCACCCCTGCTGTGGCATCTTAAAGGGACAAGCACCTCCACAGCCGCTGAGAGGGGCAGATGCACCTAGAAACGCCGCCACGGCCTCCTTAAAGGGACAGATACAGGGCTAGGCTCTTAAAGGGGCAGATGCCTCCTTGCACAGTCTCCGCCCCGGCTCCCTTAAAGCGGTAGGCATCTCTCGCAGCCCAGATTCTCTTAAAGGCGCAGGCACCTTCACTGCCCCCCCACCTCCCTGATGCCTTAAAGGGGCAGGTACCTCCCTCACGCTCCCCGGGCCCCTTAAAGGGGCGACGCAGCCTCACCGGTGTCGCTGGGGGGCCCCTCGTCGCGGGGCTCCCCCCCYCGGCCACCCCGCAGCGTCATCGAGAGCTGCCGCTTGATCTTCTTCATGCGGTCCATGGTCCTGGGGGGAGGGCAGAGCAGGGTCGGCGGGGGGCGCCCGGACGCCTGGGCCCCCTCTGGGAAAGGGCTCCCGGGTGCCTGGGAAGGGGCAGCCAGGGGAGCGGCCCCTTTAAGACTGTCCTGGGAAGGGGCATCCCGGCCCTCTAAGAGACTGGGGTCCGCGCCGGGATGCCTGGACGCCTGGGCCCTTTAAGAGCTCGGGGCTTCCCTGGATGCCAGGGCCCTTTAAGAGCCCAGGGAGATGCCGGACGCCTGGGCCCTTCACCCAGGCCTTGCGGCGGGGGTGGG
>NW_020456091.1:14202-15256 GCF_003342845.1 Nothoprocta perdicaria
GGCCTTTTTAACCCCATTAATTTGGCCAAATAGCCAAATCTGAACCCATTTTGGGCCCAAATAGCCTAAATTTGAGCCCAAACAGGCCACTGATGCCATTTTCACTCCGTTTTGCCCATTCCTGACAGTTTTAACGGGATTTGTCACACATGTTATCACGTTACATGTTATCACATGTTATCACATGTTATCACATGTTATCACATGTTATCACATGTTATCACATGTTATTGCATGTTATCACATGTTATCATGTGTTATCATGTGTCATTGTGTGTTATCACAAAGCAACCCAGGATTTAGCCATTTTGCCTCCTTTTTGACCCATTTTTTCCCCTTATCGGCCATTTTTCCCTATTTGGAGCCATTTCAGCCCAWTTCAGCCCCTGCTCCTCGCGTGTCAGCCCACGTGCAGCTGGGACAGGCCAATATCCRCCCATTTTAGCTCATTTTCCTCCATTTTTCTCCAATTGTGGCTCATTTTATCCCATTTCAGCCAATTTCAGTGCAATTGAGCCCATTCTGGTCGAGCGTCACCCGAAATTCACCCATTTCCCCCCGTTTTGGGCCGTTTCAATCCATTTTTGGCCTCGTGTCACTGCGTGTTATTCCGTGCTCAGCCCGGATTTAGCCATTTTCACGGCTTTTTGCCCCACATTCCCCCTTYGGGCCCCATTTTCTCCAATTCCAGCCTGTTTTGGGGCCCCTCACCCCACTTTGGGGGTCTCTGAATCTAGTTTTGGGTCCCTGCGCCCATTTTKGGGGTCCCTGCCCCCATTTCTGGGTCCCCATCCCCRTTTYTGGGGTCCCCGGGACTCACCCGCCGCCCGGGGGGGCCCCCCCGAACTTCCTGCGCTTGGGCTCGGGGGGGTCGGGCACCCCGAACTTCTCGCGCCGCTCGGCCGCCCGGTCCCGGTACTTCAGCTGCGGCACGGGCACCCGTGGGACCCCCGGGATCCCCTCCCGGCACCCATGGGACCCCCCCGGCACCCATGGGATCCCCCCCAGCACCCGTGGGGCCCCCCAGAACCCAAAGGACCACCCCCAGAACCCA
>NW_020456092.1:0-2475 GCF_003342845.1 Nothoprocta perdicaria
CTCATCCAGCTCTCCATGGACTGTCCCTGGGCCTGGCCGGACGCCCTCCAGGTGCTCTGCGGTAAGGGGCGGGGGGCTCCACGCACGATGTTGGGGGGCGCCACGGGGGTCCCGGGGTGCCACCCCCCCGGTGTGCCCCGCCGTGTCCCCGCAGCGCCGCGGCTCTGGGCGCTCTGCGTGCGCGACGTGCGCTGGCTGCGCAACCAGGTGGTGGCCCCGCTCAGCGAGGAGCTGGTGTTCCGCGCCTGCATGCTGCCCATGCTGCTGCCCTGCACGGGCGGCGCGCGCGCCCTGCTCGCCGGCCCGCTGCTCTTCGCCCTCGGTAAGTGCCCAGCGTGTCCCCAATGTGTCCCCATCGCGGTGTCCCCAACACGGTGTCACCCCGCGGTATCGTGTCCCCATCGCGGTGTCCCCACCGCTGCCCATGCTGCTGCCCTGCACGGGCGGCGCGCGCGCCCTGCTCGCCGGCCCGCTGCTCTTCGCCCTCGGTGAGTGTCCAGCGTGTCCCCAATGTGTCCCCAACGCGGTGTCCCCAACACGGTGTCACCCCGCGGTGTCGTGTCCCCATCGCGGTGTCCCCATCGCGGTGTCCCCATCACGGTGTCCCCACCGCTGCCCATGCTGCTGCCCTGCACGGGCGGCGCGCGCTGCTCGCCGGCCCGCTGCTCTTTGCCCTCGGTGAGTGTCTAGCGTGTCCCCACCGTGTCCCCAACGCGGTGTCACCCCGCGGTGTCGTGTCCCCATCGCGGTGTCCCCATCGCGGTGTCCCCACCGCTGCCCTGCACGGGCGGCGCGCGCGCCCTGCTCGCCGGCCCGCTGCTCTTTGCCCTCGGCGGGTCCCCAACACTGCGCGGTGTCCCCAACACGGTGTCCCCATGTGGTGTCCCCAACACGGTGTCCCCAACCCGCCCCGTCCCCGCAGCCCATTTCCACCACGTCATCGAGCAGCTCCGCTTCCGCCAGGGCTCCGTGGGCAGCATCTTGGTGGCAGCAGGTAGCGGGGGGACATGTGGGGACACGGGGGGACATGGGGGGACACGGGGGGACAGTGACGGACACGGGGGGACATGGGGGGACACGGGGGGACAGTGACGGGGATGGGGGCTGCCTCCTGCTGCTGCTTCTCCAGAGGGCCCCGTGAGGATGATGGGGGCACAGGGAGGGTGGCGGGGTGGGGGTGATGATGATGATGGTGGTGGTGGCGATGATGGGGGAGATGGGTGCGGGATGGGGGCGATGATGATGATGGGCAGATGGGAGCAGGATGATGACGAAGGGGGAGATGGCGGCAGGATGGGGACGACGATGATGAGGGAGCTGATGGGACGGGGACGATGATGAGGGAGATGACGGGATGGGGACGATGATGATGGGGGTGATGGCGGCGGGCCGGGGCGGCCGCCGGGGGGGCCGGGGACATTCCCGGGGACACCGGGGACGGGGGTGGCACCAGGGGTGACACAGACCCCCCCGGACCCCCCCTGCAGCCTTCCAGTTCTCCTACACGGCCGTGTTTGGCGCCTACACGGCCTTCATCTTCCTGCGCACAGGTGCGTGCGGCGGCCGCGCGGGGACACCGGGGACGCTCGTGTCACCCGTGTCACCCGTGTCCTGGTGTCACCGGTGTCCCTGGTGTCACCGGTGTCCACAATGTCCCCACTGTCCCGCAGGCCACGTGGCGGGCCCGGTGTCCCCAGTGTCCCCAATGTCCCCAGTGTCCCCAGTGTCCCCTGTCCCGCAGGCCACGTGGCGGGCCCGGTGTCCCCAGTGTCCCCAATGTCCCCAGTGTCCCCAATGTTCCCAGTGTCCCCTGTCCCGCAGGCCACCTGGTGTCCCCAGTGTCCCCAGTGTCCCCTGTCCCGCAGGCCACCTGGTGGGCCCGGTGTCCCCAGTGTCCCCAGTGTCCCCCATGTCCCTGTGTCCCCGCAGGCCACCTGGCGGGCCCGGTGTCCCCAATATCCCCAGTGTCCCCAGTGTCCCCTGTGTCCCCGCAGGCCACCTGGCGGGCCCGGTGTCCCCAGTGTCCCCGGTGTCCCCAGTGTCCCCAGTGTCCCCAATATCCCCAGTGTCCCCAGTGTCCCCTGTGTCCCCGCAGGCCACGTGGCGGGCCCGGTGTCCCCAGTGTCCCCGGTGTCCCCAGTGTCCCCCATGTCCCTGTGTCCCCGCAGGCCACCTGGCGGGCCCGGTGCTCTGTCACTCCTTCTGCAACTCGGTGGGCTTCCCGGCGCTGGGGGCGGCGCTGGGGCACCGGCGGCGCCGGGCGCTGCTGCCCTGCTACGCGCTGGGCGTGGGGCTCTTCGCGCTGCTGCTGCGCCCGCTCACGCAGCCGCGGCTCTTCGGGGCGCCCCCGGGGGGGCCCTGCTCCTGACCCCCCCGGGGACACCCCAAAACCCGGCTCTTCGGGGGGCCCTGCTCCTGACCCCCCCGGGGACACCCCAAAACCCGGCTCTTCGGGGCGCCCCCGGGGGGGCCCTG
>NW_020456092.1:4101-5640 GCF_003342845.1 Nothoprocta perdicaria
CTGTAGTCCGGCTGCAACCCGGCTGTAGTCCCAGTGTAGTCCGGCTGTAGTCTGGCTGTAGCCCCGCTGTAGTCCTGCCACAGCCCGGCTGTAGTCCTGCTGTAGTCCCAGTGTAGTCCGGCTGTAGTCCCGACGTAGTCAGGGTGTAGTCCTAGGGCAGCCCCGCTGCAGCCCAGCTATAGTCTGGCTGTAGTCCCACTGTAGTCCGGGTGTAGCCCAGCTATAGTCCCGCTGTAGTCCAGGTGTACTCCCGGTGTAGCAAGGCTGTAGCTCAGCTGCAGTCCCGGTGTAATCTTGCTGCAGTCCCACTGTAGCCCGGCTGTAGCTTGACTGTAGTCCAGCTGTAGTCCTGCTGCAGCCCGGCTGTAGTCCCAGTGTAGCCCGACTGTAGCCCCACTGTAGCCTGGCTGTAGTTGCAGTGTAGCCCAGCTGCAGCCCAGCTGTAGTCCTGCTGTAGTTCGGCTGTAGGCCTGGTGTAGCCCCACTGTAACCCGGCTGTAGTCCTGGTGTAGCCCGGCTGTAGTCATGCTGTAGCCCGGCTCCCAGTGTAGCCCAGCTGTAGTCACGCTGTAGCTGCCTGTATCATGGTTCCCGGTGTAGCCCGGCTGTATCGCGGCTCCTGGTGCAGCCCGGCTGTAGTCTGGCTGTGGCCCCAGTGTAGCCCGGCTGTAGTGTGGCTGTAGCCCAGCTGTAGTCGCACTGTAGCCTGGCTGTATCGCGGCTCCCGATACAGCCCGGCTGTAGTCGCGCTGTAGCCCAGCTGTATCGTGGCTCCCGGTGCAGCCTGGCTGTAGTCGCGCTGTAGCCCGGCTGTATCGTGGCTCCCGGTGCAGCCCGGCTGTAGTCGCGCTGTAGCCCAGCTGTATCGCGGCTCCCGGTGCAGCCCGGCTGTAGTCACACTGTAGCCCGGCTGTATCGTGGCTCCTGGTGCAGCCCGGCTGTAGTCGCGATGTAGCCCAGCTGTAGTCACGCTGTAGCCCGGCTGCAGTCGCGCTGTAGCCTGGCTCTAATCGCGCTGTAGCCCGGCTGTATCGCGGCTCCCGGTGCAGCCCGGCTGTAGTCGCACTGTAGCCCGGCTGTATCGTGGCTCCCGGTGCAGCCCGGCTGTAGTCGCGATGTAGCCCAGCTCTAGTCGCGCTGTAGCCCAGCTGTAGTCGCGCTGTAGCCCGGCTGTATCGCGGCTCCTGATACAGCCCGGCTGTAGTCGCGCTGTAGCCCGGCTGTATCGCGGCTCCCGGTGCAGCCCGGCTGTAGTCGCACTGTAGCCCAGCTGTATCGCGGCTCCCGGTGCAGCCCGGCTGTAGTCGCGCTGTAGCCTGGCTCTAATCGCGCTGTAGCCCGGCTGTATCGCGGCTCCCGGTGCAGCCCGGCTCTAGTCGCACTGTAGTCGCGCTGTAGCCCGGCTCTAGTCGCGCTGTAGCCCAGCTGTAGTCGCGCTGTAGCCCGGCTGTATCGCGGCTCCCGGCGCAGCCCGGCTGTAGTCGCGCTGTAGCCCGGCTCTAGTCGCGCTGTAGCCCAGCTGTAGTCGCGCTGTAGCCC
>NW_020456092.1:7966-9088 GCF_003342845.1 Nothoprocta perdicaria
GCGGCTCCCGGTTCCGGTGCCGGTTCCGGTCCTGGTGTCGGTTCCGGTTCCGGGGCGGTGCCAGCGGCCCCCGGTGCCAGCGCGGCTCCCGGTTCCGGTTCCGGTCCCGGTTCCGGGCGGTGCCAGCGGCTCCCGGTGCCGCTCCGGGTCCCGCCCCCACTCGCCACAAAGCGGCGGCGGCCGCAGCTCCCGCCCCGGCCCGCGCTGATTGGCGGCCCCGCCCGCCGGCGCCGCCCGCCCCTATTGGCCCCGCGGGCCGCCGCTCACGCCGCCGCAGCCGTGCCGCCCGCTCATTGGCCAGCGCCTCCCGCCACTCACGCCGTGCCGCCGGGTGATTGGCCCGCGGTAAACGAGGCGGGGCCGCCGCCGCCGCGCGCCGATTGGCGGCTGCGCGCGCGCCCGCCCTCCTAGACAGCGAATGGGCGGGGAGGAGCAGGGGGGGCGTCGTTGCTATGGCGACGGGGAGGGCCGTTCCATGGTGGGGGAAGGGTGGAATTTGGGGTGAAAAATGGGATTTTAGGGGCCGCCTCCTCCCCGCTCCGGCCTCAGCCGCCGCCCCGGTAATGGCGGTGCGGCGGCCCGACGCCTTCGCGCTATGCGGTAGCCTCAGGCCCCTCGACGCCTGATTGGTTGCCGCGCCCAACCTGCCGCCGCTTCTGATTGGCCCTGGCTCGGCTCGCCTGCGCTGATTCGTTGGGTGGGGTTACCGCCCGCCTTCTCGGTCTCCAGGCTACCGAGCGTTGCTCCCGCCCCTTTTCCCTGTGCGGGCTTCTGATTGGGTATGTTTTGCTGTCAATCTTTTTTTCCTGCATTCCTATTGCCGGGCAGCTGTCCCCGCCCTTTCCCAACGCGCTTCCTGATTGGTCGCTGCCGCGTCCGGCAGCGGCCCCCGGAAATCCCAGCGCGGAGGGGGGCGGAGCGACCATCTCCCCGGCAACCAGGTGAGCCGGGCGAGGCCCCGCCCTCTCCACGGGCCCCGCCCCCTCCGTGACGTAGGAGGGCGGGGTCGCGGAAGGGCAGGGGGAGGGGCGGGGTGAAGGGTCAGGCGCGATCCAAGATGGCGGCGGCGAGGTGAGAGCGGGGCGGGCGCGGGAGGGGGCCCCGGTGTCCGAGCGCCCCCCC
>NW_020456092.1:10671-12037 GCF_003342845.1 Nothoprocta perdicaria
GGACAGGGACACGGGGACCCGGATAGAGCTATAGGGACACAGAGCCAGATAGACCGCGGGGACAAGGACACAGGAACCCGGATACGGCTATAGGGACAGGGACACGGGGACCCGGATAGGGCCATGGGGACACAGGAACCCAGATAGACCGCAGGGACAGGGATATGGGGACCCGGATAGGGCTATAGGGACAGGGACACAGGGATGTGCACAGGGCTGTGGGGACACAGAGCCGGATAGACCGTGGGGACAGGGACACGGGGACCCGGATAGAGCTATAGGGACACAGAGCCGGATAGACCGCGGGGACAGGGACATGGGGACCCGGATAGGGCTATAGGGACAGGGACACAGGAACGTGCATAGGACTGTGGGGACACAGAGCCGGATAGACCGCACGGACAGGGACACGGGGACCCGGATAGAGCTATAGGGACACAGAGCCAGATAGACCGCGGGGACAGGGACATGGGGACCCGGATAGAGCTATAGGGACACAGAGCCGGATAGACCACGGGGACAGGGACGTGGGGACCCGGATAGAGCTATAGGGACACAGAGCCGGATAGACTGCAGGGACAGGGACATGGGGACCCGGATGGGGGTATAGGGACAGGGACACATGGACGTGCATAGAGCTGTGGGGACACAGACCCGGATAGACCGCACGGACAGGGACACGGGGACCCGGATAGAGCTATAGGGACACAGAGCCGGATAGACTGCAGGGACAGGGACACGGGGACCCGGATGGGGGTATAGGGACAGGGACACATGGACGTGCATAGGACTGTGGGGACACAGAGCCGGATAGACCGTGGGGACAAGGACACAGGAACCCGGATACGGCTATAGGGACAGGGACATGGGGACCCGGATGGGGGTATAGGGACAGGGACACATGGCCGTGCATAGGGCCGTGGGGACACAGAGCCGGATAGATCGCGGGGACAGGGACACAAGAACCCGGATACGGCTATAGGGACAGGGACACGGGGACCCGGATAGGGCCGTGGGGACCCGGATAGGAGCTTGGGAATGGGGACACGGCGAGACCACGGGGACCAGCATGGCACCTTGGGGACAGGGCCGCACGGGGGCCGTGGGGACCCGTCCGGCCCCGTCGCGGCGCCGGTGACGGCACCCGTGTCCCCGCAGGCTGACGGTGACGCGGCGCGACGCGGGCGCCGTGGAGCTGGCGCTGGGTCCCGGCGGCCACCGCGCGCTGCTGACGGCCGAGCCCTTCCGCCTGGACCTGCTGCTGGGCCGCGAGCTGCTCTGCAGCGTCAACGCGCGGGGACTGCTGCGCATGGAGCCGGCTCGGCGGCGCCCGTGAGCGCGGGGACACCGGGGACACCGGGGGGAC
>NW_020456092.1:14367-15628 GCF_003342845.1 Nothoprocta perdicaria
GGGGACATGAGAGGACGTGGGGCGACATGGGACCCAGGACACGGGGACACGGGATGTGTGGGGACACGTGGGCATGCTTGGGGACACGTGGGGACCTGCGGGGACACGTGGGCACCCCCGTGGGGACACGGGGGGATCCGTGGGGACACGTGGAAGAGGTGGGGATGCGGACACACGCGTGGGGACCCGTGGGGACGTGTGGGGCCACGGGTGCCCCCCGCCGCAGGGCCCAGCTCCGTGGGCCTCGACTTCTCGCTGCCGGCCGTGGAGCACGTGTACGGGCTGCCCGAGCACGCCGAGAGCCTGCGGCTGCGCCCCACCGAGTGAGCGGGGACACGGCGGCGCGCGGGGACACGCGGTGATGAGGGCGGCGCGCGGGGACACGCGGTGATGAGGGTGGCGCGCGGGGACACGCGGTGCCGCGGGCGGCGCGCGGGGACACGCGCTGACGCGGGTGCCACGCGGTGCCACGCGGTGATGCGGATGCCACGCTGTGCCACGCGGTGACACGGGTGCCACGCGGTGACGCGGGTGGCGCGCGGTGCCACACGGTGACACAGGCGCCATGTGGTGCCATGTGGTGCCACGCGGTGACGTGGATGCCACGCGGTGCCACACGGTGACACAGGCGCCACGCGGTGCCACACGGTGCCACGTGGTGCCACGCAGTGCCGCGCGGTGACGCGGATGCCATGCGGTGCCACGCGGTGACACAGGCGCCACGCAGTGCCACGTGGTGACACAGATGCCACGCGGTGCCACGGGGTGCCACGCAGTGCCGCGTGGTGACGCAGGCGCCCCGCGGTGCCCCGCGGTGCCCCGCGGTGCCCCGTGGTGCCACGCGGTGACACAGGCGCCACGCAGTGCCACGTGGTGACGCAGATGCCACGCGGTGCCACGGGGTGCCACGCAGTGCCACGTGGTGACGCGGGCGCCCCGCGGTGCCACGTGGTGACACAGGTGCCACGCGGTGCCCTGCGGTGCCCCGCGGTGCCCCGTGGTGCCACGCGGTGCCGCGCAGTGACGCGGGTGCCCCTGTCCCCGCAGGGGCGGCGAGCCGTACCGCCTGTACAACCTGGACGTGTTCCAGTACGAGGTGCGCAGCCCCATGGCGCTGTACGGCGCCGTGCCGCTGCTGCTCGCCCACAGCGCCCGCCGCTCGCTCGGCATCTTCTGGCTCAACGCCGCCGAGACCTGGGTGGACATCGGCGCCGGCGCCGCCGGCAAGGTGCGCGGGGACAGGGGGACACCATGGGGACAC
>NW_020456093.1:0-1436 GCF_003342845.1 Nothoprocta perdicaria
GCTGGTGCCCCCCATGGCCACACGCACAGGTGCCACAGGTGGCCCTTGGGGAGCAACCAGGGCCCTGGGGACCCCCGAAGGGACCCCAGGACACACAAGGGACACCCGAGCAGCTGCAGCCACCTACCTTCACCTGGAACCAGGCGTCCTGGGTGCAGTAGCGGATGTCACAGGCGGCGATGAGGTCGACACCTGGCGAGGGACGGCGCGAGGGCACGGTGAGAGGCGGCGGCGCCCCGTGTCGCCCCGTGTCACCCGCGGGCCCTGCTCACCGGCGCCGATGCAGGCTCCGTGCACCGCCACGATCACCGGCTTGGGACACTGCGAGGGAGCGACGCGGTGAGGCGGGACACGGCGCCGGGAGGGCGACACCGCGAGCGCGACCCCGGGAGGGCAACACCGGGAGGGCAACAACAGGAGTGCGACACCGGGAGGGCAACACCGGGAGGGCAACAACAGGAGTGCGACACCGGGAGGGCAACACCGGGAGGGCAACACCGAGAGGGCAACAACAGGAGTGCGACCCCGGGAGGGCAACACCGGGAGTGCGACACCGGGAGGGCAACACCAGAGAAGTGCAACACCATGAGGGCAACACCGGGAGGGCAACACCGGGAGGGCAACACCGGGAGCACAACACTGAGAGGCTGACACCAGGAACATGATACCAGGAGTGGGACACCGGGAGCGGGACACCGGGAATGGGACACCGGGAGTGTGATGCTTGGCACCGTGACACCGGGACCACAACACTCGGAGCATGATGGCAGGAGGGTGACACCAGGAGGGTGACACTGGGAGTGCGACACCGGGACCGTGACACAGGGACTGGATTGCGGGCAGTGCAGAAAGGGGAGCGCGCCGCGGGCAACGCCGCCGCCCCCGTGTCCCCGGCACCTTCTCGAGCACCGTGAAGCTCTCCTGGAAGTCGCGGATGATCTGGCGCAGCTGCCAGGCCTTGCGCGCCGTGTCCTCGCCCTGCAGCCCCAGCAGCTCGCCCACGTCCACGAGGTCGATGCCTGCGCCCGCCAGGCCGCCGTCACCCCCGCGGCTCCCCGGGGAGCCCCCGGCCCCGGCCGGCCGGGAGGAGGCTGCGAGGGCCCCGCGGGGACCCCCTGGGGCCACCGCCCCCGGCCCGCCACGCTCCCCGGCGCCGGGTGCCCAGCGCCGCGGGGAAACTCCCGCCTGCCTGGCGCGGGGCCCAGGCGTCCGGGCGCCCTTACCGGCCGTGAAGAGCTTGCCGGCGGCCGAGAGCACCACGGCGCGGCAGTCGGGGTCGCGCGCGATGCCCTGGAAGCAGGAGACCATCTCCCTGCGGGGACGCGTGCGGCTCCGTCCCCGCGGCGTGCCCGCGGCGTGCCCGCGGCGTCCCCGCGCCCGCACCTCCAGGCGGCCACGTTGAAGGCGTTGCGCTTGTGCGGCCGGTGCAGCTCCAC